>NC_057796.1:124750051-125057284 GCF_018294505.1 Triticum aestivum | reverse complement strand
CCTCCGCCTCCCGCCCCGCCGCCTCCAGCCCCCGAGCAGCCGGCTGCTCGACCAGCAGTCGGAGCCATTCAAGATGAGTTCCCTGAAGAGCACGCCGCCTACGTCGTCTTCACGAGCCAGGTTGAAGACAAGCGCAGCCGGCGCCGACAGCACCAAGAGGTCAACGCAGTCGCCTCCAGCAACCCCGAGTTCATGCATTGGTCCGAAAAGCCTATCAATTGGAGCCGGGCCGATCACCCAGAGGTGATGCCGTCCCCTGGCTCCTACGCATTAGTATTGGATGTCCCCCTCGCAACGGAGAGGCGAGCTGCCCGATTCTCCCGCTTTCTGATTGATGGCGGAAGCAGTATCAACATACTGTACTGCGATACCATGGAGAAGCTGAACCTCAAGGCAAAGCAGCTCATGCCAAGCCGGACCGTGTTCCATGGCATCGTACCCGGCCTGTCCTGTTCCCCGATCGGCAAGATCAAGATGGATGTTCTCTTCGGAGACAAGGATCACTTTCGCCGAGAAGCAACCTGGTTCGAGGTAGTAGATCTGGAGAGCCCTTACCACGCCTTGCTTGGCCGACCTGCTCTGGCCAAGTTCATGGTTGTGCCCCACTACGCCTACCTGAAGATGAGGATGCCGAGCTCGAAGGGGATCATCACTGTAGCCGGTGACTACAAGAAGTCCATCGAGTGCGCTGCAGCCAGCAGTCGGCTGGCCGAGTCCCTCGTAGTGGCAGAAGAGAAGAAGATGCTGGAGCGAGTTGTGGCCATGGCCGGCAAGCAGCCGGCCTTGTCTCCCAACCCCAAGGATTGTGATGCGCAGGGCTCCTTCCAGCCGGCTAAGGAGACGAAGAAGATACCTCTGGACCCGGAGAACCCGGAAAGGTTTGCAGTCATTGGTGCAAACCTGGACAGTAAATAGGAAGGCGAGCTCGTCGACTTCCTTCGTGAGAATCGAGACATCTTTGCATGGTCCCCAAAGGACATGCCGGGTGTTCCGAAGGATTTCGCCGAGCACAAATTGCACGTCTGAGCCGACGCGAAGCCGGTCAAGTAGCCCCTCCGCAGACTGTCAGAAGAGAAGCGAAGAATCGTAGGAGAAGAGATAGCCCGGCTCCTCGCCGCCGGCTTTATTATGGAAGTATTTTTCCCAGAGTGGCTTGCCAACCCAGTCTTGGTGTTGAAGAAGAACAACAAATGGCGTATGTGTATAGACTACACCAGCCTCAACAAGGCCTGCCCCAAAGATCTGTTTGCTTTGCCACGGATTGACCAAGTGATAGACTCCACGGTCGGATGCGAGCTGTTGAGTTTTTTGGATGCCTACTCAGGATACCACCAGATCAAGTTGGACTCAGCAGACCGCCTGAAGACTGCCTTCATCACACCATTCGGAGCTTTCTATTACCTGACTATGACATTCGGCTTGAGGAATGCCGGTGCCACTTTTCAGCGTTGCATGCAGAAATGCCTCCTCAAGCAACTTGGCAGAAATGCCCACGTCTACGTAGACGATATTGTGGTGAAGACAGAGAAGCGCGGCACCCTGCTGGAGGACCTCAAAGAAACATTTGCCAACTTGCGCCGATTCCAGATCAAGCTCAACCCCGAGAAATGCGTGTTTGGAGTACCAGCCGGCCAGCTTCTAGGCTTCCTGGTCTCCGAACGCGGCATTGAGTGCAACCCTGTGAAGATCAAGGCCATTGAGAGAATGGAGATTCCCACCAAGTTGCGGGACGTGCAGAAGTTCACCGGGTGCCTGGCCTCCCTAAACCGCTTTATCAGCCGGCTAGGAGAGAAGGCTCTCCCCCTATACCAACTCATGAAGAAATCCACTCATTTCGAGTGGAATGACCAAGCAGATCAAGCCTTCCATGAATTGAAGAAAATGCTGACCACTCCACCTGTCCTGGCGGCGCCGACTGAGAAGGAGCCCATGCTCCTCTACATTGCCGCGACTAGCCGAGTGGTCAGTATAGTCGTCGTGGTCCAGCGCCCAGAAGAAGGCCGAGCCCAGCTAGTCCAGAGGCCGATATACTATCTAAGCGAAGTACTACCCAGCTCAAAGCAAAACTACCCGCACTACCAGAAGATGTGCTATGGAGTGTACTTCGCCGCCAAGAAGCTGAAGCCCTACTTTCAAGAGCATCCCATCACGGTCGTATGCACCACCCCGCTTGCCGAGATCATAGGCAGTCGGGATGCATCCGGCCGGGTGGCTAAATGGGCCATTGCGCTGGCGCCTTACACAATCTTCTACCAGCCCCGCACCACCATCAAGTCCCAAGCATTGGCCGACTTCCTCGTCAACTGGGCCGAGACCCAGTACCTACCGCCGGCTCCCGACTCTACTCATTGGCGGATGCACTTCGACGGGTCCAAGATGCGCACCGGCTTGGGAGCCGGCATCGTCCTCACCTCTCCCAAAGGCGACAAGCTCAAATACACGCTGCAAATTCGCTTTGCCACCTCCAACAACGTGGCCGAGTACGAGGCGCTCATACATAGGCTCCGGCTAGCCAAAGAGCTCGACATACGCCGGATCCTGTGTTATGGCGACTCAGACTTGGTGGTCCAGCAATCATCTGGCGATTGGGACGCCAAGGATGCAAACATGGCGAGCTAACGATTCCTCGTCCAGCAGATCAGTGGGTACTTCGAAGGGTGCGAGTTCCTTCACGTGCCATGGGCCGACAACGACCAAGCAGATGCCCTGGCATGGATCGGCTCCACCCGACAGGCTATACCAACCGGTGTCTCTCTCCAGCGCCTCCTCAAACCGTCTATCAAGCCATCTCCAGAGTCGGATTCTATCTTCGTACCGCCTGCCCCCGAAGGAACCCAGCAGGCGGCTCGGGGACTTTGACAACCGGCCCGGGGACTGCCGTAGTCGCACCCGGCTCGGGGACTTCAGAACCCAGCCTGGGGACTGCAGCAGTCGGCCCGGGGACTGCAGCGACACAAGAAGCGGTGGCCGACTCCAACTCCCCACCACCCAACCCGCCCACCCGAGTCACAGTGGCCGTACTGACAGTAGAAGAAGTCACAGCTCCATCATGGGCCCAGCCCGTCCTCAACTTCCTAGTCAACAGAGAGCTGCCGGCTGATGAGATCTCGGCAAGACTAGTGCAACGTCGAGCCGGAGCATATGCAATAATAAACAGAGAACTTGTCAAGCGCATTGTCACTGGAGTCTTCCAGCGCTGCATCGAGCCAGAGAAAGGTGTGGCAATCCTCAAGGATATCCATCAAGCCGAATGCGGTCACCACGCAGCCTCAAGATCACTTGTGGCCAAAGCTTTCCGCCACGGTTTCTTTTGGCCGACTGCTTTGGAAGATGCCAAAGAGATAGTCAAAAGCTGCAAAGGATGCCAAGTCTTCAGTTCCAAGCAACACCTACCGGCTTCTGCACTCAAGACCATCCCCCTCACCTGGCCCTTTGCCGTCTGGGGGCTGGACATGGTGGGCCCATTCAAGACAGCCCGCGGCGGCTTGACACATCTGCTTGTCGCCGTGGACAAATTTACTAAGTGGATCGAAACAAAGCCGATCAAGAAGCTGAATAGGCCGACTGCCGTAACGTTCATTGCCGACATCACTACTCGGTACGGCGTGCCGCACAGCATCATCACCGACTACGGCACAAACTTTGCCAAAGGAGCACTGGCACGTTTCTGCGCGACGCAGGGTATCCGACTGGACTTAGCGTCCGTTGCCCACCCGCAGTCAAACGGCCAGGTCGAGCGAGCAAATGGACTCATCCTCTCCGGCATCAAGCCCCGACGGGTCGTACCACTGGAGCGATCGGCCGGCTGCTGGCTCGATGAGCTGCCGGCTGTCCTCTGGAGTCTGCGTACTACCCCTAACAAGTCAACCGGCTTCACTCCCTTCTTCCTTGTATATGGTGCCGAGGCTGTCATCCCAACCGACATCGAGTTCGACTCATCTCGGGTCACCATGTACACAGAGGCGGAGGCCAAGGAAGCGCGAGAAGACGGCGTCGACCTGCTGGAAGAAGGCTGGCTGTTAGCACTCAGCCGGTCCGCCATCTACCAGCAGGGTTTGCGCCGTTACCACAACCGCAAGGTCAAGCCAAGATCTTTCCAAGAGGGCGACCTTGTGCTTCGGCTGATCCAGTGAACAGCCGGCCAGCACAAGCTCTCGGCCCCTTGGGAAGGCCCTTTCGTCATCAGCAAGGCATTAGGCATCGACTCCTACTACCTGATCGACGCACAAAAACCAAGAGCACGCAAGAGGGATGATTCCGGCAAGGAGTCGGAGCGACCATGGAACGCAAACCTCCTGAGAAGATTTTACAGTTGAAAGCAGTATGTATCATGCTACCTTTTGTATTAAGTACGAAACAACGGGCCCCCCGAGGAGCACTCGGGGACTGCCCTCCTTTATCTATGAATGACGAGTGTCATATTCATGAATGTATTATTACATTTGATTTTCTGTCTGGCACCGGGTTCGACTAGTCGGCCCGGGGACTGGCCGCCTTAAGTTATATTAAAGTTCTACCTGAAGTCAGACAAGTAGTGTGCCGGCACCCGAGCCCTCTCTTGTTGAAAGTCGCAGCTCGAAGAACCGACTGTCCGACTGGCAAGAGCCAAAGGCAGAAAGGATGCCCACATGAAAAACGGCTAAGGACTAACGAACTTGTATAACGCAAAGACGGCCTCCAACCACGCTTACCGGCTGTCAAAACAGCCGGCTGGTTGGCCTCCCAATCACTTCGCTATAATCCAACAAAGCTAGAGTACTTGCCCTCCCAACTGGCCAAGCACTTCTCCAGCCACAGATTGCAGAGCAACTGTCCGACTGGGGAGGCGGCAACCAAGGGAGGGTGGCAAAGGAAACAACAGAAGGATGAAAAGCAAAGAACAAGGGAAAGCCAAACACATGCATAATTATATTTACACATAAGGCCCCCAACAGGCCGGTAATGAATATAGTTCGAATACACCCCCAGTGGGCAAACCTAACCAAATACTGTTCCAAGAGTGGTAAAACAGGAAAATAGAGGCAGCAGACTAGACTAAGGGTGCAGTGTGGGAGCCGGGTTGGTCGGTGGAGACGGCGCCACCAGCTGGAGGAGTGGCCGGCTGGCGGGTCTCGGCTTGATCATCGCCAGCTGCAGGCGATGCACCCGCGCGTGCCTTGTTGCTGGAGGCACGGTCAAGCTGAGGCTGACCGGCCGCTCCATCATCTGGCCCGGCATCTTCACCCTCCTCGTCCTCCTCCTCGCCCTCGTCGCTGGAGTCGATCTCCTCCGCCGAGTCCTCGCCGTCTGCCAGGTTCAGCCCGAACCACTCCTCCGGCTGGGCAACACCGTTGTCGTCCACCTCAGGAGCGAAGGCGCTGGTGTCAGTGTAGTCGGCGATCGCTGAAGCCCGCTGGATGATAGCCGGCCGCGCCGGCTCCAGCTCTATGTCGGCCTCCTGCCGCCAGGTGGCCAGCTGGTCCAGACACAGCTCGGGATACCATGCCTTGGCGAACTCCAGCGCCCGCCTGGCGCCGGACCGAGCCGCCGAAGCCTTCCAGGCCTCGAAGTGGCCAACTGCCACCTCCAGCCAATCGGCAGTCCGACGGGGGGGGTGCGGGGAATCACTTCACCAGGCCAGAGAGCAGCCAACACCTGCGCCCCAACACGCTGAAGCCGGCGAAGCAGGAGATGAGCCAGCTGGAGGCGGGCCTGGATCGCCAAGAGCTGCTCCTCCAGCGACCGGCGAGCGTTTGGTGCGATCTCGGCGCCAGCCTGCCTTTGTGCCTTGCGGTGGGCCTCGACGACCTGGTTGGCGGCGGTAGAGTAGCCAGGGAAGTACTCTGCGCAAGGAAGAAAGAGAAAGAAGAGAAAAACACCAAGTCAGAAAACGAGCTAAAACGGCAAGCGGCAAGCAAGGACGAAGAGGAAGGCGGCCTACCGTCAACTAAGTCTTCGATCTGGCCATAGCCGTTGATCAGTGTCTGCTTCGCATCGGCCCAGCTGGCCGCCTCTGTCTCATACTCGGCTAGGAGAGCGGCCTCGCTGTCCCGCACCGCCTTCAGGGCTGCCTTGTGGCTCTCCTCCTGGTCGGCCAACCTCTTGGCCAGGCGGTCATGCTCCTGTGCCAAGGCGGCAAACTCGGCCTCCTTAGCACGGAGGGCGGCCTGACTCCCGCCCAGCTACTCCCTTAGACTGGCGTTCACAGCTGCAGGGATGGCAGAAAAGAAAGAAGCAATAAGGAAGAAGTCGTCAAGGAAGATCCGACCCGACTGCTCAGCAGTCGGCCCGAATCTCGGGGACTACACCCAGTGGGTGCGGTGATGCGCCCCCACGTGAGATAAAAGACGAAGCACTTACCCCAGCTCTCAGATAGGTCAGCAGTCTTCTGGGTCAGCTCCCGAGCCTGGGAGTTGAAGGCAGCCGCGCGGAGGTTGTGGTAGTCCTGCAAGTCAGGCAGAGGAGCGAATGAGAACAAGAATAGCAAAACAAGGCCGCTAGGAAGTTCCAAGCCGCCTGCTCAGCAGCCGACTCGGAACTCGGGGACTACACCCAGTGGGTGGGCTGACGCGCCCCCACGGAAGAAACCAAGATCAAAAAAGCAAAGACAAGAAGACTAACCCGAATGGCCGCCCGCGTCGCAAGGAACTTGTCATTATATTTCCTCAGCGCCGCAGCCTGGTCTTGAAGCCGGTTCTGGACGTCCTGCGCGGCCACGTTCACCACAGCCGTCCCTCCACCCGGCTTCCACCCCGAGTTGGCGCTGGCCGCCTCCATGTCCTGGGCCGACGAGCTGGAGCCTGCGGCCTTCTGCGGCTCCGATGCAGCCTTCCCCGCGCGCTAGCGCAACGGCGTCTGGACCACCAGATCAGTCCTCGTGGCCGGCTCGCCCCCGGCTGATTGCGCAGGCGGCAAGTTAGGCCGGCCGCCTTGGGTAGCCCCAGACGGCGGGGCCGGTGCTGCCTCCCTCTCCGGGACGACGACGTTGTCCTCCCTCTCCAATCCCGGCTGGTCACCGCCGGCTTCTTCTGGCGGGGGCTCTGGGGCCTCAGGCGTCGCGACGCGCAGAGGGGTGACAAGCAAGGCCCCCTCCGCCATCGCCGCGGCCGCAGGCTCCGCTTGGGCCTTGGCCGCTGCATCGGCGCGCGCCTTCGCCGCTTCCTCCTCCTGCGCCGCCTTGGCGGCGGCCGCCCTCAACTCCTCCGCCTCCCGCTCCTCCCGCGCCTCCCGCGTGTTTCGCTCCGTCGCCGCCTGAAGCTCGGCACGGGGGTCCACGCGGCGAGTGGTGCTCCCGGATCCTCCCGGCGATCCAACAACGGAGGCGGCAGCAACCCGCTCGAGCGACAGTGGAGCCCTGATTTTTTGAGAAAGGACAAGGATTCAGGAACTACCAAAAAAAGAAGAAAGAATACACGAATGAGTATACAGTTACGCCGACACCATCTGCGGCTGCTTCACCGCCTTGCGGAAGCGGGCCGCCTTCACGGCCGCCTCATCCCGCCAGGTCGCCGCTGCCCCGCCCTTGGGCTTCTTCGGCCGACTGCCGAACAAGCCTGACGCGGCACGACGCTTCTGCCCGCCGCCCCGAGCAGGCGGCGCGGCGGAAGAACCCGCGCCGTGGCCAGACGCCGGCTGGCGGCGTGGGACGACCTCCCCCTCGTCGTCATCCGGCCAGTCGTCGAAGCTGACTCCAAGCCCAGAGCCGCCTGCCTCGCCGCCGGCTTGGCCACCACCCGCCTCGGTGTTGTCATCCATGGCGGCCGCCCCCAAGTCAGGGTCCTCCAGGTCGTGCTCCGTCCGGTCGGGGAGGAATCGGCGCTCCGCCACCGACCCGCCTGCAGGCCAAAGGAGAGGGCTCTGCCGAGACGTGCCGACTCGGAACTCGGTGACAAAACTAAGAGAAGAAAGGGAAAAAGAGAACATACCGTGGGCGGTGGATGTGCCCGGGAATATGGCTCCTTGCCAAACTGCCATTCTGCGGAGAGCTTGCAGTTCGCAAGGTAATTCAACATATGGGCCACCTCATCGTGCGACATGTCCTTGGTGCACATCCGACTCAGATCGAGCTGGCCGCTCATCTGACAGATCAGGTGAGGGCGGCTCTAAAGCGGAAGCACCCGGCGCGCGACGAAGGCGGCCAGCAAGTCGGACCCAGTCAGGCCCTCCGACTGGATCATCACCCGCAGTCGGGCGACGGCCGCGGCTCCAGCCGGCGTTAGCGTCATGGCCCGATAGGACCACTGGGGCCGCCAACCCGCCGGCAGGCCGGCTACATAAGCCGACAAATTGACGTAGTCGCCTTGCGGGGCGACGTTCTTCACGTAGAAGTATGACTTCTGCCAAATCTTCACTGACTGGATTAGCGTGATGACGGGGAAGGGGTTGTCGGCTGCCACCCTCCGCATCGCGATGAAGGCGCCACTCTAGGCCGGCACGCCCTGCATACGCGTGCCCAGCTTGGACTGGAAGAACTCCCCCAGAGCTCGAGGGTGGGGAGAACGCCAAGATAGCCTTCGCATAAGGTGACGAAGGCGGACAGCAGCACCACCGTGTTTGGGGTGGGGTGGTGCGGCTGGAGTTGATAGAATTCGAGGAAGGAACGGAAGAAAGCACTCGCTGGCAACCCGATGCCGCGCAGGAAATGCGAGCGGAAGACCACCCGCTCGCCTTCCTACGGCTCCGGCGTGATCTCCTTCTCAGGCGCGAGACGGACCCGCACCTTATCCGCGCCGGGTAGCCGCCGCGTCTTGCGGAGGAACTCGACGTGGTCCATATGGACGTTGGAGCCGTCCCAGTCCCCGCCGTACTGCATGGCGGCGTGAGGCCGGCAAGAATGAGCGCGGCGGCGGGGAAAAGAATGGTGGGACGGCGCGGCGGCGAGGCGCTGCTGTGAGGGAAAGCAGGAGGAAGAAGATGGCAGAGAGGAGAGGAGCGTGCGAGCGTCTGCCGCTTCCCCTCCTCCCCCTACTTATAGCCTCCTGCCGCGAAGCTAAGGAGGCGAGGCGTGGGGTGGGACGTGGGATTAACTGCACCCACTCCCCCACGTCCCGCGATTACGGCGCCCTAAAGACGTGCGGAAACTGCCGCCGGAAGACGTGCGGACGGCTTTGGGCCACAAAGAATCCGCGCCTGGGCCTAGGCGTAGGAGTGGTGGGCCATTGGCCTGCGGCAGCGTCTTGTCACGCGCGTGGGTTGGCAGGCTCTCTTCAGCTAGGGGATGCCACGTGGTTCGCAGGCAGCGAGCGGCCGGCCCGCAGCCCGGCGCACGCGCCAACAGACTCCCACCTTCCGACTTTAAAAATGTCGCCAAGACGGCACGCCCAACCGGAGCCGGCTCCCAGCTGCTGGCTTGTCAAGATAAGAAGCTGCCTGAGCTTCTCAACCTCCACTCAACCTCGAAGCCCAATCAGCTTCGGGGACTACTGTCGGAGTAAATGGCCACGGGTAGCCTAACCGACTCCCCCTGGCTCTTCGAAAAATTATCAGGCCATTCGAGCCTTCAAGCATACAAAGCATAGGGCCGCCTTCCCCCGGCCGGCTATCCCCAGGGCCGACTCCCAGAAGGCGACCCAGTCTCAGAAAACCTCCCCCAAGAAAGATACGAGATAGCCGACTCCAGGAAGCCGGCCCCAAGAGGACCGACTCCCAGAAGCTGGCTAAGACTGCACCCACATAACGGTGATGGGATGGGGCGTGGCCGCAGTACAGCCCACTACCCCCGAATCCCGAAACAGGCATGGCCACAGGGCGCCGTACGGGCCAGCCATCCCCGTCCGGCGCGGCACTGTAGCCATGTTGGCCCCGACGTCACGCACGACAGGTGCCAGAACAGCCCGCGGGCGGCGGGCCCCTTTGTCAGGGAGACATCTGGAGACGGCCCGGCCTCCTCTAGTCGGCCAGGGATGTGGCCGGCTCCCAACAGCCGGCTACCTCCCTCCCTCGAAGCATGCGCCCTATTAAAGAGACAAGACGAGGTAAGGCTACAGTGAGAGCTCGCAAGGCGGCGACACTGTAGTCATGCTTACCTCGACAAAGCCCTCGTCATCAGAGGCGAGGCAACAGTAACCAGCCGCCGACAAAGCCCCCATGCGGTGGGGCCGGCGTGCCGACCAAGAAGCCGGCAGCCGGTGGGACCCACCTATCGGCGGGCCCCATTGACCGGCGGAGAAGCCGGCCAGCATAGACACTGATGGTTGGGACCTGCGCCCAGCCAGATTACCATTGTACCCCTGGGGGGTAGGCCTATATAAACCCCCCGGGACACCCATGCAAAGGGTTGGTCTCATAGAATTACACACACCACATAGAGAGAAAAGGAGAGCTAGCCTTGCCCTTCTTCTCCCTCTAACCCGACAGCTCAAGGAGCAAATGTAGCTACTTGTCTTGATCTAGTGATCATGCGGAGACCCCGCAGAGCAGGACTAGGGGTGTTATCTCCACGGAGAGCCCCGAACCTGGGTAAGATTCGCCGGCGTGCATGTCTTCGCCTCATCCCGTTTCCAGGCACCGGCGACGTCTTACTGGCTCCCACAATGATAAGCCACCCGTTGGCATATGTCGCACCTACCACCCGACAAGTGTGTTGGTTTTATTTGCTTCTCTTGCTACTTTGCTCGTATGGTTGTTTGATTCCCATGCTACTATTTGTGCTATGATCATGAGATACTTATGTGATCATGTGTTTGATCATACTAGGCTTAATGTGTGGTTGCTTGCTTATATCCATGAATTTGTGTATGATCAATCACTTGTATCCTTGGTGATGAGTGCATGTTATTTAAATCTTATCATTTTCAGCGCTCCACCAAGATGTATGTGACATGGAAGAGTGACCCATGATCCTAATCGATTATGCATTTGCATTCAAATGCAAATTTTAAATACTGCACAAATTTAGGGGGAGCTCTTGCTTATCACATACTTCTCAAAGCGATGATGTATTTCATTCATATTATCATTTGTCGAAGCTTTGATCTATATGTTGTCATCAATTACCAAAAAGGGGGAGATTGAAAGTGCAACTAATCCATGGGTGGTTTTGGTAATTCATAACTACATACACTAGAAAAAAAAGACACATCCGTGACATTTTGGGCCGAACGAAAAAATTTCTGTCAGACTTATGACACTTCTATGACAATAATTATGACAAAACACGGTATCATCATAGATGTGGTGGGGTTCTACTTCTATGACAAAAAATTATGACAGAAAATGGGCTTTTCGTCCTGGGCGGGCCGGAGACGCAGCTGCATGACATTCTTTGGGCCGTCCATGACGGAAAAGACCGTGGTAGAAGCAAGGGCGAGGAAAATATCGGGGTGTTCCCGGTTACGGTGGGTGGTCGGGGCCGAGCAATGCGCGTTTCTCTCGTACACGCACGCGCGTGGGTGCGAGGCGTTGGGCTCTAACTGAACCCGAGATATTGCACTGCAGGCTACGCGTTACTGAACCCGAGCGATCGATCGATGGCTGTTAACTGAACCCGATTGAGCAATTCCTTCGCTACTGCCTCTGGATGAACAGTGAGTGTTGCAGGGGGGGTTTGGATGAACAGTTCCCGGTGGGGGTGGATGAACAGGACCCCGTGGTGTTGCCTCTGGATGAACAGTACCCCGATCGATCGAGCCGGTTGGGGCTGGACGAACATGACCCCGTGGAGGGCAGGATGAACAGTAGATGGTGGAGGGCTGGATGAACAGTAGCCCATGGAGGGGTGGTTGAACAGGAGCCCGTGGAGAGGGCTGGTTGAACAGTAGCCGGTGGAGTAGCGCACGGTGGAGGCTGGATGAACAGGAGCCCGTGGATGAACAGTCGCAGGTGGAGGCTGGAGGAGGTTGACGGTGGATGAACAGTAGCCCGTGGAGGCTGGAGGGGGTCAACGGTGGAGATGAACAGTATCCTGTGGAGTCTCGTTTTGCGGTACGCCACACCCCTCCCGATGAAAAGGACCCCCTTTTCGACCGTAGCGCTCCAACACAAGTCCGTTTCCTCCGTTTTGCGGTACGCCACACCCCTCCCGATCAACAGGACCCCCGTTTCGACCGTAGGAGGTCCGTTTCCTCCGTTTTGCGGGACGCCAGACCCCTCCCGATGAACAGGATCCCGTTTCGAATGTGGCCGGTCGAACACAAGGCTGTTTCCTCCGTTCTGCGGTATGCCAGGCCTCGTTTCCATCGCCTGTTCTGTCCAAGCCGGTTGGCTCCCACGCGTTCCGTTGCCTCCGGATGAACACGACGCATTCCGTTGCCTCCCCATGAACACGACGACGACGTTGTTTCTCCATTCCGACCCAGCCATGTACACGAGCCCTGGCCATACGTACGCGCGAGTAGGCGTTCGAGACCCCGCCCGTATGTACGTACATGGCCGTATTTACTTTCTTGCACCCTGGCCACTGTACGTACGTGTACATGCTACGTGCGCGCCTCTACTACGACACATGCGTGCCTCTACATCGACCGGTATGTACGTACACGTTAGCGACCAGAATGACAATGCTACGTACGCTTCAACCAGGTGGGTCCCGACTGTCAGGCACTTCCTTGCGTGCAAAGATGTAGCTGGTGGGTCCCAGCAGTCAGGGGGGCGCATCATTTTGTTTTTTGTTTTGCCCGGACGCACTTCCTTGCGTGCAAAGATGTAGCTGGTGGGTCCCAGTAGTCAGGGGGAAATGTTTTTTCACGAAATATGGTGGCCCGTCCGGTGGGTCCCAGCTGTCAGGTGGAGGAATAATTATTTAGCGCGTAATAAGGAGGCACTTCCATGCTGCGGCCGTGGACCCAGCTGTTAGCCTCTCCACGTATAGTCCATGTCCGATGGAAGCCGTTCCTTGACCACGTTGACCACGCCGCGTCGAGAGCACCAGGGTGGTGGACGACGGCGAGGCCTAGGAAGGGGACGACACGGAGCCGGGGAAGACGCGGCAGTGGAAGCCCGTGTGGAGAGGAGTACGAGGGTTCACTGGTTCGGCTGCGGTGTGAGGCTGCCGTCGTCGTAGGGCCTGGCTAGTGGTGGGAATAGTAGGGGGCGGTGAGGCCTCCGCGGCAGCACCACCGGCCATGGGAGGCAGGAGCATGCGGCACGACCGGCGCTGCTTTTGGGCGGCTGGAGCAAGAAGACCAGAGGTTGAAGAAGCACTACGTCCGTTGGATTGACATCGTACGGTCACTTGAGCTAGAATCGTTCATATTGACTAAGCTGACAAAGCACTCCATCCCCGTCAACTTAGTAGGCCCACAAGTCAGCCTCCCACCAAGGTGGGTCCCAACTAGCAGGGGGAGTATTCATTTTTTTGTGCGTAACAAGGAGGCACTTCCGGTGGGTCCGAGCTGACAGTGGGGGGAACATTTTTTTGCGAAATACAGTTGCCCGCCTGGTGGGTCCCAGCAGTCAGGGGGAAACGTTTTTTTCACCAAATACGGTGGCCCGTCCGGTGGGTCCCTGCTGTCAGGTGGAGGAATAATTATTTTCCGCGTAATAAGGAGGCACTTCCTTGCGGCTGTCGTGGACCCAGCTGTCAACCTCTCCACGACAGTACTCTTCCGATGGAAGTCGTTCCTTGACCATGTTGACCACGCCGCGCCGAGAGCACAAGGGCGGTGGACGACGGCGAGGCCTAGGAAGGGGACGACGCGGAGCCGGGGAAGACGTGGCAGTGGATGCCCACGTGGAGAGGAGTACGAGGATTCACTGGTTCGGCTGCGGTGTGAGGCTGCCGTCGCCGCAGACTAACAGGGGGTGTGGGTGAGTAGTGGGATGCCCTGGCCAGCGGTGGGAGTAGTAGGGGGCGGTGAGGCCTACACGGGAGGCAGGAGCAGGCGGTCCCACCGGCGCTGGATTTGGCGGCTGGAGCAAGAAGATCAGAGATTGAAGAAACACAACGGCCGTTGGATTGACATCCAACGGTTATGTCTGCTAGAATCAACTTAATAGGCCCATAAGTTAGACCATTCCCTCTTTTTTTAATAATTTATATATAGCTCATTGCGACTTCTTATGCAATTTATTGCAGTCCGTTTTTTTGGTTGGCCAGGGCCAATTTCGCATATTTCTGTGGGTTCCAAACTATTTTAAATACCGAAATGTCGAGCCAGATTTAAAGTACTTTGAAGATATATTTAAATTAGGTTAATGCCCAGTGAAATAGGAATCTGAAAATGTGTTTAAAAATTCAGAAATTATAAAGTAATTGCCAATTTGTCATCTGTTTTTATATTTACAACCTATTTCATATTACTTTCAAGATTTGCCGGTGTCTTGAAAGAGTTGCAGCCCATCAGGGCGTAGAAAAATAAGTAGGCTTGGATTGGGTATTCTTCAGAAAAAATAAACTGGGCTCATTTTTACAAAGAAAAAAATAGCTGGGCTGGTCACATGGTGAACATAAAATATAACTCTGGGCTAGACGGGCCACAGCCCAGTTCAAACCCTGCTCCGTCTCAACAATAACAAAAAAATACTGCTCAAGCTGCTACGTCCCAGGTGTCAGCCGATCTTGTGTTGTTCTCTTGTCTATTGACTATATACGCTCACAATGTCGTGGGTCCCAAGTGTCAGGAAAACACTAGGAGGAAGCATTTTATTTTTCCATACGCTGACATGGTGGGCCCTAATGTCATCCTCTCCATGTACTTCTGCCGATTCCTGTTGTTTGTTGACCATGTTGACAACGCGAGAGGGCGGCGCCGTGGCGAGCGCACCAAAGCGCGCGGAGGACGACGGCGAGGCCTCGGACGTTGGCGTTAACGATTTAGGAGACGGTGGGGCGGCGATGCGTGCGCTGAGGCGCAGCCAGCCGTGGGAGGCGGAAGCAGGTGGCCCCGCCGGCGCTGGTTTGGTTTTGGCGGCTGGAGGAATACAGGACTGAAGAAACATGACAGACTGTAAAAGCAGCATGAGTACTTAACAACCTTAACTGAAACCAGCAGGGGCACTTAACAACCATAGTTGAAAGCAGAATGAGTACTTATACAGGTTCAACCGCACAAAGCACGCCTCGAATAGTGCTACTTTGCCTACAGTTAACCAAGGGTGAGGCCGCCAAGCCCCAGGACAAGGCCCAGGCGCCACCCCGCACATCCACAACCTTCTGAAAGCAGCTTCATCTCGCAATGTGGTCAATAAACAGGATATTTGATTTAGATCCATGGAAAAGCAGGAACATAATCTTCTGTCCTATTCTCCAAGATGGACGGGCCTTCATTATTTGAGACCACCCATGAATAAGTATCTTTTCACCTCCAAGGGGAATGGAGTAGGTCGATATAAACATCATGTTGTGACCAAGCGCAAGTCTGACCCGGCCATGGTCAGGCATCTGTATAGGAACAATAGAACTGGGCAGTTTCTGTTTCAAGAAGATCACAACTGTAAAATTGTGTATAAGCAATAGTTTATAAACAACATATATAACAAAAATAGCTCGTACCATAAGTTTCTCGACACAGTTGGACCTGTTCAACGAGTGCATCAGTGGCACACATATCCCACGTGGCCTTCCACCATTGAAACACCCCACAAGGACCTCAAGACGATCAATAAAGTGTAGGAACTTGTGGATGTCATCCCAGTCAACTTCAGTGCCATCAGTAACAGCCGAGTTGTTACAGAATAACAAACGAGCAGCCTGCTTAACTCTGAAAAAACCTACACGTGCCACCAATTATAAGAAAATATTAGTTAGAAGTAGCATCTTCGTGAGAGATTCGTTGCTACTTCTAAAGGTAAATTGTGATCAGTTAGACAGAATAGGTGGATTAAGAAGTAATCGAGGCAACAAGCAAGAACCAGATACAAAACTAACATGGATGAACAATTGGAACAACATCGGGGTGGAAGATCGCAGTGAAGATGAGACCAGGTTCTGCTATTTCCATCAACATTCGTGCGCCAACTTTTAGTCCGTAACACTTGAGAAAGTTTATCCAAGTTCGGCCATAAAAAAAGCAGCGATCTTCTTGGTTCATGAACCCAACTCGAAACTTATATCCATGTCTTGTGTTCACTGTTACCATTAAACTGGTGTATTCAGTTATGGCAAGGCCGAGCATCTTGAGTACATGTGTTCTGGCAGAGCAAGGAATGCACTGCAGGAAAAATAATATGAGAACACAATGTATTCCCTATATCCAAATCTAGAATTACTTTCCTCCTTCACGTCAGTGTTGACCATGGTAATCCAAATATAGCAATCCAAATTTCCAAATTAGTCGACATCATGTTAAAAAAACCCCACCCTCCCGGATAGAAAAGAGGATTCTAGGAACATACTGTGCGCGTTTTAAAATTCTGTGTTAGGATGAGAAGGAACAAGTGTGGCATCTCGCCGAGGGCGCAGAAACCTATAGGGTCCTCGCACTTTGGGCACTGCAAATGAAACATACTAGATTCAGTAGGAAGAAAAATGCATCAACGGCGGCGGCTGCCATCGTAGGAGTACCCGCGACCAAGGGACTTGGATTTATCGGGGATGGATGAAGAATTCGTACCAGGTTCTCCATGAGAAAACCCTATGCAATTGCCGAGCGGGGGTTTTCTCTGAACAAGCAGACAAGGGAGAAGGGATTCAGGCCGAGTGAAATATTGCCGCTTCGTCCGTCCAGCTTACTGCTAAAGCTGGAAAGGTGGGTTTTTTTTGTGATTTGACGCCTCATTGGGCATTAATGCGGTGCTACGACAGTTGTGCACTCTAATTTGGTGCATATGGCATGTGGACCCCGTTGCCGGATGCCCCACATATCAGCGCAAGGAAGTAGAAAGACAGGAGTAACTAGTTATTACACATAAATATATTTTTGACAGAGAGATAATCCCTCTGCAAAGAAATATAAAGATATTTTATATCACAACTTTATACATAAGAAAAATCAAGGGGAATATATATAAAATATATAATTATAAAAAACAGAGTTTTTTAACACGGTATAGACGAGTTGGTGGTGATGGTGTGCCTGTCATCCTGCAATATAGGCCGTCCGATTTATATCTGACGGATAGGATGGAAAGTATGACAATTTTGCAAAAAGGTACCCACACACCTCTCCGCATTTGCAAATAAGGCCTTCCCTCGTTCATCTTTTTCTCTCACAAGATAAAATACTCATACAAATGCATCTTGATGTTACGTGCAACGCACGAGCATTATGGGGGTTCAGCTGAGAAATACTCAGACAGGCTCACGGTTCTGGACTTTGGGCCATAGGCCGGTGGGCCTGCATGTTTGGGGGTCCATGTGTTCTACCTCAGCGCTTTTCATATTGCAAGCGGTCGGTACGGCGCTGGTTTTAGATGCTATTGCAAGGCGAATACACAAAATTGAATAAAGCACAACAGCTGTTGGAATGAAATCAAACGACAGTTCCTAACCAGCAATCAGAGTTGCAATTCTATCAATGGTACTCTCGTACTACTTATACACATAGGACACTTGTTTCACCATGCCAGAGTATTACATCAAAATCTCTTGGCGGATAGATCAGTTCGGCAGTACTGAAGAATTTCAAAGTTGATTTGGACCAGCTCTCCTTGCCAAGAAAGTTTGATTTTGACATCATCCCCTACCGCGAGATATGATTTAGATTTGAACCTTGACCATCCTTTAGCATCAATCATCATGCGACCATCCTTTGTACTTACGGTATATTAAGCAGGTTCATTCACACCAACGCTGCGCATGGTGAGAGAAACTTGGCCGCTGTCGCCCGGATTGTTGAAAAACTCCCTCGTTGCTCTAGGAATTCTTTGTTTGCAAACAAGAAGACATACCCAAACAGTTAGATCAACACAGTGAATCATGCGAAACAACATGGAAATAAAAAAGAACGACACACTTGGGCGGCCACTGCTTACCAAGAAGGTGGACATGTCAGTTTTTGTAAGGACTTTGGTATATGAAGTGCGAACTGCAGCCCAGTCTGTTGCCGGTGCAACTACTCATTCGGTTGCCGCTGCACGAGCCAGAGCAGATGCAAGTGCAAGTGTTGGTGCAGGTGCCGAAGCCGCTGCTGCTGCCGGAGATGGTGCTCCTTGTAGAGCGGGTGCTGGTGTCGGAGCAGGTGCCGGTGTCGATGCCTGATCCTCCGGTAGATCAGCCTGATCCGCTGACACGGTCGGTGCCCAATCCCCAGCTGGATCAGACTGAGCTGCTGCCGCTATCAGTCATAGAGCAACTGTCGGTACTCGATCCGTTGCTGAAGGTGGTACCCATGTGCGAGACAACGGCGATCGTGTCTAGTCTGCTATGATCAGCTTTCTAACTTCACTAGGCTTTGTGACCGTGATCCAGTTTTTTTCTTCATTTCTTTTAAACGCGAGAAGGACTAATTGTGGCATTTTTGTTAAACCAAACTGCAGTTCATCATAGGGATTCAGCTTGTACTCAGACAACAGACTGATCCAATTTTTTCCAGTAATATAAGTGATGGACAGTGCCTTCGTTACTGACATGACATAAGAAGTGAAACCTGGAAAAATAGCCATCGTAGAGCAAACCAAACGGTTTATTCTATGATGAATGTCACATGGCAGAACCTGCATCGTAAAATTGCAGGAAAAGAAAGAAAACATGACATTAAATCAATAAGGTTTAGACAGTAAATCAATAAGATTTACTTGATGTGACATGAGTGAATCCTTACCAGGAAATCACTATGTTGAAGTACGAAACAGAAGATTGATCGTCCAACTACGGGTGGCATGCAGGGCCCCCGCCTACTCCCACAAGCAGGACAGTCCAAAGGTCGTGACAAATCGTATGGACCGAACATCCATGGGACTGGAAATCCTGGTGGGTGCGATAAACCCTGCAATGCATACAGATATTGGAGTGTAACCATAATTGATAAACCGTCCTCACAAAAAAGATGATCTGGATACTTCAAAATATACATACTGAATTGAGTGGGCAGACATTAACATAGACCATTCTCAGGACTGGCCACACACCAAAAGCGGCAGTACTAATAAACAATACAGGGTTCACAAACACAAATCAAGTACTGAACAATTGTACTTACTACAGACAAGCAAAGTTGCACTAATTAAACTCTGCACACTATTTCTTGCCACCGACCTACGGGATGAACCCCACATAACTGACTAGGCCATGGACTTCGTGAGAGATGTCTACATGCACCATCACCATCTTGTCAACCTTGGAGAACCTAACAGAGTGGTCTTTCCACTTGTCGGAGTAAATGGCCACGGGTAGCCTAACCGACTGCCCCTGGCTCTTCAAAAATTATCAGGCCATTTGAGCCTTCAAGCATTCAAGGCATTGGGCCGCCTTCCCCCGGCCGGCTACCCCCGGAGCCGACTCTCAGAAGGCGACCCAGCCTCGGCAACCTCCCCCAAGACAACTACGAGATGGCCGACTCCAGGAAGCCGGCCATAGAGAGCGCCGACTCCCCAGAGCCGGCCATGAAGAGCGCCGACTCCCCAGAGCCGGCCATGAAGAACGCCGCCTCCAAGAAGCCGGCCAAGACCGCACCCACCAAACTACGCCCACATAACGGTGACAAGACGGGGTGTGGCTACAGTGCGGCCCACTACCCCCGAATCCCGAGGCAGGCATGGCCACAGGACGCCGTACGGGTCGGCCATCTCCCGTCCGGCTCGGCCCTGTAGACATGCTGGCCTCAACGTCATCCACGACAGACGCCAATACGGCCCACGGGCGGCGGGCCCCTTCAGCCAGAGAGAGGCACGAAGGCGGCCCGGCCTCCCCCAGTCGGCCAGGGGCGTAGCCGGCCCCCAGAAGCCGGCTACTCCCCTCCCTCGAAACATGTGCCACATTAAGGAGACAAGACGAGGTAAGGCTACAGTGAGAGCCCTCGAGGCGGCACACTGTAGCCACGCTTACCTCGACGAAGCCCTCGTCATCAGGGGCGAGGCTGCAGTAAACAGCCGCCGACAAGACCCCCAGGCGGTGGGGCCGGCCTGTCGACCAAGAGGCCGGCAGCCGGCGGGACCCACCAGTCGGCGGGCCCCAATGGCCGGCGGAGAAGCCGGCGAGCATAGACACTGACGACTGGGACCCGCGCCCAGCCGGATTACAATTGTACCCCCGGGGGGTAGGCCTATATAAACCCCCCGGGGCACCCATGCAAAGGGTTGGCTTCTTAGAGTTACACACACACCATATAGAGAGGGAAGCGAGAGCTAGACTTGCTCTTCTTCTCCCTTGGACCCAACAGCTCAAGGAGCACTTGTAGCTACTCTTTCTGATCTAGTGATCATGCGGAGACCCCACAGAGCAGGACTAGGGGTGTGATCTCCACGGAGAGCCCCGAACCTGGGTAAGATTCGCCGGCGAGCATGTCTTTGCCTCATCCCATTTACAGGCACCGGCGACGTCTTACTGGCTCCCACAATGATAAGCCACCCGTTGGCATATGTCGCACCTACCACCCGACATTTGGCGCCCACCATGGGGCCAGGTGCACCGTCATCCGGAGACCTCTTCTGGACGGGAACCCTTTTTCTCCCCCGCGAGCGCAGCCAGCCTGCTGCGCCCGATGGCGTTTGCCCCGACGCGCTGCAAGGCGTCGACGACGCCTGCGCGGCGAGCTGCCTCGCCGATCTGCTCGGCGAGGCTCGCATCTCCGACGAGCCCGCGTCCGACGCAGGCACGGACTACCCCGAGAGCCGCCTCGTCAGCCTCCTCGACCAACTTCACGTCTCCAGCGAGCCTGCTGCAGACTTGGAGTCGGTCGGCTCCACCGACCCGATGCTTGTCGATTCCGACACGGCATCGCTCGACGCCTACCCCTCCGACGTGGTGGTCTTCGACGACCCTCTCCCTCGAACTGACAGCGGCAGCAGCGCCGTCACCGAAGTGTTGGTCATCAGCCACGTTGCCAACTCGGGCGAGAACGCCCACGACGCCCTGCAAGCAGTGATGCACGACTTATCCGTCCCCATCCCGGCCGACGCCGACGCCGTGACCTTGGAGGCACGCCGCCTCGCCCTCATCGCGGAAGGCCAGAAGATAGCCTCCATGAGACGCCTCACCGAGGCCCACCAGCGCGAAGTCGACCGCGCCGCCTTCGGTACGCCGCCGCGTAGCGGGCCGAGCTGAGCCGGCTTCGTCCAGAAGCGCAGCGCGGCTATCGCCAGCATGCTGGGGGCAGATCGCCCCGTCTACGCCACCCCGCTCGAGAATCTACGAGCCGCTCAGGCGGCCGCCGAAGAGCTGAATGGGCTGGGAGCCGATGAGCTCCCCTACATGACAAGGCGGATCCAGCAGCTGATCGACGCGGCCGCAGAACGGCACGAAGCCGGCCCCCGCGCTGATAGTCATCCCCCGCGCCTGGAGCATGCCGCGACGTCCCGGTCGCCGACTGCGAGCGGCGCCTGCAAGAAGAAAGACAAGGAGCCGGCTGCTAGCCGCAGCCGGACTCGTATCACCATCGAGCGCGACGCGGAAGGCCGCCCTCGAGCGGTGGAGTGCCGAGGAAATCCGCGTCCTCCCCCGCCTCGAGGGGAGAGACATCCCACCCCGCCGCCTGTCACGCATCCGACTCTTGGTGGCCGACTAGGCCGCCGCGAAGGAGTTGGTGAGAACGACGCCCGCCACCGGATCGACCGCCTAGCTCAATCCCTGGCGTTGGAAGAAGAAGACAATGTCGGCCCGCCATGCTTTGGCCCCCGCATCCGCGACGAGCCCTTCCCCAAAGGGTTCTCGCTCCCCAGAGACACGCCCAAGTACAACGGCTCTGTGAAGCCAGAAGATTGGCTCATCAACTACTCCACTGCTGTCAGCATTGCCAACGGCAATCGGCGCGTGGCCATGAAGTACGCCCCCTCATGCTACAGGGCACGGCTCGCACCTGGCTCAACAGCCTCAAGGCCTACAGCATCAACAGCTGGCTGGACTTCACGGAAGTCTTTGTCCGCAACTTCACCAGCACGTACAAGCGGCCTCCCAAGCCTCGCCAGCTCTCCCTATGCATCCTAGTGCCAAACGAGTCGACCCGCGACTACCTCACGCGGTGGGCCGAGCTCCGCAACTCCTGCGAGGGGGTGCACGAGGTTCAGGCCATTGAGTACTTCACTGCCGGGTGCCGAGAGGGCACCCTCCTCAAGCACCGACTCCTCTGCGACAAGCCGGCTACCCTCGACGAGCTGCTGATCATCGCGGACAAGTACGCCATGGCCGACTCCTCGATGAAGACCGAGCTTCGAGTGGACGCCTCTGGGGAGGTGGTCGCACCGGCTCCCAAGATGCCGGCTGGCGACTCCAATCGGCGCCCTTACCAGAATGACCACAAGCGCAAGGCCCCTATGCCGCCTTCCACCAGTCGGCAGGTGGCCACAGTTGAAGATGAGCAACCCAAAGAACGGCCCGCTCCCAAGAAGAAGGGTGGCAGGCCAGCTTGGCAGTCGGCTTTCTCCTACGAACAGACTCTTGACGCCCCTGCAAGTTCCACAGCGGCGCGAAGCCGTCCAACCACACAACCCGAAAGTACCACTGGCTCGCGCGAATCTCCAAGGGCGAGGGGTTGGTGCCGCCTCTGCCTCCCGGCCCGCCGCCTCCAGCCCCCCAGCAGCCGGCAGCTCGGCCAGCAGTCGGAGCCATTCAAGATGAGTTCCCTGAAGAGCACGCCGCCTACGTCGTCTTCACAAGCCAAGTTGAAGACAAGCGTAGTCGGCGCCATCAGCATCAAGAGGTCAACGCAGTCGCCTCTAGCGCTCCCGAGTTCATGCACTGGTCCGAGAAGCCCATCAGCTGGAGCCAGGCCGACCACCCAGAGGTGATGCCGTCTCCTGGCTCCTATGCACTAGTCTTGGATGTCACCCTCGCAACGGAGAGGCGAGCTGACCGATTCTCCCGCGTCCTGATTGATGGCGGAAGCAGTATCAATATACTGTACCGCGATACCATGGAGAAGCTGAACATCAAGGCGAAGCAGCTCATGCCAAGCCGGACCGTGTTCCATGGCATCGTGCCCGGCTTGTCTTGTTCCCCGATCGGCAAGATCAAGATGGATGTTCTCTTCGGAGACAAGGATCATTTTCGCCGAGAAGTGATCTGGTTTGAGGTGGTGGATCTGGAGAGCCCCTACCATGCTTTGCTTGGCCGACCTGCTCTGGCCAAGTTCATGGCTGTGCCCCACTACGCCTACTTAAAGATGAAGATGCCGAGCTCGAAGGGGATCATCACCGTAGCCGGCGACTACAAGAAGTCCATCGAGTGCGCCATGGCCAGCAGTCGGCTGGCCGAGTCCCTCGTAGTGGCAGAAGAGAAGAAGATGCTAGAACGGGTTGTGGCCATGGCCGGCCAGCAGCCGGCTTTGTCCCCCAACCCCAAAGATTATGATGCGCAGGGCTCCTTCCAGCCGGCCAAGGAGACGAAGAAGATACCTCTGGACCCGGAGAATCCGGAAAGGTTTGCTGTCATTGGGGCAAACCTGGACAGTAAATAGGAAGGCGAGCTCGTCGACTTCCTCCGTGAGAATCGAGACATCTTCGCATGGTCCCCAAAGGACATGCCGGGTGTCCCGAAGGATTTCGCCGAGCACAAATTGCACGTCCGAGCCAACGCGAAGCCGGTCAAGCAGCCCCTCCGCCGACTGTCAGAAGAGAAGCGAAGAATCTTAGGAGAAGAGATTGCCAGGCTCCTCGCTGCTGGTTTTATTATGGAAGTATTTTTTCCAGAGTGGCTTGCCAACCCAGTCTTGGTTTTGAAAAAGAATAACAAGTGCCTCATGTGTATAGACTACACCAGCCTCAACAAGGCCTGCCCCAAGGATCCGTTCGCTTTTCCACGGATTGACCAAGTGATAGACTCCACAGCCGGATGCGAGCTGTTGAGTTTTTTGGATGCCTACTCAGGGTACCATCAAATCAAGTTGGACCCAGCAGACCGACTGAAGACTGCCTTCATCACACCATTCGGAGCTTTCTCTTACCTGACTATGACATTCGGCCTCAGGAATGCCGGTGCCACTTTTCAGCGTTGCATGCAGAAATGCCTCGTCAAGCAACTCGGCAGAAATGCCCACGTCTACGTAGACGACATTGTGGTTAAGACAGAGAAGCGCGGCACCCTGCTGGAGGACCTCAAAGAAACATTCGCCAACTTGCGCCGATTCCAAATCAAGCTCAACCCCGAGAAGTGCGTGTTCAGAGTACCAGCCGGCCAGCTGTTAGGCTTCCTGGTCTCCGAATGCGGCATCGAGTGCAACCCTCTGAAGATCAAGGCCATCAAGAGGATGGAGATTTGTTGGGAATCGTAGCATAATTTAAAATTTTCCTACGCTCACCAAGATGCATCTATGGAGTCTACTAGCAACGAAGGGAAAGGAGTGGATCTACATACCCTTGTAGATCGCGAGCGGAAGCGTTCCAATGAACGTGGATGACGGAGTCGTACTCGCCGTGATCCAAATCACCGATGACCGAGTGCCGAACGGACGGCACCTCCGCGTTCAACACACGTACGGTGCAGCAACGTCTCCTCCTTCTTGATCCAGCAAGGGGGAAGGAGAGGTTGATGGAGATCCAACAGCACGACGGCGTGGTGGTGGATGTAGCGGGTCTCCGGCAGGGCTTCGCCGAGCTTCTGCGAGAGAGAGAGAGGTGTTGCAGGGGAGGAGGGAGGCGCCCAAGGCTTAGATGTTGCTGCCCTCCCTTCCCCCCAATATATATAGGGCCAAGGGAGAGGGGGGCGTAGCCTTGCCCCTTCCTCCAAGGAAGGGTGCGGCCAGGGGGGAGTCCTTCCCCCCCAAGGCACCTCGGAGGTGCCTTCCCCCTTTAGGACTCTCCCTTTTCTCTTATCTCTAGCGCATGGGCCTCTTGGGGCTGGTGCCCTTGGCCCATATAGGCCAAGGTGCACCCCTTACAGCCCATGTGGCCCCCCGGGGCTGGTGGACCCCCTTGGTGGACCCCCGGACCCCTTTCGGCACTCCCGGTACAATACCGATAAAGCGCGAAACTTTTCCGGCAACCAAAATAAGACTTCCCATATATAAATATTTACCTCCGGACCATTCCGGAACCTCTCGTGATGTCCGGGATCTCATCCGGGACTCCGAACAACTTTCGGGTTTCCGCATACATATATCTCTACAACCCTAGCGTCACCGGACCTTAAGTGTGTAGACCCTACGGGTTCGGGAGACATGCAGACATGACCGAGACGCCTCTCCGGTCAATAACCAACAGCGGGATCTGGATACCCATGTTGGCTCCCACATGTTCCACGATGATATCATCCGATGAACCACGGTGTCGAGGATTCAATCAATCCGTATGCAATTCCCTTTGTCAATCGGTATGTTACTTGCCCGAGATTCGATCGTCGGTATCCCAATACCTTGTTCAATCTCGTTACCGGCAAGTCTCTTTACTCGTACCGCAATGCATGATCCCGTGACTAACGCTTTAGTCACATTGAGCTCATTATGATGATGCATTACCGAGTGGGCCCAGAGATACCTCTCCGTCACACGGAGTGACAAATCCCAGTCTCGATCCGTGCCAACCCAACAGACACTTTCGGAGATACCCGTAATGCACCTTTATAGTCACCCAGTTACGTTGTGACGTTTGGCACACCCAAAGCACTCCTACGGTATCCAGGAGTTGCACGATCTCATGGTCTAAGGAAAAGATACTTGACATTGGAAAAGCTCTAGCAAACGAAACTACACGATCTTTTATGCTATGCTTAGGATTGGGTCTTGTCCATCACATCATTCTCCTAATGATGTGATCCCGTTATCAACGACATCCAATGTCCATGGTCAGGAAACCGTAACCATCTATTGATCAACGAGCTAGTCAACTAGAGGCTTACTAGGGACATGGTGTTGTCTATGTATCCACACATGTATATGAGTTTCCTATCAATACAATTCTAGCATGGATAATAAACGATTATCATGAATAAGGAAATATAATAATAACCAATTTATTATTGCCTCTAGGGCATATTTCCAACAGTCTCCCACTTGCACTAGAGTCAATAATCTAGTTCACATCACCATGTGATTAACACTCACTGGTCACATCACCATGTGACCAACATCTAAAGAGTTTACTAGAGTCAACAATCTAGTTCACATCACTATGTGATTATCACTCAATGTGTTCTGGTTTGGTCATGTTATGCTTGTGAGAGAGGTTATTAGTCAACGGGTCTGAACCTTTCAGAACCGTGTGCTTTACGAATATCTATGTCATCTTGTGGATGCTACCACGCGCTATTTGGAGCCATTTCAAATAATTGCTCTACTATACGAATCCGGTTTGCTACTCAGAGTCATCCGGATTAGTGTCAAAGTTCGCATCGACGTAACCATTTACGACGAACTCCTTTCCACCTCCATAATTGAGAAAATTCCTTAATCCACTAGGTACTAAGGATAAGTTCGACCGCTGTCATGAGATCCTTTCCCGGATCACCATTGTACCCTCTTGACCAACTCATGGCAAGGCACACTACATGTGCGGTACACAGCATAGCATACTCTAGAGCCTATGTCTAAAGCATAGGGGACGACCTTCGTCCTTTCTCTATCTTCCGCTGTGGTCAGGTCTTGAGTCTCACTCAATACTCACACCTTGTAACACAGCCAAGAACTCCTTCTTTGCTGATCTATTTTGAACTCTTTCAAAATCATGTCAACGTGTGCTGTCTTTTGAAAGTATCATCAGGCGTCTTGATCTATCTCTATGGATCTTGATGCCCAATATGTAAGCAGCTTTATCCAGGTCTTCCTTTGAAAAACTCCTTTCAAACAACCCTTTATGCTTTCCAGAAATTTTACATCATTTCGGATCAACAATATGTCATTCACATATACTTATCAGAAATGTTGTAGCGCTCCCACTCACTTTATTGTAAATACAAGTTTCCAACAAACTTTGTATAAACCCAAAAACTTTGATCACTCCATCAAAGCGTATATTCTGACTCCGAGATGCTTGCTCTAATCCATGGAAGGATCGCTGGAGCTAGCATACCTTTTAGCATCCTTAGGATCGACAAAACCTTTCTGATTGTATCACATACAACCTTTCCTTACGAAAACTGGTAAGGAAACTCGTTTTGACATCCATCTGCCAGATTTCATAAATGTAGCTAATGCTAACATGATTCCGACGGACCTAAGCATCGCTACGGATGAGAAAAACTCATCGTATCAACTCCTTGAACTTGTGAAAATACTCTTTGCCACAAGTCGAGCTTCATAGACGGTAACATTACCGTCCATGTCCGTCTTCTTCTTAAAGATCCATTTATCTCAATGGCTTGCCGATCATCGGGCAAGTTCACCAAAGTCCATGCTTTGTTCTGATACATGGATTCTATCTCGGATTTCATGGCCTCGAGCCATTCGTCGGAATATGGGCCCACCATCGCTTCTCCATAGCTCGTAGGTTCATTGTTGTCTAGCAACATGACTTCCAAGACAGGATCACGCATTACTCTGAAGTAGTGCGCATCCTCGTCGTCCTACGAGGTTTGGTAGTGACTTGATCCGAAGTTTCATGATCACTATCATAAGCTTCCACTTCAATTGGTGTAGGTGCCACAGGAACAACTTCCTGTGCCCTGCTACACACTAGTTGAAGCGACGGTTCGATAACCTTATCAAGTCTCCACCATCCTCCCACTCAATTCTTTCGAGAGAAACTTTTCCTCGAGAAAGGACTCATTTCTAGAAGCAATTACTTTTGCTTCCAGATCTGAAATAGGAGGTATACCCAACTGTTTTTGGGTATTCTATGAAGATGCATTTATCCGCTTTGGGTTCGAGCTTATCAACCTGAAACTTTTTCACATAAGCATCGCAGCCCCAAACTTTTAAGAAACGACAACTTAGGTTTCTATAAATGGTGTCGTCTCAACGGAATTGCGTGGTGCCCCTTTTAAAGTGAATGCGGTTGTCTCTAATGCCTAACCCATAAACGATAGTGGTAATTTGATAAGAAACATCATGGTATGCACCATATCCAATAGGGTGCAGTTATGATGTTCGGACACACCATCACACTATGGTGTTCCAGGCGGTATTAATTGTGAAACACTTTCCACAATGTCTCAATTGTGTGCCAAACTCGTATCTCAGATACTCATCTCTATGATCATATCACAGACATTTTATCCTCTTGTCACGACGATCTTCAACTTCACTCTGAAATTGCTTGAACCTTTCAATAATTCAAACTAGTGTTTCATCAAGTAAATACACTCAGTATCTACTCAAATCATCTGTGAAGTAAGAACATAACGATATCCACTGCATGCCTTAGCATTCATTGGACTGCATACATCAAAATGTATTACTTCCAATAAATTGCTCTCTTGTTCCATCTTACTGAAAACGAGGCCTTTCAGTCATCTTGCCCATGTGGTATGATTTGCATGTCTCAAGTGATTCATAATCAAGTGAGTCCAAACGATCCATCTGTATGGAGTTTCTTCATGCATATATACCAATAGACATGGTTCACATGTCTCAATCTTTTCAAAAATGAGTGAGTCCAAAGATCCACCTACATGGAGCTTCTTCATGCGTTCTACACCAATATGACTCAAGTGGCAGTGCCACAAGTATGTGGTACTATCATTACTATCTTATATCTTTTGGCATGAACATGTGTATCACTACGATCGAGATTCATTTTAGGTGCAAGACCATTGAAGGTATTATTCAAATAAACAGAGTAACCATTATTCTCCTTAAATGAATAACCGTTTTGCGGTAAACATAATCCAATCATGTTCAACGCAAACACCAAATCTCGATGGTAGAGGAAGCATGCGATGCTTGATCACATCAACCTTGGAAACACTTCCAACACATACCGTCATCTCACCTTTAGCTAGTCTCCATTTATTCCGCAGCTTTTATTTCGAGTTACTAACACTTAGCAACCGAACCAGTATCTAATACCCTGGTGCTGCTAGGAGTACTAGTAAAGTACACATTCATATAACGTATATCCAATATACTTCTGTCGACCTTGCCTGCCTTCTCATCTACCAAGTATCTAGGGTAGTACTGCTTCAGTGACCGTTCCTCTCATTACAGAAGCACTTAGTCTCGGGTTTGGGTTCAACCTTGGGATTCTTCACTAGAGCAGCAAACGACTTGCTGTTTCATGAAGTATCCCTTTTGCCCTTGCCCTTCTTAAACTAGTGGTTTTACTAACCATCAACAATTGATGCTCCTTCTTGATTTCTACTCTCGCGGTGTCAAACATCGCGAATAGCTCAAGGATCATCATGATTATCCTTGATATGTTATAGTTCATCACGAAGCTCTACTAGCTTGGTGGCAGTGACTATGGAGAACTATCACTATCTCATCTGGGAGATTAACTCCCACTCGATTCAAGCGATTGTGGCACTCAAACTATCTGAGCACACGCTCAACGATTGAGCTTTTCTCCCTTAGTTTGCAGGCTTAAGAAACTTGTCAGAGGTCTCATACCTCTTGACGTGGGCACTAGTCTGAAATCCCAATTTCAGTCTTCGGAACATCTCACATGTTCTGCGACGTTTCAAAACGTCTTTGGTGCCACAATTCTAAACCGCACTGAACTATCACGTAGTCATCAAAACGTGTATGTCAGATGTTTCGTAACATCTACAGACGACGCTGAGGTTCAGCACACCGAGCGGTGCATTAAGGACATAAGCCTTCTGTGCAGCAATGAGGACAATCCTCAGTTTACGGACCCAGTCCGCATAATTGCTACTACCAATTTTCAACTAAATTTTCTCTAGGAACATATCTTAACCAGTAGAACTAAAGCGCAAGCTATGACATAATTTGCAAATACCTTTTTGACTATGTTCATGATAATGAAGTTCATCTGATTATGAACTCCCACTCAGATAGACATCCCACTAGTCATCTAAGTGAAACATGATCCGAGTTTAACTAGGCCGTGTCCGATCATCACGTGAGACGGACTAGTCAAGATCGGTGAACATCTCCATGTTGATCGTATCTTCTATACGACTCATGCTCGACCTTTCGGTCCTCCGTGTTCCGAGGCCATGTCTGTACATGCTAGGCTCGTCAAGTCAACCTAAGTGTATTGCGTGTGTTCCGAGGCCATGTCTGTACATGCTAGGCTCGTCAACACCCGTTGTATTCGAACGTTAGAATCTATCACACCCGATCATCACGTGGTGCTTCGAAACAACGAACCTTCGCAACGGTGCACAGTTAGGGTGAACACTTTCTTGAAATTATTATAAGGGATCATCTTACTTACTACCGTCGTTCTAAGCAAATAAGATGCAAAAACATGATAAACATCACATGCAATCAAATAGTGACATGATATGGCCAATATCATCATGCTCCTATGATCTCCATCTTCGGGGCACCATGATCATCTTTGTCACCGGCATGACACCATGATCTCCATCATCATGATCTCCATCATTGTGTCTTCATGAAGTCGTCACGCCAACGATTACTTCTACTTCTATGGCTAACGCGTTTAGCAACAAAGTAAAGTAATTTACATGGCGTTATTCAATGACACGCAGGTCATGCAAAATAATAAAGACAACTCCTATGGCTCCTGCCGGTTGTCATAATCATCGACATGCAAGTCGTGATTCCTATTACAAGAATATGATCAATCTCATACATCACATATATCATTCATCACATCTTCTGGCCATATCACATCACATAGCACTTGCTGCAAAAACAAGTTAGACGTCCTCTAATTGTTGTTGCAAGTTTTTTACGTGGTTTGTAGGTTTCTAGCAAGAACGTTTCTTACCTACGTATGACCACAACGTGATTTGCCAATTTCTATTTACCCTTCATAAGGACCCTTTTCATCGAATCTGTTCCGACTAAAGTAGGAGAGACAGACACCCGCTAGCCACCTTATGCATCTAGTGCATGTCAGTCGGTGGAACCTGTCTCACGTAAGCGTACGTGTAAGGTCGGTCCGGGCCGCTTCATCCTACAATGCCGCCGAAACAAGAAACGACTAGTAGCGGCAAGAAGAATTGGCAAACTCAACGCCCACAACTGCTTTGTGTTCTACTCGTGCATAGTAACTACGCATAGACCTGGCTCATGATGCCACTGTCGGGAATCATAGCATAATTTAAAATTTTCCTACGCTCACCAAGATGCATCTATGGAGTCTACTAGCAACGAAGGGAAAGGAGTGGATCTACATACCCTTGTAGATCGCGAGCGGAAGCGTTCCAATGAACGTGGATGACGGAGTCGTACTCGCCGTGATCCAAATCACCGATGACCGAGTGCCGAACGGACGGCACCTCCGCGTTCAACACACGTACGGTGCAGCAACGTCTCCTCCTTCTTGCTCCAGCAAGGGGGAAGGAGAGGTTGATGGAGATCCAACAGAACGACGGCGTGGTGGTGGATGTAGCGGGTCTCCGGCAGGGCTTCACCGAGCTTCTGCGAGAGAGAGAGAGAGGTGTTGCAGGGGAGGAGGGAGGCGCCCAAGGCTTAGATGTTGCTGCCCTCCCTTCCCCCCACTATATATAGGGCCAAGGGAGAGGGGGGGGCGCAGCCTTGCCCCTTCCTCCAAGGAAGGGTGCGGCCAGGGGGGAGTCCTTCCCCCCAAAGGCACCTCGGAGGTGCCTTCCCCCTTTAGGACTCTCCCTTTTCTCTTATCTCTTGCGCATGGGCCTCTTGGGGCTGGTGCCCTTGGCCCATATAGGCCAAGGCGCACCCCTTACAGCCCATGTGGCCCCCCGGGGCTGGTGGACCCCCGGACCCCTTTCGGCACTCCCGGTACAATACCGATAAAGCGCGAAACTTTTCCGGCGACCAAAATAAGACTTCCCATATATAAATCTTTACCTCCGGACCATTCCGGAACCTCTCGTGATGTCCGGGATCTCATCCGGGACTCCGAACAACTTTCGGGTTTCCGCATACATATATCACTACAACCCTAGCGTCACCGGACCTTAAGTGTGTGGACCCTACGGGTTCGGGAGACATGCAGACATGACCGAGACGCCTCTTCGGTCAATAACCAACAGCGGGATCTGGATACCCATGTTGGCTCCCACATGTTCCACGATGATATCATCCGATGAACCACGGTGTCGAGGATTCAATCAATCCGTATGCAATTCCCTTTGTCAATCGGTATGTTACTTGCCCGAGATTCGATCGTCGGTATCCCAATACCTTGTTCAATCTCGTTACCGGCAAGTCTCTTTACTCGTACCGCAATGCATGATCCCGTGACTAACGCTTTAGTCACATTGAGCTCATTATGATGATGCATTACCGAGTGGGCCCAGAGATACCTCTCCGTCACACGGAGTGACAAATCCCAGTCTCGATCCGTGCCAACCCAACAGACACTTTCGGAAATACCCGTAATGCACCTTTATAGTCACCCAGTTACGTTGTGACGTTTGGCACACCCAAAGCACTCCTACGGTATCCGGGAGTTGCACGATCTCATGGTCTAAGGAAAAGATACTTGACATTGGAAAAGCTCTAGCAAACGAAACTACACGATCTTTTATGCTATGCTTAGGATTGGGTCTTGTCCATCACATCATTCTCCTAATGATGTGATCCCGTTATCAACGACATCCAATGTCCATGGTCAGGAAACCGTAACCATCCATTGATCAACGAGCTAGTCAACTAGAGGCTCACTAGGGACATGGTGTTGTCTATGTATTCACACATGTATTACGATTTCCGGACAATACAATTATAGCATGAATAATGGACAATTACCATGAACAAAGAAATATAATAATAACCATTTATTATTGCCTCTAGGGCATATTTCCAACAAGATTCTCACCAAATTGCGAGATGTGCAGAAGTTCACCGGGTGCTTGGCCTCCCTAAACCGCTTTATCAGCCGACTAGGAGAGAAGGCTCTCCCCCTGTACCGACTCATGAAGACGTCCACTCACTTCGAGTGGAATGACCAAGCCGACCAAGCCTTCCATGAGCTGGAGAAGATGCTGACCACTCCACCTGTCCTGGCGGCGCCGACTGAGAAGGAACCCATGCTCCTCTACATTGCCGCGACTAGCTGAGTGGTCAGTACAGTTGTCGTGGTCCAGCGCCCGGAAGAAGGCCGAGCCCAGCTAGTTCAAAGGCCGGTGTATTATCTAAGTGAAGTGCTATCCAGCTCAAAGCAAAACTACCCGCACTACCAGAAGATGTGCTATGGGGTGTACTTCGCCGCCAAGAAGCTGAAGCCCTACTTCCAAGAGCATCCCATCACGGTCATGTGCACCGCCCCGCTTGCTGAGATCATAGGCAGCCGAGATGCATCCGGCCGGGTGGCTAAATGGGCCATTGCATTGGCACCATACACAATCTTCTACCAACCCCGCACCGCCATCAAGTCCCAAGCATTGGCCGACTTCCTCGTCGACTGGGCCGAGACCCAGTACCTACCGCCGGCTCCCGACTCTACCCATTGGCGGATGAACTTCGACGGGTCCAAGATGCGCACCGGCTTGGGAGCCGGCATCGTCCTCACCTCTCCCAAAGGCGACAAGCTCAGATACACGCTGCAGATCCACTTCTCCGCCTCCAACAACGTGGACAAGTACGAGGCGCTCATACACGGGCTCTGGCTAGCCAAAGAACTCGACATACGCCGGATCCTGTGTTATGGCGACTCAGACTTGGTGGTCCAGCAGTCGTCTGGCGACTGGGACGCCAAGGATGCAAACATGGCGAGCTATCGATTCCTCGTCCAGCAGATCAGTGGGTACTTTGAAGGGTGCGAGTTCCTTCACGTGCCAAGGGCCGACAACGACCAAGCAGATGCCGTGGCATGGATCGGCTCCACCCGACAGGCTATACCGACCGGCGTCTCCCTCCAGCGCCTCCTCAAGCCGTCCATCAAGCCGTCTCCAGAGTCGGACTCTATCTTCGTACCGCCTGTGCCAGATGCAGCCGGATCCGACTGGAGGAACCCCGCAGGCGGCACGGGGACTTCGACAACTGGCCCGGGGACTGCCGTAGTCGCACCCGGCCCGGGGACTACAGAACCCGGCCCGGGGACTGCAGCAACACAAGAAGCGGTGGCCGACTCCAATTCCACGCCACCCGACCCACCCACCCGAGTCATGGTGGCAGTACTAACAGAAGAAGAAGTCACAGCTCCATCATGGGCCCAGCCCATCTTCAAATTCCTAGTCAACAGAGAGCTGCCGGCTGATGAGATCTCAGCAAGACTAGTGCAACGATGAGCCGGAGCATATGCAATAATCAACAGAGAGCTTGTCAAGCGTAGCGTCACTGGAGTCTTCCAGCGCTGTGTCGAGCCAGAAAAAGGAGTGGCAATCCTCAAGGATATCCATCAAGGTGAATGCGGCCACCACGCAGCCTCAAGATCACTTGTGGCCAAAGCTTTCCGCCACGGTTTCTTTTGGCCGACTGCTTTGGAAGATGCCAAAGAGATAGTCAAGAGCTGCAGAGGATGCCAAGTCTTCAGTTCCAAGCAACACCTGCCGGCTTCTGCACTCAAGACCATTCCCCTCACCTGGCCCTTTGCCGTCTGGGGACTGGACATGGTGGGCCCTTTCAAGACAGCCCGCGGCGGCTTGACACATCTGCTTGTCGCCGTGGACAAGTTCACCACGTGGATCGAAATGAAGCCGATCAAGAAGCTGAACAGGCCGACTGCCGTGACATCCATCACCGACATCACTACTCGGTACGGCGTACGGCACAGCATCATCACCGACAACGGCACAAACTTTGCCAAAGGAGCACTGGCATGTTTCTGCGCGACGCAGGGTATCCGACTGGACTTAGCGTCCGTTGCCCACCCGCAGTCAAACGGCCAGGTCGAGCGAGCAAATGGACTCATCCTCTCCGGCATCAAGCCCCGACTGGTTGTACCACTGGAGCGATCGGCCGGCTGCTGGCTCGATGAGCTGCCGGCTGTCCTCTGGAGTCTGCGTACTACCCCCAACAAGTCAACCGGCTTCACTCCATTCTTCCTTGTATATGGTGACGAGTCCGTCATCCCAACCGACATCGAGTTCGACTCGCCTCGGATCACCATGTACACGGAGGTGGAGGCCAAGGAAGCAAGAGAAGACGGTGTCGACCTACTAGAAGAAGGCCGGCTGTTAGCACTCAGCCGGTCCGCCATCTACCAGCAAGGGTTGCGCCGTTACCACAACCGCAAGGTCAAGCCAAGATCTTTCCAGGAGGGCGACCTGGTGCTTCGGCTGATCCAGCGAACAGCCGGCCAGCACAAGCTCTTGGCCCCCTAGGAAGGCCCTTTCATCATCAGCAAGGCACTAGGCAACGACTCCTACTACTTGATCGACGCGCAAAAACCAAGAGCACGCAAGAGGGATGACTCCGGCAAGGAGTCAGAGCGACCATGGAACGCGAACCTCCTGAGAAGATTTTTCAGTTGAAAGCAGTATGTATCATGCTACCCTTTTGTATTAAGTATGAAACAACAGGCCCCCCGAGGAGCACTCGGGGACTGCCTTCATTTATCTATGAGCGCCGAGTGTCATATCCATGAATGTATTATTACATTTGATTTCTTGTCTGGCACCGGGTTCGACTAGTCGGCCCGGGGACTGGCCGCCTTAAGCTATACTAAAGTTCTACCTGAAGTCAGACAAGTAGTGTGCCGGCTCCCGAGTCCTCTCTTGTTGAAAGTCGCAGGTCGAAGAACCGACTGTCCTACTAGCAAGAGCCAAGGCAGAAAGGATGCCCACACGAAAAACGACTAATGAACTTGTATAACGAAAAGACGGCCTCCGACCATGCTTGCCGGCTGTCAGAACAGTCGTCTGGCCGGCTTCCCAAACACTTTGCTATAATCCAACAAAGCTAGAGTACTTGCCCTCCCAATTGGCCAAGCACTTCTCCAGCCACAGATTGCAGAGCAACTGTCTGACTGGGGAGGCGGCAACCAAGGGAGGGCGGCAAAGGAAACAGCAGAAGGATGAAAAGCAAAGAACAAGGAAAAGCCAAACACTTGCATAAGTCATATATACATATAAAGCCCCCAACAGGCCGGCAATCGACATAGTTCGAATACACCCCCAGTGGGTGGAATTGTGTAAACTTAACAGAACATTGTTCCAAAGTGACAAGACAGGAAAATAAAAGATAGCAGACTAGACTAAAGGTGCGATGTGGGAGCTGGGTTGGTCGATGGAGACGGCGTCGCCGGCTGAAGGAGTGGCCGGCTGGCGGGTCTCGGCTTGATCACCACCGGTGGCAGGCGACGCACTCGCGCGTGACGTGTTGCTGGAGGCACGGTCAAGCTGAGGCTGGCCGGCCGCCCCACCATCCGGCCCGGCGTCTTCACCCTCCTCCTCCTCTTCTTCGCCCTCGTCGCTGGAGTTGATCTCCTCCGCCGGGTCTTCGCCATCTGCCGGGTTCAGCCCGAACCATTCCTCTGGCTGGGCAACACCATTGTCATCTACCTCAGGGGCGAAGGCACTGGTGTCGGTGTAGTCGGCGATCGCCGAAGCCCGCCGGATGATAGCCGGCCGCGCCGGCTCCAGCTCCGTGTCGGCCTGCTGCCGCCAGGTAGCCAGCTGGTCCAGACTCAGGCCGGGATACCAGGCCTTGACGAACTCCAGCGCCCGCCTGGCGCCGGACCGAGCCGCCGAAGCCTTCCAGGCTTCGAAGCGGCCGACTGCACCCTCCAGCCAGTCGGCAGTCCGACTAGGGGTGCGGGGAACCACTTCGCCGGGCCAGAGGGCGGCCAACACCTGCGCCCCGGCACGTTGAAGCCGGCGGAGCAGTCGATGAGCCGGCTGAAGGCGGTCCTGGATCGCCAAGAGTTGCTCCTCCAGCGATCGGCTAGCGTTTGGTGCAATCTCGGCGCCAGCCTGCCTCCGTGCCTCGCGGCGGGCCTCGATGATCTGGTTGGCGGCAGTAGAGTAGCCAGGGAAGTACCCTGCACAAGAAAGAAAGAGAAAGATGAGAAAACACCAAGTCAGAAAACGAGCCAAAAGCGGCAGGCGGCAAGAAAGGACGAAGAAGAAGGCGGCTTACCGTCAACCAAATCTTCGATCTGGTCATAGCCGTTGATCAGCATCTGCCTTGCTTTGGCCCAGCCAGCCGCCTCTGTCTCATACTCGACCTGGAGGGCGGCTTCGCTGTCCTGCACTGCCTTCAGAGCCGCCTTGTGGCTCTCCTCCTGGTCGGCCAACCTCTTGGCCAGGCGGTCGCGTTCCTGCACCAAGGCGGCAAACTCGGCCTCCTTGGCACGAAGGGCGGCCTGAGACCCTCCCAGCTGCGCCCTTAGACTGGCGTTGGCTGCTGCAGGGATAGCAGAGAAAGAAGAAGCAATAAGAAGAAGTTGTCAAGGAAGATCCGACCCGACTGCTCAGCAGTCGGCCCGAATCTCGGGGACTACACCCAGTGGGTGCGCTGACGCGCCCCCACGTGAGATAAAGGACGAAGCACTTACCTCGGCTCTCAGTTAGGTCGGCGGTCTTCTGGGTCAGCTCCCGAGCCTGGGAGTTGAAGGCAGCCGCGCGAAGATTGTGGTAGTCCTGCAAGACAGGCAGAAGAGCGAAGTAAGAGCAAGAATAGCAAAACTAGATCCGCTAAGAAGTTCCAAGCCGCCTGCTCAGCAGCCGACTCGGAACTCGGGGACTACACCCAGTGGGTGCGCTGACGCGCCCCCACGGAAGAAACCAAGATCAAAAAAGCAAGATAAGAAGACTAACCCGGATGGCCGCCCGCGTCGCAAGGAACTCGTCGTTGTATTTCCTCAGCGCCGTAGCCTGGGCTTGGAGCCGGGTCTGGACGTCCTGCGCAGCCACATTCATCACGGCCGTCCCTCCGCCCGGCGTCCACCCCGAGGTGGCGCTGGCCGCCTCCATATCCTGGGCCGACGAGCTGGAGCCCCCGGCCGGCTGCGGATCCGACGCAGCCTTCTGCGGCTCTGATGCGGCCTTCCCGGCGCGCTGGCGCGGCGGCGTCCGGACCGCCAGATCAGTCCTCGCGGCCGGCTCGGCCCCGGCCGACTGCGCAGGCGGCAGATCAGGCCGGCCGCCTTGAGCCGCCCCAGTCGGCGGGGTCGGTGCCGCCGCCCTCTCTAGGATGACGACGTCGTCATCCCTCTCCAGCCCCGGCTGGTCACCGCCGACTTCTTCTGGCAAGGGCTCCGGGGCCCCAGGCGTCGCGACGCGCAGTGGGGTGACCAGCAAGGCCCCCTCCGCCATCGCCGCAGCCGCAACCTCCTCCTCCCTTCGCCGCCTCCTCCTCCCGCGCCGCCTTGGCGGCGGCCGCCCTCAACGCCTCCGCCTCCCGTGCCTCCCGCTCCTCCCGCACCTCCCGCGCGTTCCGCCTTGTCGCCGCCTGAAGATCGGCACGGGGGTCCACGCGGCGAGTAGTGCTCCCAGATCCTCCCGGCGACCCAACGACGGAGGCGGCAGCAGCCCGCTCGAGCGACAATGGAGCCCTGGTTTTTTGGAGAAAAGACAAGGACTCAGGAGCTACCAGAGAAAAGAAAAAAAGAATACATGAAGGAGTGTATACTTACGCCGACACCGTCTGCGGCTGCTTCACCGCCTTGCGGAAGCGGGCCGCCTTCGCGGCCGCCTCCTCCCGCCTGGTCGCCGCTGCCCCGCCTCTGGGCTTCTTCGGCCGACTGCCCAAGCCCGGCGTGGCACGACGCTTCTGCCCGCCGCCCCGAGCAGGTGGCGCAGCGGAGGAACCCGTGCCGTGGCCAGGCGCCGGCTGGCGGCGTGGGACGACTTCAGCCTCGTCATCGTCCGGCCAGTCGTCGAAGCTGACTCCAAGCCCGGAGCCGCCTGCTTCGCCGCCGGCTTGGCCACCGCCCGCCTCGGTGTTGTCGTCCATAGCGGCCGCCCCCAAGTCGGGGTCCTCCAGATCGTGCTCCGTCCGGTCGGGGACGAATCGGCGCTCCGCGTCCGACCCGCCTGCAGGCCGAAGAAGAGGGCTCTATCGAGACAAGCCGACTAGTCAGAGTCGGCCAAAAGGAACTCGGCGACAAAACTGAGAGAAGAGAAAGAAAAAAAGAGAGCATACCGTGGGCGGCGGATGGGCTCGGCAATATGGCTCCTTGTCGAACTGCCACTCTGCGGAGAGCTTGCAGTTCGCAAGGTAGTTCACCATATAGGCCACCTCGCCGTGCGGCATGTCTTTGGTGCACATCCGGCTCGGATCGAGCTGGCCGCTCATCTGACAGATCAGATGAGGGCGGCTCTGGAGCGGGAGCACCCGGCGCGTGACGAAGGCCGCCAGCAGGTCGGGCCCCGACAAGCCCTCCGACTGGATCATCGCCCGCACTTGGGCGACAGCTGCGGTTCCAGCCGACGTCAGCGTCACGGCCCGATAGGACCACTGGGGCCGCCTGCCTACCAGTGGGACGGCTACGTAAGCCGGCAGATTGACGTAGTCGCCCTACGGGGCGACATTCTTCACGTAGAAGTATGACTTCTGCCATAGCTTCACCGACTGGATCAGAGTGATGACGGGGAAGGGGTTGTCGGCAGCCACCCTCCGCATCGCGACGAAGGTGCTAGTCTGAGCCGGCCCGCCCTGCATGCGCGTGCCCAGCTTGGACTGGAAGAACTCCCCCCAGAGCTCGAGGGTGGGGAGGACGCCGAGGTAGCCTTTGCACAGGGTGACGAAGGCGGACAGCAGCACCACCGTGTTCGGGGTGAGGTGGTGCGGCTGGAGTTGGTAGAACTCGAGAAAGGAGCGGAAGAAGGTGCTCACGGGCAAGCCGATGCCGCGCAAGAAATGCGAGCGGAAGACTACCCGCTCGCCTTCCTCCGGCTCCGGCGTAATCTCCTTCGCCGGCGCAAGACGGACCTACACCTTGTCCGCGCCGGGCAGCCGCCGCGTCTTGCGGAGGATCTCGACGTGATCTTCATGGACGTTGGAGCCGTCCCAATCTCCGCAGAACTGCATCGTGGCGTAGGCCTGGCGAGAATGAGCGCGGCGGCGGAGGATCGAGTGGTGGAGCGGTGCGGCGGCGAGGCGCTGTCGCAAGAAAGAGCAGAAGGAAGAAGATGGCAGAGAAGGAAGGGGCGTGCGAGCGCCTGCCGCTCTCCCCCTCCCCTTACTTAAAGCTTTGCACGGTGAAGCCGGGGAGGCGGGGCGTGGGGTGAGACGTGGGATTAACTGCACCCACTCCCCCCACGCCTCGCGATTATTACGCCCTAAAGGCGTGCCGAAACCGCCGCAGGAAGACGTGCGGGCGGCTTCGGGCCGCAGAGAATCCGCGCCTGGGCCTGGGCGTAGGCGTGGTGGGCCCCCGACCTGCGGCGGCGTCCCGTGACGCGCGTGGGCTGGCAGGCTTTTTAGCCAAGGGAGGCCACGTGGTTCGCAGGCGGCAAGTGGCCGGCCCGCGGCCCGGTGCAGGCGCAGGCAGGCTCCCGCCCTCCGACTCCAAATTTTTCGCCAAGGCGGCGCGCCCAACCGAAGCCGGCTCCCAGCTGCCGGCTTGTCAAGATAGGAAGCTGACCGAGCTTCTCGACTCCCACCCAACCTCGAAGCTCAATCAGCTTCGGGGACTACTGTCGGAGTAAATGGCCACGGGTAGCCTAACCGACTGTCCCTGGCTCTTCAAAAATTATCAGGCCATTTGAGCCTTCAAGCATTCAAGGCATTGGGCCGCCTTCCCCCGGCCGGCTACCCCCGGAGCCGACTCTCAGAAGGCGACCCAGCCTCGGCAACCTCCCCCAAGACAACTACGAGATGGCCGACTCCAGCAAGCCGGCCATAGAGAGCGCCGACTCCCCAGAGCCGGCCATGAAGAGCGCCGACTCCCCAGAGCCGGCCATGAAGAACGCCGCCTCCAAGAAGCCGGCCAAGACCGCACCCACCAAACTACGCCCACATAACGGTGACAAGACGGGGTGTGGCTACAGTGTGGCCCACTACCCCCGAATCCCGAGGCAGGCATGGCCACAGGACGCCGTACGGGTCGGCCATCTCCCGTCCGGCTCGGCCCTGTAGCCATGCTGGCCTCAACGTCATCCACGACAGACGCCAGTACGGCCCACGGGCGGCGGGCCCCTTGAGCCAGAGAGAGGCACGAAGGCGGCCCGGCCTCCCCCAGTCGGCCAGGGGCGTAGCCGGCCCCCAGAAGCCGGCTACTCCCCTCCCTCGAAACATGTGCCACATTAAGGAGACAAGACGAGGTAAGGCTACAGTGAGAGCCCTCGAGGCGGCACACTGTAGCCACGCTTACCTCGACGAAGCCCTCGTCATCAGGGGCGAGGCTACAGTAAACAGCTGCCGACAAGACCCCCAGGCGGTGGGGCCGGCCTGTCGACCAAGAGGCCGGCAGCCGGCGGGACCCACCAGTCGGCGGGCCCCAATGGCCGGCGGAGAAGCCGGCGAGCATAGACACTGACAACTGGGACCCGCGCCCAGCCGGATTACAATTGTACCCCCGGGGGGTAGGCCTATATAAACCCCCCGGGGCACCCATGCAAAGGGTTGGCTTCTTAGAGTTACACACACACCATATAGAGAGGGAAGCGAGAGCTAGACTTGCTCTTCTTCTCCCTTGGACCCAATAGCTCAAGGAGCACTTGTAGCTACTCTTTCTGATCTAGTGATCATGCGGAGACCCCACAGAGCAGGACTAGGGGTGTTATCTCCACGGAGAGCCCCGAACCTGGGTAAGATTCGCCGGCGAGCATGTCTTCGCCTCATCCCGTTTCCAGGCACCGGCGACGTCTTATTGGCTCCCACAATGATAAGCCACCCGTTGGCATATGTCGCACCTACCACCCGACACCACTCATAAACATGATCATGATGACAGGCCGCATCAGATTTGTTGGGAAGCTTTACAAGAACCACACCCTTCGTAATCGAAGGCACAGCCAGGAAATTGTTGTGGTCAAGTACAGGCTCGAGAACACGCCTGACAACAATGCTACAGGACAACACTACTCCAGGACACGTGGCGACAAGGACACAGCAGCTGGATAGTTTAGCAGTAGAACTCATCCTTAGGCTTCCAGTTCACACGGCATGACTTTGAGAACTTCATCTCCACCGCGAACCTGGTTCTAATTCAAATAGAAACCATATTTTATTACTACCTCTGTTCAGAAATATAAGATGATTTTCAATATTATACTCCATATATGACTACATATACGCACAGAAATGAGTGAACAAAGACACTAGAACATGTCTTCAAAGGCATGAGAGCAGAGGGATTACTTGCAATATCCATAACACAAGTTACTGAGGCAAATATACCCTCTTCAAGGGTAGCATTGATGTTCATAAAGTACTCCCTCCATCCCAAAATTATTGTCTTAGATTTGTCTAGATACGGATGTATCAAGTCACATTTTAGTATTAGATACATCCGTATCTAGACAAATCTAAGACAAGAAATTTGGGACAGAGGGAGTAGTTGAAAGTAATCTATAAGAAATCAGTGTCAACCTCTCGCATGTTTTGGTCAAAAGAGGAATTTAGAACCGTCATTTGGCACACAAGAATCACTTGCAAGATCACCCAGAAAGTTGTACTACTAGTACTGCGTGTTAGATGAAAAAACATGATCAAGATCGAGGAAAAGATCATCAAGAAGAGATATTACCTGGACTTGCTTAATGAGGGATCCCGGAGAGGGGGGCTTGGACAGGGCAATGGCTTTGAGCTTGTCTGCGATAGTCTCGGCGGGGTGCTTCCGCTTCTTCGTACCATGAGCCTCGACGATTTTGGCCAGAGCCATAGACATCACTTCGGCCGGTGCTCCAGCGTCCATCAAGAAACTGTCAAATAGAAATAAAACAAAAGAAACCATAATCACAAACCCAAAAGAAGAATAGAGAGGCAGTTATAGGATCAGTCTCGGGGTTGCAAGACCGAGCCTTGGCCAGAATCAACACCATTGATGTGCTCACCTTTCCTTCTTTGGCAGAGAAGAACAATGGCAGAAGCAGGTCGGGGTTTTCTTGAAGAAACGAGGAACAAGATGAGGGAGAAGTGAGGGTTGGGTAGAGAGGAAGCTGAGAGAGAAGAGTGAAAGATGGTTGCTTCGTTTGTCCAACTTACTGCTAGAAAGGAGGGGGTTTTGTGATTTGACGGCTCATTGGGCATTACTGCGGCGCTTCGATCGGGGTAGTCTACCGTCACTCTACTACGGAGTAATTTAGTGCATGGCTGGTGGACCCCGATGCTCGCTGTCCCACACGTCGGCGAAAGTGAGTAATTTAGTGCATGGTTGGAGGAGGATCCGCAGGGTAGAGCGTGTCCACTATTTTTCTGAAGAAAAAAATGATTACAGCAAGCGTTTCCACTCTTACGACGGAGGAGTGCGAAACATGGCAGCCACTTGAACATACACAGTGCTCCTACTACTAGGCATGTGCAGTGGTTCATACGTCAGCACTACATAATCTTGTTGCTAGTGTAGTAAGACATGACAACGACAAATGATGTTGTGCGCATGTCAACTATATGAACAGTAATGTAGTAACATAGTACCGCTTTCTCGACTGTCCGGTCAAGAATGAACGATGAGATCAATGTTAACAGAACTAGGTCTACAGCGCACGGAGAGTACGGTGCTACAGTACTCCACGAAACATGAACCATATGAAGCACGAATAGTGTTAGGCAGGGTGTATGAAGGGTGCACGGGATGGGAGCAAAAGTTCCCTTCTCGACCCACTTTTGGGTGTTTGGCAGAGTGCATGAAGGGTGCATGAGTCCACACTAGTAGGTTAACACAAATACACGATGAGGAAACAACTACTCCGTCTAGGTGTGTAAGTCATCTTACGTTGTGCACTGCGACCAAGGCGGAGAGGAAAACGAGAAAACTTAATGTCTTTTTGCTAATTAATAGCATTGCATGCAATGAACTAACCACTGCATGTCATGTTTCTTAGTCTCAAGTCATTGAAAGCATGCACGACCCATGTCTCTTATTGGTTGATATGTCACAAAACAAGAAACGGGGAGGGAGTTAATGTACCGTGCCTAAGTGTTTTGGGATTATTTGGTTTTCGTAAGGTGACTTACACACTATATTGAGATGAGAATGCAACCAAACACACCCACACGCTTTGTGCTACAGTGACTGATCTGCACCGTCTGAGTTTGATCCAATGGTCATGTTGCACCGAGACATGGACATGCCCATGTAGAGGGCGCCTAAACACCACCGAAGTCCCTCTGCTTCTCGAGGCGCACGACGTTGGTGATGCAGGGGCGAAACGGCTGAAAGGCAATGCAATCTATGGGTAGGCGGAGGGAGCCAGCCGAGGAGCGGGGAATCTTTTGGTTTTCACCATGGTAAAACACCAGTCAACGACTTCTCACATCAGGGAGCAGTGGGTTTTACAGGCGGAGTCATCGTGACTAATTGCTGCCGCGCCTGCTCCCGTCAATCAAAAAATTAAAAATCCTGCCGCGCCTGCTCCCGTCAATCAAAAAATTAAAAATCCTACCGCACTCAAACACCAGAGCAACGCCGTGGTGGATGTTTAAATTTACTTGCCGGCTAGTAGATAAAAAAAAGGGGTGAAAAAACAAATGTGGCGGCGGCCTAGCTAATCGGTCGAACTAGCCCAACTAGCTAGCCACCGTGCTTCACTGATGTACTCGGCGGGAAAAGTGGTCTTTCGTGATTTGACGACTCATTTATTTACTTGCTTCGGCGAAAACGCGCGGTAGGGCATTCCATGTCAGGAAGAATATATGCGTGCACCACCCGGGAGGACCCCGAAACCGCGCGGTAGGGTGTGCCATGTCTCGGCACGGAGGGAAAATGTGCGTGTAAAAATTTACTGTATCAGACGTAGTACCTATGGTTCGACCTCAGGACCCAGCCAGTCGGTCGAAAAAACCCCACTAGCCACACAACTTCATCATGCTAACATGGCACGGAGGATAGGTGTGGTTAGCTCCGTCTCGACCAGCCACAACGTCTCTTGTTCTAGGTGATTCTTCTATTTTCCAAGCTTTTTTAGTTGTAATAACACCACGGCAAGCTAGCGCCGCTCTTCGTGTGCCCGTGCAAAGGTTAGACGATGGAGAGAAGAGAGAGATCGCAGACCTAGGACCCACTAGTAAGTGAGTCAACGGTCATGCACGTGTAGACAAGGCACTCCCTCTACTCTCCTCAGCGTAATACTGTATAAAATCAAGTTATGGGACAAAGCCAACAACCGTTGTTGTTTCAGGTTATCGACTTACGCTTTGTAGTCCAGGTTGCCAGTTCGAATCTCGTTTCCAGATTTGTTAGTTTTAGGTCCACATTTGATTAATGAGAAGTGGGACACCCGTGTGCTGTTCCGATATTTCAGTGTAGGATGGTTTTTTTGAACAAACACTTTGCGCGGTTAGACAAGTAACGGCACAAGTTACATGTATTTTGCAAGTTTACGAACAAAAATGACAGCGGCATAGAATATCACATCCACCCCGCAGCTTAGATGCTATGGTGATACAAGTTTTTACACTGTTGGAAGTGAGATCCAATGGCTTGGGAGTAGTCTTTGTAATTATGCGCAATTTCCAAACTCTCCAAAGGTTTTTTTGCAAATAAAACATTCAGGCCTCGTGTGTGCCGCTGCATCTTGGATCCAACAGCTCCCCGTTGCTCATATTAGGTGCTCCCCATAGCTTAATTACCCGCCACGGTGATATGAGAATCTAGGTCGTATGATCAGTGATCAGATGGCACATGCGTAGTACTTGTACTTTCTGCGCAATTCCCAAACTCTCTCATCCGTATATTGCAAAAACATTCAAACCTCCTACTGTGGGCCGTTAGATCTCCGTGAACTCGTATCACCATAGAATCTACGGTGCGCGAGCACCTCATATTCTCCCGTGCGAGAAAACATAAGGTGCTCTCACAGCTTGGATGCTACGGTGATACGAGCTTCGAGGTCGTTTGATCTGAGATCCAATGGCATCTGAGCAGTCTTTGTGCTTGTAAGTAGTGGCTGAACTCTTTGGGGGCTTTTCTGCAAAAAACCATTCGAACCACCGAGGAGGCGTTGGGTCACAAATCCAACGGCTCCGAAGAGCTTGTATCACCAAAGCATCTAAGGTGTGGTAGCACATGATATTCTTACATACATGAGAATATGTTGTCCTCCTTCATCTTAGATGCTACGGTGATACGAGCTTCGAGGTCGTTGGATATGGGATCCAAGGGCATCTGAGTAGTTTTTGTACAAATTGTGTGCAATTCTCAAACTCATCAAGGTTTCCTGTAAAAATATTAAGACATCATGTGAGCTGCTATATCTCAGATCTACAAGCTCCAAGCAACTCGTATCGGCATATAGCATCTAAGGTATGGGGGCACATGATATTCTCCCGGGGAGGAGGGGTGGGCGGTGCACAACCAATCGGTGGTTGGGAGGGTGGGGACAAATATAATCTAAACAACCCTAAACAGAGCTTCACAATTTTATCTAAGGTCGAGGGGGTGACCCCCGACAATCATAGCTCTGCCTAATTAAACACAACATTTGCATGTACTGTAGTACTAGACTTAATATTCATGTTTCCGTTTCATGTTCGTTTTAAATATTGAATTGAGGACCATGCATGTCTTACATTTTACTCCCTTCGTTCCTAAATATTAGTCTTTTTAGAGATTTCAAGTGGACTGGCACATACGGATGTATATAGACATACTTTAGAGTGTAGATTCACTCATTTTGCTCCGTATGTAGTCGCTTGTTGAAATCTCTAAAAGACTAATATTTAGGAACAGAAGGAGTATTTTTGAATTCGTGTCATACATGCATGGTTTGGAAAAATAGAGGCACTATACTTATTGGATTGTTGTTGTGTTCGTGTGTGGGTGTCTGTGTGTGTGTGTGTGTGTGTGTGTGTGTGTGTGTGGTCATATGCTTGATACATACACAGTTTTCTCACCTCCATATCGTTCATCTTTTAAATTTGAATTTGCATTGAAAAACTTAGCAGGGATACCATGAAATGTGAAATCCATGTTGAGATCACTATATCACAAACTCACTCTAATTCAAGAACTCATCATAAATCAATTACCACGTTGAGATTAGTATTTGCAAGGAAAATACAGGCATTGTAATACACATAGATTCGTTCGGCAACTTAAAAGGTTCCTTTCATTTTCTCGAATGTTAGGACCCAACGGCGTACCTGTCGGACCTGGGGTTCCGGCAAAACCCTTAAGGTTCGAACTCTGGGGTGCATGCGAAGTTCTTTCCCTCCTACCGATCTACGCCCTAGCTCGCTAATATCTCACGGACGAACTCGACGCACTCGCAACACAGAAAGACACGAGATTTATACTGGTTCGGGCCACCGTTGTGGTGTAATACCCTACTCCAGTGTGTGCTGGTGGATTGCCTCTTGGGCTGATGATGAACAGTACAAGGGGAAGAACAGCCTCCTGAGGTTGAGGTGTTCTTGTGCTCGACGAACTTGTGGATGAGAATTCAATGCCCCTACTGTGGTGGCTAGCCCTACTTATATAGGCCCTGGTCCTCTTCCCAAATATCGAGCGGGAAGGGAGCCAACAACGGCGGGCAAATTTGAAAGGAGACAGCTAGTACAAGCTATCCTGACAAAAGTGGTCTTCGCCTGCAAAAGGCTCTGGTGGTGACGCCGTCTTGGGCTCCATGGTGAGCTCCGTCTTGCCATCCCGCTGGTCTTGATCTCGTTGCACCGATATGGAAATCTTTGCCTGATGCCTCTATACTCCACCTGCGCCTGCTTCCTTAGCACCAAAGAGGAAACAAGGACGTTGCGCGCGCTGGCGCCTGCCTGGTATTGATCGTCATGGCTCACGTCACAGGAGCCTCGCGAGGTTTACCTCGCCTTGATATCTCTGCTCCTCGTGAGCCTACCTGGGGAGGTAGCGCCTGAGGAGGTCTTGCGTCGTCCGCCTCGCGAGGCTTGCCCCCTCGTGAGGGTCTTGAATGCCTTGTTGATGAAGATGGGCCGTACATGCCTACTAGCACAGCCACGCCGTGGGCCGCAGGCAGGCAAGTCTGGGGAGCCCCGTTCCCAGAACGCCGACAGTAGCCCCCGGGCCCAAGGCGCGCTCGGGCTTGGCTTCGAGGCGAAGCAAAAGGCCAAGTACGGAGCGCCGCGGGCCCCAAAAGCCGGCGGCCTCGGTTGACGTGTGGCGGTTGATTGGACGTGGGCATCTCCGCTTCCCCATACTGCCTCGGCAACTGCTCGACTTGACAAGTCCCTGCGACATGCAAGGAACACCATCATTACCTGTGATCGTGGGGGGCGTTGGTTGGTCTTCTCTTGCTATAAATGGGGAGGGGGGGCGGAGCCCCCGTCACCCATCTCTTCCTTGCTCGCTTGCTTCTTCCTCCTCGCTCCATTGCTAGCAGCGCCACCAATGGTGCCATGAAGGAAGTTCTCTGCCGCCGAGAAGGGAAAAGCCCAAGCACGGACGCAGCCATCCGTGCAAGCACGTCGTGACCCCCGCCGCGGTCCACTATCGTGGCGGCGCCGCGGCACGCGGAGGGGGTTGTCCCAGCCATGGCGGTCAAGTTGACGAAGGGAGGCGTGCCATGGTGGCGCGGCCTCCCCGTCCGCGCTTCCATTCGGCGGAAGTGTTGCCGGAGTTCGTCGTCTGGTCGGAGAACCCGGCCGGCAACTGGCTCCAGCTTCCGCGCTTCTTCGTCGATGAACTGCCGGCCTCTGGTCCAGGCGGGCTCTAGTTGCAGGCGGATGGTTGCTGCAGCAAGGCCTCTTGGGTCGCGGTCGAGACTTCCGCCGCGGGCAACATAGCCTTGGCCCGCAGCTGGCAGACATTCGCCTGTGCGCGCGGCCTGGGCAGGCGGTGCACCCTCCACTTCAAGTATGATGGTGGAGCGACCCTCTATGTGAGGGTGTTTGGGGAAGATGGTCGCCGCGCCGGGTGCTGCCCCAAGACAAACGAAGGCGAGGAGGTGCTCGGCCTTGGCGAGGGTCGCGACGAGGATGAGGGCGAGCCCGCCCTCGGCGGCGACCGTGTCTCCTCCATCTACGGCGGCTCTTCCTCTGGCGACAGCTCTAGCAGTGGTGGCTATGACCAGCCGCCGGGCCCGCTTTGAAGGCGGCAGCGGGTCGTCTCGTCGCCACGCCTCCGTGAAGCGCGAGGAGGGGTCTGGCTAGGCTTGGGATGTCACTAGGGGCCTGCCTCCGTGGATCGCTGCAACGCTGCTTTTGTTTTGCTCTTTTTCCTGCATCAAAAAATGAAACCAGTGTGGGCCCAGAGGGGCGTGTATCGAACTGTGGTTCCTTGGTTATTGCACTGTGCGTGTTGTTCCCGTGCCGTGTTGCTATTTTGCGCAAAGATAACTTAACCTGGTGCATCCGGGACGCCCTCTTCCTTATGAGGTGTTTGTTTCCTCGTGTCCATCCTGAACTGGTGGTCTGTGCCTGCTCAGGAACTGCAAAAATTCGTTAGGAGGTGCACTAGAAGATTTACCGTCCACCCAAGCCTTGACCTGGCGCTTTGTATCGCGGTACCCGAGGGGCACGGACTAGGAGAGATGCGCCAGTTTTTGGGCTCGAACAAGGGTAGCTCGCGAGAAGGCAGAGAGGAGAAAAATGCTCGCGAGGGCACCTGCCTAGCCCCCTCGCGAGGTATGCGACGTGAGAACATGAGCGAACCAGAGCCGGAAAAAGCGGTAAGAGGCGAGGGAATCAAATCAGCAAGGAACACCAAAAGCAAACTTCGATTAAGGAAAAGCAAGCCAACTATGGAAAGCAAATGAAAAGCCGCGTCCGGCACCTAATCTAGTCTTCAAGTCTTCTCACCAGCGCGGAGCTAAGTGCTGCTACTAGGCGTGGGAGGGAGCCCCAGGGCCTGAGGCCGGCACTCCTGAGACTCCGGGGCGTGTACAGCCCCACTCATTATTACGTGAGAGTGTCACGGGCGGCGATTCTTCACAGGCACCGGGCCTTCTTCACAGGCTCTGGGCCTTTATTCACAGGCTCTGGGCCTTGCTTCATGGGTAGAATTTTCGGAGATGCTGAATGTTCCAGGCGTTCTGGATGGGTATCCCGTCCAGCGTCTCCAGGCGCGCGACCCCAGTTCTGGAGACATGGACGACCCTGAACGGGCCCTCCCACATGGGTGAAAGCTTGTTCAGGCCTTCCCTAGAGAGGACCCGCCTCAGGACGAGGTCGCCCACCTCGAGCATCCTGGAGCGGACGTTGCGGCAGTGGTATCGCCGCAGCGCTTGCTGGTACCTTGCCGCCCTCAGTGCAGCTTCGCGGCGACGTTCCTCCCCTAGCAGGAGATCCATCCCCCGCATGGCGTCCTGCTGCGTTTCGTCGAACGCCAGGACCCGTGCGGAGCGATGCTTGACCTCGTGAGGAAGGACTGCTTCAGCTCCGTAGACAAGGAAGAATGGGGTTTCGCACGTTGGCTTGTTGGCGGTGGTGCGGATGGACCACAGCACGGACTGAAGCTCGTCGTGCTAGCCCCTGCCACAGGCCTCGAGCTTCTTCTTGAAGGTCCTGGTCTTGAGGCCCCTCAGGACCTCCGCGTTGGCGCGTTCGGCCTGACCATTGCTCCTGGGGTGCGCCACCGAAGCGTAGCATATCTTCGTTCCAAGGTTAGCACAGTAGGTTTTGAAGAGGTTACTAGTAAACTGCGAGCCGTTATCTGTGATGATGCGGTTGGGGACCCCGAAGCGGCTCACGAGGCCCTTGACGAACTTGACAGCAGAGCCAGCTAGGATGGTACGGACAGCTTCCACTTCCGCCCACTTGGTGAACTTGTCGATGGCGACGTAGAGGTAGCGGTACCCCCCTGGCGCTCGACGGAACGGGCCCAAGATGTCCAGCCCCCAGACCGCGAACGACCACGTGAGCAGGATGGTCTGGAGGCCCTGAGCCGGCTGCTGAATTTGCTTGGCGTGGAACTGGCAAGCCTCCCAGGACTAGTAGAATCCATTGCGGAACACCTTGCCGACGAGAGTCCATGACGACGAGTGTTGTCCGCAATCCCCACCATCTATGTCAACCAGCAACTCCTTTCCTTGGTCACTGGAGATGCAGCGCAGCGTAACATCGTTCGGTTGCTTCCTGTACAACTCACCGTCCTGGATACAGTATGCCGTGGCCTGCTGGGCCATGCGCTTTGCGTCCTCTTCCTTCTCCGGCAGCGCCCCTTGCATCAGGTACTCCTTGAATTCCTTGGTCCAGCATTCCTCCTGGGGCTCAAGCGCCAAGAGCAGGCGAGCTCTTGAGGTCGGGCCACAGGCTGGGGCTCCCGTGGCGGGTGGCTGTGGGAGCTCCTCCCGAGGCTGAGCTGTGCTTGAAAGTGGTGGTGTCGCTGATGGCTTGAAGAGTCATTCCTCAAAGACGCCGGGCTCTTGCGGCTGCCGCTTGGATGCTCTCCTGGCGATGTCGTCGGCTTCCTTGTTGGTGCCCCGGGGCACGTGCTGCAGCTCCAGGCCCAAGAACTGCTTCTCCATCTTGCGCACCTCCGCGAGGTATGCCTTCATATGCTCGTCCTTCGGCTCGTATAATTTGTTGGAGAAGTTGACGAGAAGCTGCGAGTTGCCTCTAACGGTAAGGCGCTTCATCCCCAGAGATGCCGCGGCCTTCAGGACAGCTATGAGGCCTTCGTATTCTGCGATGTTGTTGGAGACCTTCTCGCTGTGCTGAAAGCAGAGTTGCACGGCGTAGTAGAGCTTGTCCTGAGTGGGCGAGATTAGTACTGCTCCAGCCCCTGCGCCCTGGTGCGCGAAGGCGCCACCGAAGTACATGACCCAACCGTCTGGTGCTGCGCTTCCTGGCGAGGTGGATCGGTCTTCGCCTTCTTCGAGTGTCGGGGCATCCGTCCATTCCGCCACAAAATCAGCGAGCGCGGCCCCCTTGATGACCCTGGTAGTGCTGAACTCCAACTGGAATGCTTGCAGCTCGATGTTCCACTCAGCGACCCTTCCAGCTGAGTTGGGGCTCCTGAGCACCCTCTCCAATGGGTAGGCCGAGACGACCTTGATAGGGTGGCCCTGGAAGTAGTGCGGCAGCTTGCGTGAGGCCACCAAGAGCGTGAGCAGGAGCTTCTGAGGCATGGGGTATCGTGCCCTCGCATCCCGCAACACGGTGCTGACAAAGTACACCGGGTGCTCGACGAGGGTTGGCGCGCTATTGAGGCTCGGGTCTTGCGGAGATTGGGGCATCTCCTGAGGTGGAGGGACTCCTGAGGCCTGACTGCTTTCAGGAATTTCGGCAACGTCGTCTTGCTGAGCTTGGTCCTCTACTGCCAAGGCTTTTGCGGCGCCTTCTTGACCCTGCATTACTGCAGCTATAGCTTGGTGCAATGCGCCCTTGGCTTGGTGCTCCTCCCGAACCGCCACCAGCACTGCGTTGGCGGAGTACAGGGTGGCGGCAAGGTAGAGCACTAGGGTCTCGAGAGGTCGTGGTGCCACCATCACCGAAGGGCTGGTCAGGTACTTCTTGAGGTCTTGGAAGGCTCGGTCGGCCTCCGGGGTCCACTCGAACGGGCCCTTTTTCTTCATGAGCTTGAAGAAGGGTAAGGCGTGCACTCCCAGCTTGGAGATGAAACGCCCCAACGCAGTCACTCGTCCCGCCAGCTTATGCATCTCTTTGAGGGTCTGTGGTGGGCTCATGTCCTCGATGGCCTTGATCTTCTCCGGGTTCGCCTCGATCCCTCTGTGGGACACGAGGAATCCCAATAGCTAGCCGGAAGAGACACCGAACACACACTTCTCCGGGTTAAGCCGCAAGTTCACCTGGCGCAGGCTCTCGAAGGTCTCCTCCAAGTCTTGAATCAAGGTTCTCGCCTCCCGAGACTTTACCACTATGTCGTCGACGTAGGCCTCCGTGTTTCTCCCGAGCTGCCGCCCCAAGGCGATGTGCATCAGCCGCTGAAAGGTCGCGCCCGCGTTGCGCAGCCCGAAGGGCATGCAGGTGTAGCAGTACACCCCACACGGGGTCAGGAAGGCTGCCTTCTCCATATCTTCCACCGCCATCTTGATCTGGTGACATCCCGAGAACGCATCCAGGAAACATAGCAAGTCGCACTCGGCGGTGGAGTCGACGATCTGGTCGATGCGCGGGAGCGGGAACGGATCATGGGGGCAGGCTTTGTTAAGGTTGGTGAAGTCGACACACATCCGTTCCTTCCCGCCTTTCTTCGGCACTACGACTGGGTTTGCCAGCCATGTGGGATACCGAACCTCGCGAATGGCACCCGCCGCCTCCAGCGCGCGGGTCTCCTGGACGATGAAGGCTTGCTTCTCCGTGGATTGACACCTCGCTCGTTGCTTGACAGGGCGCATGTTGGGGCACACCCTTAAGTGATGCTGAATCACCTCTCTCGGAACCCCACCAGCTGATTGGGCTCCCATGCAAATATATCCTTGTTTGCGCGCAAGAACCTCACCAGCGCCTCTTCTTGGATGGAACCGAGGCCGGCACGTATGGTGAAGGTGGCTCCTGAGGGTCCGTCCTCATTGACTGGCACCTGCTTGCTTTCCGCCTTGTCTTGGGTGAACAACTGCTTCTTCTTGGTAGGCGCGGCCTCCTTGGCTTCGGGGGTACAGGCGCCGGCGGGCTGCGCCGCCGCTGCGGTCTTGAAGGCAAGCTTGAGTGCCGTTACGGCCTCCTTGGTGTCCGCCTTGATGGTGAGGACGCCCTTACTCCCAGGCATCTTCATGAGGTAGTAGGCCGGGTGAGTCGCCGCCATGAACTGGGCGAGAGCTGGGTACCCGAGGATGGCCTTGTACGGGGGGCGGATGCGGGCGATGTCGAAGTCGACCAGCTCGGTGCGGTAGTTGTCGCGTGTGTCGAAGGTGACTGGGAGACGGATCTGTCCCAGAGAGTGGGCAGCGCCACCACCAACTCCTGAGAAGGGCTTGCTGAGACTGAGCCGCTCGAGCGGCACGTGAAGAAGGCTGAAGGCCTCCACGGAGAGCAAGTTGAGTCCGACACCGCCATTGATGAGGGTCTTGGTAACAGCCACGTTGCAGATGGTGGGCGTGCAGAGCATTGGGAGCATGCCCAAGCCGGTGGTGGAGTCGGGGTGGTCTTCTGAGCTGAAGGTGAGGTCGGCCTCTGGCACAGCCCAACCTGGCGGAGCCCCCGGGCGCTTGGAAGCGGCCCCAATATGACTGAGGAACGGCTTGACGTGGCGATCTGAAGGCGGTGCTTGAGAGCCGTCCAGCAGGGCTGCGACTGTGTGGTGCGCCGGCACCGCGTAGCGAGCAGTGAAGAGGTCCCGGAGCTCCCCCAGGACGCCACCGTGGATCCAGGGAGGTTAAGCAGCCAGGCGCGTGGCTCGCCGGCGAGGGCCATGGGGAACCAGTTGGCCATGACCTTGTCGTCGCCCACGGCCTCAAGGATGGCCTCCTCGTACGCCAGTAGGAATGGCGACGCGTCCGCCGCACCGTCGTAGCGCGGCGGCATCTCCGGCCTGAACTTGGGTGGCCATCGCTCCCGTCTCAGGGCGGGGGCCAGGGCTCGGAGCCCCCTGGCCCCGTCGTCAACACCGCCCGCAGGAGCGGATGGCGGGGCACCCGCCATGGGGGCGAAGTGCGGCGGCGCGGGGCGCAGGCCGGTGGAGAGAAGCTACGGCGCACCCCTACCTGGCGCGCCAAATGTCTGATCTTGGGTTCCGTCAAAACCCTTAAGGTTCAAACTCTGGGGTGCGCGCAAAGTTCTTTCCCTCCTACCGATCTACGCCCTAGCTCGCTAAGATCTCGCGGACGAACTCGACGCACTCACAACACAGAAAGACACGAGATTTGTACTGGTTCGGGCCACCGTTGTGGTGTAATACCCTACTCCAGTGTGTGGTGGTGGATTGCCTCTTGGGCTGATGATGAACAGTACAAGGGGAAGAAGAGCCTCCTCAGGTTCAGGTGTTCTTGTGCTCGATGAACTTGTGGATGAGAACTCGTTGCCCCTACTGTGGTGGCTAGCCCTACTTATATAGGCTCTGGTCCTCTTCCCAAATATCGAGCAGGAAGGGAGCCAACAACGGCGGGCAAATTTGAAAGGGGACAGCTAGTACAAGCTATCCTGACAAAAGTGGTCTTCGCCTGCAAAAGGCTCTGGTGGTGACGCCGTCTTCGGCTCCATGGTGACCTCCGTCTTGCCGTCCCACTGGTCTTGGTCTCGTTGCACCGATATGGAAACCTTTGCCTGATGCCTCGGTACTCCGCGCCTACGCCTGCTTCCTTAGCACCAAAGAGGAAACAAGGACGCTGCGCGCGCTGGTGACCGCCTAGGGCCCGCCTGGTATCGATCGTCATGGCTCACGTCACAGGAGCCTCGCGAGGTTTACCCCGCCTTGTTATCTCCGCTCCTCGTGAGCCTGCCTGGGGAGGCAGCTCCTGAGGAGGTCTTGCGTCGTCCGCCTCGCAAGGCTTGCCCCATCGCGAGGGTCTTGAATGCCTTGTTGATGAAGATGGGCCGTACAGGCGTACTAGCACAGCCATGCCGTGGGCCGCAGGCAGGCAAGTCTGGGGACCCCCATTCCCAGAACGCCGACAGTACCAGCCAGACCTTGGCTCGTGTTGATCCTAAAAAAATAAAAAATAAAAAACCGGGCTCGTGTCCTTCTGGTGGCGTGCGTGGTACGGACATTAGGCAACCCCAACCAGCCGAGCCTCCGTGTTTTGAGTCGAAATATCTGGCGGCCAGACTTCCAGCCCTAGTAAATTCCACTCATGTCCCCGGTCCATAATGACTACCGATGAACAACAGAGGGATGCTTTAGTAACTAGACAACGTTGTGTTCAAAAAAAGTAACTAGACAACGTTACCTACCGTGCTGAGCACGGTTCAATCCCTCGGTCGCCGCTCGCCAAGGTCACCCGTCAACTGCATTGCCTAGTACTACTACTACTACACCAGGATGAGCACATAATTGAGCCCGTTTGTTCGTGCCTAGTAGTTAATATATCAGGCAATGCACTGGTATGGAGGGATTATCCTTTTGCTCTTCATATATAACTTGTATGAAGTCTAACTAAGCAAAATGTTTGAGCAAATCCTTTCTTAAGAAATACAACAGGACAGATGTATGGCTTGAAAATTTATTGCATGATGCAAGTTATGATATTGTTTCGAATCCTGGATCTTAAATTTCAGAAAATCCAAAAGTGACCATAAATTCTTGAAACTGAGCATGGTCACGTGATATGGCACAAATATTACTTCGTATTTTTTCTTCAATTTGAGACAAGCTGCTTATGACAAGTTGCACCAATGAAGAGCCAAGGTATTTTGGAACAAAGACCTGTCATGTTAAGGTGAACGCTTTCACTATTGAAACCGTGGGCGTTTACGTGCCGCCACGAGTCCCGCTTCTCATCGGCAGGTGCCGTCCATGCAAGCGTGTGAGTCGACGGGAGGCGTACGAGCAGACCGCTGCGCCGGCTGACAGGGAGGCGTGCGAGCAGACCGCTGTGCAGGCTCACCGGGAGGCGAGCCCTTTGACCAGGCTCCGCCGCCCACCTTCGTCCCAACTGCTCCCACTTTTAATGTCGTCGGCGCCGCAGTTTAAAATCAACCCCGCACTACCCGGTATCGGTACAATCTCCTCTCTTGCTCTCCGATTCTCCTGTCGTCTACCTCCAACCAGCCTGACCTAAACGTACGCCATGCCACATCATGATGGTCTGCCCTTAGTCTTCCAGTTTCCTGAGGAAGACACCTAGCCGGAGTCTCAAGTACATAAGGCGCTTTGGGACGAGCTTGAAGTGGCCTTGCGGGAAGACGCCGCGCCTGTCCCGCTCCCGTTCCGGCTCCCGTCGCCCCAAGTGCGCCAGCGTCCATCCCCGTGGCATTGATGGGCTGGGAGCTGCACATTGTCGCCGAGCTTGATGCCACGGGGTTCGACGAGGTCCCCGCCGACTTTCACGCGCCCGTGCACCTGCCAGGGCATCCGCCTGCGCGTGCACTGACGCGCACGCCCGTGCCAGTGCCCGTGCACCTGCCAGCGCATGCGCCTGCGCGTGCACTGACGTGCGTGCCCGTGCTGGTGCCCGTGCAGACAAATGTCTCCACCGCGCCGTTGGCAGCGCCTGTCCCCTTGCGGGTGCCAGTGCCCCCTCAGCGGCATGGATGGTCGGCGTCGACCGCTTCCTTGCACCAACGCCAGTCGCTTCCTCCCGCCAGTTGACTCGCTCCTGGAGACCGAAGTCCAGAACATTGTGGCCTTCCTTGAAGCTAGGGCCAACGTCCAGGAGTACGCCAACAACGGCGCAAGACGCCGCCGTCGCCGTCGGTCAGTGGCCCAACGACACACAGAGCACGGCAGAGGAGCCGCTTCCCATCGCAAGACGCCCCCGCCGCCGCCGCGTAATCTAAATTTGCCATGAAAAAGTTCGGATTGCCATGCTTAAAATCCGAACGTTTATCATTTCCGTTTATTTTAGATCGATCGTCGTATAATTTAAAGTTGGAGTCAGACTGAATGAAATCTATAGTTTGATCAATTGAATGTTCTGCTAGAGCCGTATCAAATTAAATATAAAACGTCATCAAGCCACATATATTCCTTGTCATCCAACGACCTAGACTGCTTCAATGTCGAGCGCTCAACACATTTAGCGTGCAGTTAATTTCATGCCAAAAATAGTGCTAATCACATAATAACACACAAATAATATCCAACTTAATATCCGCATGCACTTAATATACTTCCAAATTAACGTGCATTGCACGTACACACTGACTAGTGCTGCTAGCACGTGAAACTGGTGCCGTAACTTATGAATGCGTCCAGATATGGTCAACGGCAACATCGCCGGCGAGTGCTTCGTGTTTGCCCGTCCGTCTAAACGCAGAAGGGGAGGAGAGAGAGCACACATGGAACCCACCAGTAAGTGAAGGCGAATAGTACTAAAAATAATATTACATGTTATCAATTAAATAGGCTGTGGTAATATAAAAAACATTATGTGAACAAAGGGAGCTACAACAAACATTGTTATTCTATGTATGTTGCCTATTGACGTGCGGCTTGAAGGCCCTGGTCGCATGTTCGATCCTCGTCCTTTATTTTTTAATTTGTATATGGGTCCAAATTTGTTTCATGACATGTGGGCCCCTCGGTGTGTAGTTTGTAGCACTTTAATTTGTGGGTCCAAATTTGTTCCATTCCAAGTGGACTATCGGTGTGTAGTTTTGTAGCTTATTTATAATAATTAAAGAGAACAACATAGTTTTTTGCAATAATACCATGGTGCAACGTTGAAGGCGAGAAAGGACGTGCGAGAGAGCGATGACCGATCCAGAGGGAAATCAACTAGGGGAGTTGCGGGGGTTGCAACGGTGTTTCGAGTAGTTGTGGGCCGAATGCTACGAAAATATAATCTAAACCGACCGGAATAAATACCTAAACAAATTAATCCAAGGTTGGAGTGCCCCTCGCAATGTAAATAGCTCCGGCTTTGCGAGGGATGGAGAGGTAGCTTCAATGTGTGGAAGATACGGCGTGAGAAAGCGAGGTCAATCGAGAGACATATAGATAGAGAGACAAAGTGAGTGTGGTCCGACATTCATGGAACAAATATATATGCTCTAGAGAGATATTGTCCGATTGAGCTTTTGGCAAGGGTGAGGGCTGTAAGATAGAGCTTGAGAGATGATCCAGTCACAGACGTGTAGATATATTTTGTGCGTGGGAGGAAGCAAGGTCGATCGATCACATAGGGTCGTCGTGCGATCGAAAGAGTGAGACGGGTTGGAGAGAGTGACCTAGATAGACAATGTGCATGAGAGAGTATACAATGTGAATAAGTCGAATTGGGCTCAAACATGGTGATATATCATTTTTGTCCGAGAAAGAGCAAGGTCAATCGAGACATACAAAGAGAGATAGAGAGAGAGTGGGGAGAGAGGGAGAGGGAGAGGGGGAGAGAGACAAAGAGAGAGCGAGCCTGGCCCTCCACGAGGTCGAAAGAGTGGGGGCGGCTTCGATGGACTGACCTAGATAGAAAATCTGTGTGAGAGAGTATAGAGTGTGTCGATCGAGGCCCGAACAGGGAGATATATCATTTGTGTGTGAAAGAAAATGAGGTTAAACGAGACTCAGATAAAGAGAGCGAGATTGAGCGAGTGTGGCCCGCCGTGCTGAAGAAAGAGTGAGACAGTCTCGAGGGAGTGACCTAGATAGACAACATGCGTGCGTGCGCACGAGAGGTTGGGGGGCTAGATAGGCAATGCATGTATTTAGCACGAGAGGGTGAGAGGGAGAGGGAGAGAGAGAGAGCTCGGCATGGGGTGCAATGGCGGGTGTGTGAGGTAAATACATTTCGTAACAGAGTGGAAAAAGGGGTTGTGTAGTTGAGAGAGTTAGAGATGGAAACATGGAGAGAAAGAATGGATGTGTGTTGGAAACCGATAGCTTCCTAAGGTGGTTAGGAGACGAAGATTGACCGATACAGGAAGTATGTAGCGTGTGTGCGGGGGGGGGGGGGGGGGGGGGGAGGAGCTAAAAACAACATTTGAATGTAGATAGTACGAGACGTAATATTGATGTCTACTACGCAACCTTCTTCTTGTAGACGTTGTTGGGCCTCCAAGTGCAGAGGTTTGTAGGACAGTAGCAAATTTCCCTCAAGTGGATGACCTAAGGTTTATCAATCCGTAGGAGGCGTAGGTTGAAGATGGTCTCTCTCAAACAACCCTGCAACCAAATAACAAAGAGTCTCTTGTGTCCCCAACACACCCAATACAATGGTAAATTGTATAGGTGCACTAGTTCGGCGAAGAGATGGTGATACAAGTGCAATATAGATGATAGATATAGGTTTTTGTAATCTAAAAATATAAAAACAGCAAGGTAACTAATGATAAAAGTGAGCACAAACGGTATTGCAATGCTAGGAAACAAGGCCTAGGGTTCATACTTTCACTAGTGCAAGTTCTCTCAACAATAATAACATAATTGGATCATATAACTATCCCTCAACATGCAACAAAGAGTCACTCCAAAGTCACTAATAGCGGAGAACAAACGAAGAGATTATGGTATGGAACGAAACCACCTCCAAGTTATTCTTTCCAATCAATCCGTTGGGCTATTCCTATAAGTGTCACAAACAGCCCTAGAGTTCGTACTAGAATAACACATTAAGACACAAATCAACCAAAACCCTAATGTCACCTAGATACTCCAATGTCACCTCAAGTATTCGTGGGTATGATTATACGATATGCATCACACAATCTCAGATTCATCTATTCAACCAACACATAGAACCTCAAAGAGTGCCCCAAAGTTTCTACCGGAGAATCAAGACGAAAACGTGTGCCAACCCCTATGCATAGGTTCATGGGCGGAACCCGCAAGTTGATCACCAAAACATACAACAAGTGAATCACGTGATATCCCATTGTCACCACAGATACGCACGGCAAGACATACATCAAGTGTTCTCAAATCATTAAAGACTCAATCTGATAAGATTACTTCAAAGGGAAAACTCAATCCATTACAAGAGAGTAGAGGGGGAGGAGAAACATAAGATCCAACTATAATAGCAAAGCTCGCGATACATCAAGATCATGCCAAATCAAGAACACGAGAGAGAGATATCAAACACATAGCTACTGGTACATACCCTCAGCCCCGAGGGTGAACAACTCCCTCCTCGTCATGGAGAGCGCCGGGATGATGAAGATGGCCACCGGTGAGGGTTCCCCCCTCCGGCAGGGTGCCGGAACAGGGTCCCGATTGGTTTTTGGTGGCTACAGAGGCTTGCGGCGGCGGAACTCCCAATCTATTCTCTTCCCCGATGGTTTTAGGGTATATGGATATATATAGGCGGAAGAAATACGTCAGGGGAGCCACGAGGGGCCCACGAGGGTTGAGGGCACACCCGGGGGGGTGGGCGCGCCCCCTGCCTCGTGCCTCCCTTGTTACTTTCCTGACGTGCACTCCAAGTCTCCCGGGTTGCTTTCCTTCCAAAAATAACATCTCCAGAAGGTTTCATTCCGTTTCGACTCCGTTTGATATTCCTTTTCTTCGAAACACTGCAACAAGGGAAAAAAACAGGAACTGGCACTGGGCTCTTGGTCAATAGGTTAGTCCCAAAAATAATATAAAAGTGCATAGTAAAGCCCATAAAACATCCAAGATGGATAATATATTAGCATGAATACTTCATAATTATAGATACGTTGGAGACGTATCAGCATCCCCAAGCTTAATTCCTGCTCGTCCTCGAGTAGGTAAATGATAAAAGAAAGAATTTATGAAGTGTGAATGCTAGCACGTGCATAAGTTTGATCAATGATAATTTCAATCACCTTTTCTAGCATCATTATATGTCATAACAGTAGCTCATATCATAAAACTTTGCATGATCAAGTAACAAACTATTCACATGTTAAAATATATATCATAAACTTTCTTAAAAACTAACAAACCGTGTCATTAGTCATCAAACAATTGCAATTCATCTTATTTTCAGGAAGAGTCTATGTCAGAGCTTTGATTCAGCAAACTTCACATACTCAACTATCATTTAGTCTTCCATGATTGCTACCACTCAAAGCATATTTTTAGAACAAATAGTATTCATCGAACACAGAGAAAGATAGGGGCTTAATGTTTCGCCTCCCAACCTTTTACCTCAAGGGTAATGTCAACAATAATAATTCACGATCAAATATATTTGAATGACCATATATGCTCAGATCTTTCCAGCACATGATGCTTGCCAACTAAAGAGTAGGTTGGAATGAGAAGGAATACTACTGACTCTTGCATAAAAGTAAAAGATAGGCCCTTCGCAGAGGGAAGCATGGATTTGCAGAGGTGCCAGAGCTCGAAGCAAAAACAGAGATGAAAATAATTTTGAGAGGTATGCTTTCATTTTCAACATAACGACCAAGAGTTCCCAATATCTTCCATACTACATACATTATAGGCGGTTCCCAAACAGAAAGGTAAAGATTTTTACTCCCCCTCCACCAACAATCATCAATCCATGGCTTGCCCGAAACAACGGGTGCCTCCAACTAACATCAAACCTGGGGGAGTTTTGTTTGCAATTATTTTTGATTTGATTTCGATCTTTTGATCATGGGACTGGGCATCCCAGTTACCAGCCATTTTCTCGTGAATGATGAGCGGAGTCCACTCATCGTGAGAATAACCCACCTAGCATGGAAGATACTGCTAACCCGTAGTCGCTACATGAGCGATTCGGGCATACAAAACAGATTATTATTTGAAGGTTTAGAGTTTGGCACATACAAATTTACTTGGAACGGTAGGTAAATACCGCATATAGGTAGATATGGTGGACACTCATGGAAGAAACTTGGTTCAAGGAGTTTGGATGCACAAGCAGTATTCCCGCTTAGTACAAATATTTTGGCTAGCAAAGGATTCTAAATAGCAAGCACCACATGTTAGAGGATCCAAAACAATATAACTTATACAAATATACCCAAGCATAACTCATTATGTTGTCTTCCTTGTCCAACTTCAACTATTTTTCTCAGGTTTGAAAATAATTAATGGGGCTCACAATCATAGAATATGTCCAAGATAGTATATTTATATGTGAAACCTCTCTTCCTTCAATATTCTTTCATGAATTGTTCAAGTGACTAATACAATGCTTGCTAACCTTCAATAAATTTACCACCCCTACTTATTATGTGTGAAGGCATTACTCCCCATGGGAAAGGCATATGAAACATATATAATTTCAGATTTATGACATTCAAATCATTCAACCATTTACTCATAGGATATAAGTGAAGCACACGAGTAAATGACAAACTACTCCAAAAAGGTATAAGTGAAGATTAATGAGTAGTTAAATAATTATTTAGCTATGTGAAGACTCTCTCTCATTTAAGAATTTAAGATCTTGGTATTTTATTCAACAGCAAGCAAGGCTAAAGAAAATAAAATGACGCTCCAAGCAAAACACATATGATGTGGTGAATAAAAATATAGCTCCAAGTAAAGTTACCGATGAACGAAGATGAAAGAGGGGATGCCATCCAGGGCATCCCCAAGATTAGGCTCTTGGTTGTCCTTGAATATTACCTTGGGGTTCCTTGGGCATCCCCAAGCTTAGGCTCTTGCCACTCCTTATTCCATAGTCCATCGAATCTTCACCCAAAACTTGATAACTTCACAACACAAAACATAACAGAAAACTCGTAAGCTCCGTTAGCGAAAGAAAACAAAATACCACTTCAAGGTACTGTAATGAACTCATTATTTATTCATATTGGTGTTAAACCTACTTTATTCCAACTTTTCTATGGTTTATAAACTATTTTACTAGCCATAGATTCATCAAAATAAGCAAGCAACACAATGAAAACAGAATCTGTCAAAAACAGAACAGTCTGTAGTAATCTGTATCAAACGTATACTTCTGGAACTCCAAAAATTCTAAAATAAATTGGTGGACCTGAGGAATTTGTCTAGTAATCATCTGCAAAAATAATCAACTAAATAGCACTCTCCAGTAAAAAGTTGAAGCAAATCTCGTGAGCGCTAAAGTTTCTGTTTTTTACAGCATGATCATAAAGACTTCACCCAAGTCTTCCCAAAGATTCTACTTGGCACAAACACTAATTAAAACATAAAACCACATCTAACTAGAGGTAGATAGATTATTTATTCCTAAACAGAACCAAAAAGCAAAGAACTAAAATAAAAATTGGGTTGCCTCCCAACAAGCGCTAACGTTTAACGCCCCTAGCTAGGCATGGTGATTTCAATGATGCTCACATAAAAGATAAGAATTGAAACATAAAGAGAGAATCATGAAGAATATGACTAGCACATTTAAGTCTAACCCACTTCCTATGCATAGGGATTTTGTGAGCAAACAACTTATGGGAACAAGAATCAACTTGCATAGGAAGGTAAAACAAGCATAACTTCAAGATTTTAAGCACATAGAGAGGAAACTTGATATTATTTCAATTCCTACAAGCATATATTCCTCCCTCATAATAATTTTCATTAGCATCATGAATTAATTCAACAATATAACCAGCACCTAAAGCATTATTTTCATGATCTACAAGCATAGAAATTTTATTACTCTCCACATAAGCAAAATTCTTCTCATGAACAATAGTGGGAGCAAACTCAACAAAATAACTATCATGTGATTGAAAATTAAGATCAAGATGACAAGTTTCATGGTTATCATTATTCTTTAAAGCATACGTGTCATCACTATAATCATCATAGATAGGAGGCATGCTTTCATCATAGTAAATTTGCTCATCAAAGCTTGGGGGACAAAAAATATCATCTTCATCAAACATAGCTTCCCCAAGCTTGTGGCTTTGCATATCATTAGCATCATCGGTATTCAAAGAATTCATACTAACAACATTGCAATCATGCTCATCATTCACATATTTTATGCCAAGCATTCTATGTAATTCTTCTTCTAGTACTTGAGCACAATTTTCCTTCCCATCATTTTCACAAAAGACATTAAAAAGATGAAGCATATGAGGCAACCTTAATTCCATTTTTTATAGTTTTCTTTTATAGACTAAACTAGTGATAAAACAAGAAACTAAAAGATTCGATTGCAAGATCTAAAGATATACCTTCAAGCACTCAACTCCCCGGCAACGGCGCCAGAAAAGAGCTTGATGTCTACTATGCAACCTTCTTCTTGTAGACGTTGTTGGGCCTCCAAGTGCAGAGGTTTGTAGGACAGTAGCAAATTTCCCTCAAGTGGATGACCTAAGGTTTATCAATCCATGGGAGGCGTAGGTTGAAGATGGTCTCTCTCAAACAACCCTGCAACCAAATATCTAAGATTCTCTTGTGTCCCCAACACACCCAATACAACGGTAAATTGTATAGGTGCACTAGTTCGGCGAAGAGATGGTGATACAAGTGCAATATGGATGATAGATATAGGTTTTTGTAATCTGAAAATATAAAAACAGCAAGGTAACTAATGATAAAAGTGAGAACAAACGGTATTGCAATGCTAGGAAACAAGGCCTAGGGTTCATACTTTCACTAGTGCAAGTTCTCTCAACAATAATAACATAATTGGATCATATAACTATGCCTCAACATGCAACAAAGAGTCACTCAAAAGTCACTAATAGCGGAGAACAAACGAAGAGATTATGGTAGGGTATGAAACCACCTCAAAGTTATTCTTTCCAATCAATCCGTTGGGCTATTCCTATAAGTATCACAAACAGCCCTAGAGTTCGTACTAGAATAACACCTTAAGACACAAATCAACCAAAACCCTAATGTCACCTAGATAATCCAATGTCACCTCAAGTATCCGTGGGTATGATTATACGATATGCATCACACAATCTCAGATTCATCTATTCAACCAACACATAGAACCTCAAAGAGTGCCCCAAAGTTTCTACCGGAGAATCAAGACGAAAACGTGTGCCAACCCCTATGCATAGGTTCATGGGCGGAACCCGCAAGTTGATCACCAAAACATACATCAAGTGAATCATGTGATATCCCATTGTCACCAAAGATACGCATGGCAAGACATACATCAAGTGTTCTCAAATCATTAAAGACTCAATCTAATAAGATTACTTCACAGAGAAAACTCAATCCATTACAAGAGAGTAGAGGGGGAGGAGAAACATAAGATCCAACTGTAATAGCAAAGCTCGCGATACATCAAGACCGTGCCAAATCAAGAACACAAGAGAGAGAGAGAGATCAAACACATAGCTACTGGTACATACCCTCAGCCCCGAGGGTGAACATCTCCCTCCTCATCATGGAGAGCGCCGGGATGATGAAGATGGCCACCGGTGAGGGTTCCCCCCTCCGGCAGGGTGCCGGAACAGGGTCCCGGTTGGTTTTTGGTGGCTACAGAGGCTTGCGGCGGCGGAACTCCCGATCTATTCTCTTCCCCGATGGTTTTAGGGTATATGGATATATATAGGCGGAAGAAATACGTCAGGGGAGCCACGAGGGTGGAGGGCGCGCCCCCCTGCCTCATGCCTCCCTCGTTACTTTCCTGAAGTGCACTCCAAGTCTCGCGGGTTGTTTTCCTTCCAAAAATAACTTCTCCAGAAGGTTTCATTTTGTTTCGACTCCATTTGATATTCCTTTTCTTCGAAACACTGAAACAAGGGAAAAAAAAAGGAACTAGCACTGGGCTCTGGGTTAATAGGTTAGTCCCAAAAATAATATAAAAGTGCATAGTAAAGCCCATAAAACATCCAAGATGGATAATATAATAGCATGAATACTTCATAAATTATAGATACGTTGGAGACGTATCGAATATCGATGTTTCAATTCGGTGTACATTGTAAGATTTGAACTGAGGACCATGCATATGGGTAATTATTTCAAATTCGTGCCATACTAGGTTTCGGAAAGTTGACATTGACTCGATTTGTTGTGCTATTTTGTAGGTCATATGTTTGAATCCATCCAAAAAATTGCTCACTACCATGGTGTTCATCATATACATATGAATTTGTATTTAAAAAGTAGTGTGGATACAGTGAAATGCGAAATCCACGTTAGAATTGGAGATCGCTATGTGACACACACTCTAATTCAAATAACTAATTATGTGACACACACTCTAATCCACATTAGCGTGGATACCGTTTCGATTTTTTTTCAAATAACTCCTCATTAATTAATTTATAGTATCTCGTTTCGAATGACTAATTATTGCAAGGAAATCACGGGCATGGTAATACATACAGATTCGTTTGCAAATGAAAGAGATTCGTTTGCATTCTCAAATGTTGGCGCACCAGGGTCGTGTCGTGGTGGTCGCGTGTGTCGGACAGACGCGTACCACCCAGCCACCCACCCCCTCCCTCACTCCCCCCTCCCCACCCCAAAAAAAGGATGACGACAAAATAAGTTCGCGCTTCCACGCTTCAGATTGAAATATCTGGCGGCCCCAATTGCAGCCCTGCAAAATCTCCCTTCTCCACCGTCCCCTTCCGCTCCCAGATTGCTCAAATCCCTAATTTGCCGCCAACCCAAGCAAAGTTCGAATCGCCCCTCGTCTCGTCTCTTTCCCCACCTCTGTGCCGGACGACGACGACGGTCGCGCTTCACCACCGCACCGGAGCTACCTCATCTACGCCCTCGTCCACCGCACCGAGTGGTCCACCGACAATGTCGGCCGCCGCAACCGACGTGCCTCACAGACACCGACTTCCACCGCATCAGGTGCGCTTCACCGACGCCGTCTCCCAGCTCACCGGGGCTACTTCACCGAGCACATCGTCGTGCCTCCGCCCCCCGAGGCCGCTGGGGCTTCACCAACGGTCTCGTCCACCGCATCGTAGCGCTCCGCTGCCACTCAAGATCTGCATCCGTGTGCGGCCAGCCAACGCCAGCGCATCACCCTCAATGGCTATGAAGTGACCCGCACTCTAGCTAGGCGAGCATGCCCAAACGCCGGCCCGAACTAGGTATCCACACATCACTCCCTTGTGCACTGTTCCGACGATGTTTGGATATCCTTTCACTGCTCTCTTAGCTTACACGCCTATCCAACTCTGACTTTAACTCTTATTTCTTCTAGAGATATCATCTGAAACAAGCAAATCCATTTTTTAGCGAAGCATGACGGCGCTACAGGATCTGGTACACATCCTGCACACCCGTATAACCTTGTAAGTATCAGTCCTCCGGTACAACAGGAAGGTCGATTCCTCTTATTTGATCAGCCATTCGCCATGTCAAAAATGCAGAGGGGGATGCAAGGAGCACAAGGCTTGCACATCCAAGCAAGTGGTAACGTGGACTTGTACATGGAACATCCCAAGCGCAAGCAGAGCTGCGGTGAGCATGTACAACGAGCTAGCATAAGTCCTTGCATTTCATTTAATTCGTACTGGCATTCGTGTATGAGTTGTGTGCAGTGGCGGATCCACGAATTCAAGTTACCAGGGGCGAACATTTAACTTAAAAAATACGAAGGCACTTGCACTCTGGAAATCAACATAACCTGAGAAATGTGAAGCTACATGCACTTTGAAAACCAACTAATGATCCAAAGTAGTTCAGATTATAAACACTAAATGATGCAAGCACCAAAAAACACAAAATGCAACATGGTGTACAAGGACTACAAACATGGTCTGTACCTGCTTGAATTATTCGTTCTCTGGCTGAAAATATCGAAGTGTAATTGCACCTATAACCAGTGCGCAAACTGCATATCAATATATCTATCCTGCACAAGTATGCCAATAGTTTCAAACAACAGATTAGAAAAGTATTTAATTTACGTTGTCATGATACGGGGACTTTCTGGTAGATGGCCTCGACGTTTGCTCAAGCCATGAAACTGCACTATAATTTGCTTGTCATCAATGCCTGCAAATCTCTATGTCTCTCTCAACATAGCAGATCATCATTAGACACTAAATCCTTCAATGGGAGCTTGCAAAATGCTTTCATTAGATGCCTCATTAGACACTATATGTTCATCACCAGGAGCATGTAAAATGTTTGCATCAAATCCTTCATTACCAGTCTGTTCATTAGATACTTCAGGCTCAAGAACAACATGAGCTTGGATGTTTGCACCGGAAACTTGATTAGATACATCAGATTCAGTCAGTTCAGTATTGATTGGGGGAGTTATAAAATAAGTAGAAATTGGTTTCATTTTCTCATAGATTCCCTACATACAAGCAGTTTTACAACACCGTCAGGTTTAACTATTGGCCAAAAATTGAAGAGTTGAATTAGATATAATCAGGGATGTGATGTACCTGCTCGTTGCGCATGCTACTCTTGCAAGCTGCGACTGTCCGTTTGCGCAAGCTCGATGCCATGCCCGTGCTGCCGCCACTGCCTCCCACGCAGGCTACACCCAGGGTTGGATCTTCATCTTCTTGTCCTTCCGTTCGCTTGAAGCCCAGCGACCGCCCTCCAACGAGGGTGCGAGGAAGTGCTGTGTCGGTCTGTCCAACGGCGGCTAGGTTAGGAGCGAACCAGACTGGAGGCTGGAGTGGATGAATTGGGATTTTTCCTGCTGTCGATCGATATGGGAGGCACTCGTTTGGGCCGTGAGCCTGCTATAGGGCCTGCCTTGCACTTATGTTATTGGCCTATCCAAATTGAAAAAAAATTCTTCATTTTTTACATTGCCTGCTCGTGCGTTGGGACGAACAAAACTAGCCTGGGCCAACCTGGACGACTCAAACTAGGTGCACACTTTTGAGCCACCCGAGGCGGCCGCCCATACCAGCCCCTATGGTGGTGTCACCCCTTTTTGCGTGTATGATAGGGGTAGTGAAAAATATTCCAGTGGCGCTTTTGATTTACCCACAGAATGGTTGAATTGCTTGTTTCTATGAACTGAGTTCGCCAATAATGTGAAGGATGCCAGTCTTTTCATCCTATTGTAGATTGCTTAGTCTGACTACACGTCCTCATATAACATATCAAGGACGCACCATCTTACCAGATTGACCATTCGACTTACCAATGCAGCGTGGGAAGAAAGAAGTATTGGGACTGCATATCCAAGCAATTGATGCCATGGACTCCTTCGTACAACCTTGTAAGCGAAAAAGAAGTTGCAGTGTGCCTGTACAAAGAACTAGCGTAAGTTCAGTTACCTGCTTCTCGGAATTGTAGTTAGCCACTTATTGCAAAATTGTTCAATTACGTTGCTTGGCTTAATTTAGTTTGCTACTGATTACATAATGCCACAGCCTGTTAATCCTATTATAGACTGCACCTATCTATGTGTTTGATACTTACTGTTAAGAATTACCTGTTTGCCTGAACTTAAATAGCTACTTGTTTGTTTAACTGCTTTGCTGCTGCAACAACGGGTTACAATGATGTTAATAACTACTTTCAAAACGAAGCAAGCTGAGACTCCACATTGTTAAGGTCCTGAAGGATAAAAGGAAATTAAATTCCCACTTGGTAAATCATAGGTGAAATGTTCTTTCCATCGTTGAATAACCTTTGTGTTGTTTGTTCATGTAATCAATCAAACCATTTGTTTTAGAGATCATGTAATAATTGTTTTTTGGTTTTTGGTTTGTAATTTTATTTGAGCACAATCTGTATTAATTGATAAGACTCGGAGACATTTCATTTTGATTGCTGTGCCAGACCTACAAATATGCCAATCGGGCTGAATGTGCATTCAGCAATAATAGTAGTATAGATGGACCATAAGTGGCACGCATTGGAAAGGGCCAAGATGCTGTAGTAGCTTGGCTAAAAAAAGGATGCTGTTGTAGCAAAGAAAAGTACAGCGGCCTGGCTTATGTATGTTAGTTGATATTATTGATCCATATACTCTATAAGTGTTTATATGTCTGTTAGTTCTATACATTCTTGGTTGATTCACTCGGTATTTGAATCTTGATACATCGCTTGTGTACATATCTAAATGGGAGTACACATTATGCTGCGTGTGACATTTGAGTTGGACATGAAGTGTTCCAAATATTCGAATTCACCTTAAACTGGATTCTAGCTTCTGAATTTGAGTATCGGCATTTGTAAACCATATTCATATATGACAGTGGAATACATCTTTGTCGTCCTTTTGAAGATATATAAAAACACATATAATGATTTATAAAGATTCGTATAGGAATACAAAATGGATTCGAATTTAGTTGCTAGGGTAAACGTGGATGCTTATTGTCCCAAAATTCGAAAGAAGCGGCAAAATGTCCACTCCCACGTCGGCTGCCCGAAGCCAAGTGTTTGGGAGATGGAAATTACTGTCTACCCATTATATGGACAATCCATCGGCCCGATTTCCACTGCACTAAATAGGGGTAGGATAGTAACTTCAATAAGACGTGACACGGCCGCCTCTGAGCCCATTCCGTCATGGTGGGCGCCAAACATGGCCAGCAAAACACATTTGATTCAAGCTCGTCCGAAAGACCTCTGTTTCTCCCTCCATTTCCCCATTCATACACGGTGGGCGGCAAAACAAACTCGACTCGGCCGAAATCGATGTAGGGAAATATTTTCAATAGGGGCAGGTTTGTAACTTCACTCAGACGTGACACAACCACCCTACCTGTCAGCCCCATTCATACACCATGGGTGCCAACCATGGGCGACAACCACCCTCTCCTTGCCCGAAATCGCTCTGGGCAAATATTGGCGAGATGCGAGATTACCATCGTATCCCCAACCGACGAGACGTCCAAATTTTAAACGGGGGCTAAGTTCGTAACTTTCCCATATTTCAGATAGGCGCATCCCAAAAACATGGTTCCCCGTACCTCTCCCTCCATTTTCCCATTCATACACCATCCACGCTAGAACACCATCCCCACACCAGCCTCCGTCCGCCACCCCATCCATCGCCGCCGTCCTCCACCACATCCATCACCGCCGTCCTCCACCACATCCATCGCCACCGTCCTCCACCATGCAGGAGCGCCTACCAAGACCGCGTCGTCCACTGCTAGAGATGGACGTTTCTCATCCACGGCGACGGACCAAGAGCCTTGCATCACTTCCTCTCGCTTCATCGGCGCCGTCGTCCTCTTTGCTGGGGCCGCTCACACGACCTTCTCTTCCACCGCAACGGGACTTATCCCCCGATGCACCAGTCTACCGTCGCAGATCTGTTGCAACGCCACCGATAGCCATCGCACCCCCGATGCCTACACGGCGCCGCAAGAGAGGTGGTACTTCATATCTCCTAAACTTTTTGATCTCAACCAGAAAATAGATCTTAACTTGGTTACTCTACTTTCTTTTCAGCTCTTAGAATTTAGTTCTTAGTTCAAAGCAAACAATGGCTGCTAAATATCATTTCTCCGGTTCCCCCTTTTATGATCACTATACGATCAAAATATGTGCTTCGTGTCATAATAGCACTGCTCGACCCATCAAGCTAAACAAGCTTAGTTGTTCAAATACGAATCTGATATTATTAAAACAAATTTGTTTAATTGGTCAACTAAATGTTCCTAAATTAGTTTCGAAAATGCTTGTTTGCCGCTCGGGTGTGTATCTCTACAGGGTGCCCACGGTGGGCCGGCCCACCCTAGGATTTTGGGTCGTCCCAGGCCCCGATTCCCCTCTGTTCTGCAGCGCGCTTCTAATCTCTACTCGCCCCCAGCCGCCTGCCTCGCCGGCGACTTGCCGTCCCCGGACGGCATGACTCTAGGAGGAGACGTTGGACTAATAGGAGGTCAGGAGCCGCTCGCCCAACAGCGTCACCGCTGCCCGGGCGCGCCGCCGTGCCTACCTTCCTAGTCCGTTCAGGGCTCAGGCGTGTAGCACCCACTAAGCCAACCCGATTTATCCTGAGATAAGTCCTCAACACTCAGCAGCCACTCCTCATCACCCATTTTCTAATTGATTCATTACTCATTAGGCAGGACTGTCATTAGGGTTTGTTGTGTGCTCAGTGCTACCTACACTTAATGGGTCAGATGTATTTCGGTAATCTTTAGTACCTGTAAAGTTCACATGGTTTTCAAAATTCCGGCCCTAGGAACAGGCACTAGTCATTTTGGATTGTTGGTTGTAGTGACATTGACCCAAATTACTACTGCAAGCCAGGTTTGTTGAAAATTTTACTTGTCTTTCTTACTCATTCGATATAATATCCAATTATTCACGTCGATTAGTTGCAAACAATAAGTGCTAGACAAACTTCTTGATTCAGATTTTGGACGGTCTCTTACTGCAGTTACAATTCTACATACTTGTCCTAGTGAGCTCACAAGTAAATGATTGATTCACTACATCTATGCTTGCCTTGTCATATTTGTTGTCAATATTCTTTTAGGGTGGACCACCCTGTTTCTAAATACTGCAACCGTAGACATGAGTGAATAGTATTTCTCTATGTGATCTCTTCCATCATGTGTGGGCAACGAACACTGCATTGTATAGAAAGAAAGTGTCATTTCCAGCTTTTACATAGGCTTCGATCTTTTACATGGAATGCAATCTGCCTACTTGCTTTGTGTCGCACTACCAACACTCCACCCTTGAAGCTAAACATTATGCCACTCATAATTCCTTAGTTTATTTGTTCAAATATGAATTTCATATAATTCTAATGTTCCTACTTCAGTTTTGAAATGTGTGTCTGCCTGTTATAGAGACATAAGGGGTTTGTATTTCTGTGTGTGGTCTGGTCAGCACGGTTGGGGGGTGAACTTTGCATATGCAGGGGTTTATAGGGAGACACTCTTCGACTTGAATCCGCAATGCATTCCATAGATAATCTGACTACTTTTTATGTTTTCATGAATCTCAGATTCTAAACAGCATCATAATGATTATGAGCTTGCGCGCATGAAAAGAATAAAGCAGAACAATGCCATGGCTGTCAAACTTGGCATTAAGGGACTGAAATCAAGTCTGGATGCAATGCAATGCAAACGCTCTCCACCTACAGATTCATGCTCAGAATATGATCCTAACAGTGATTCTGAACTAGAGGGAGACCTAAGTCAGTGTAGCTCCCTAGTGGAGGAGTCAGAGGAAGATGCCCTATCTTATTCACCCATCAAGGTGCTTTCTCTAACTTTCCAAGGTTATATTTGTCGCACATATCTTGCAACTGATGCTTTGCATTGCTTCTACTTTGTTGAACTGCCATTAGCTTAGTTTACACATCATGTATGTGAATACGGCCTGCCTATCCATTTTCAGTACATATTCCATCGGTCATCATACCATATTTATCCATTCAAATGCTGTTCTTGTGTATCAGACATTCAAAAGGAAGAGGGCGATTGCTGATCGTGGAGGAGCACAAGCAAAGTATTTGGAAAAGGTAGTGGCACCTGATAAATCAAATAGCCCATTAGGTGTAGTTGCAATATCACCTGAACCACAAAACACCCCAACTCTAGGAGACTCTAGCCCTACTACACTGGTCATTTCTAATGCCCCAACTCAGCAGACCCCAACTGCAGCAAACATTACGATTATGCCAGTTGACATAGCACCAGCTCTACGACGCAAAACCCCCATTCTAGCAAAGAGTACACCAAATCCAGTTGCCAAATCCGTTTTCAAAACAGAGAGAGCCCCAATTGCAGCAAATAGGACCCATGTTCCATTTCTTCCCAGTTGAGAAGACAAAGCTTATATTGTTGTCAGGAACTTTGTGCGCATCTTTCCTTCATGGAAAGATTATACCGCAGACACGGAACAATTTGCAGTCTTCCTCCGCAACTTACGCGTAAGTAATGTACTAATGTTATTCATGGTCATTACTGTATATGTTTCTGCTGACAGAAGACACAAGATTTCATTCTTTTAAATAGGCGAGGACCAAACTAGATTGTGAAGACAAGCAAGGGTTGGTTGCGCTTTTCAAGCACTCGTTGATGAAGTATCGTTCCTACCTGAGGCAAGCGCACTTCGATGGCAAGCCTCTAAACGAAATTTCTGTAAAGTCTCTGGTGCTACATTTATCCGACGGTGACTGGAATAATCTTGTTACACATTGGTCTCGGCTGCAGTGTAAGGTACTATCTATGATATCACATCACAATTTGAACTACATTTCTGCATTTGCCTTAATGTCTGACTTGTACGAAAACTGTTAGCAGAAGAACAGTCGTTTTCAAGGGACCACAGAATCTCGCAACTATACTGCACACTGCATTGCTCTTGTGAGTACCTCTTGCCCTGTATGACCATACTTACTTTCATAGCTGTTTGATTATGTAGCATCACTGCACATGTTAGCCTCGTTATCGTCCATTTGGTGGACATTATAAGATCCGTATGGACTCTTACATAAATTTAGAATCAACCCAATGCTTTTGAAGAGGTTTAGCTCTGCAGTCCTCTTGTAAGGACTGAACGTCATCTATCACTGTACTTACATTAATAGCTACTCCCTCCGTCCCATAATATAAGAACGTTTTGTACAGTACACCAGTGTTCAAAACACTCTTGTATTATGGGAAGAGGGATTGGTTCATTGTGTAGCATTCTGCATCTTATCTCCCTCGCCCACCATTTACTAAAAAAGATCAGATCTATATTTAATCTTACCAAAAAGTAGAATACACAGACAATGCCAGTGCAGAAGTGTAGCCCATTGCTCTTGTCAGTACATTTTGTCCTGTAATGCTTGTACTTCCAGGGATTGGTAGTTGATTATGTAGCATCAATCTGCATCTTATCTTCATTATCCTCTATTCCTTCCAGTATTATCATATCTATAATTACTCTCTCAAAATGTAGAGTACAGGCAATGCTTATGAAGAAGATTATGTGCTGAAATTCTTGAGTTATCCTTCCCTTGACATGGAGAAGGGCATTATAAAGCCGGTGTTAACTGTTAATGTAAGTCAGTCCTTCTAAAGCCTTTATCCTCAAGTGTTGTTTAATTTGCTCATACTCCCTATCGTTTACTACTGTTTAGTTTGTTGTTTCTACCAAAATGCATGTTCGCAAGAACCGTAAGTTCTAAGTTTTACTTGTAAAACCAAATTCCTTATTCATACCATGCACATTACTCAATATTCCCTATATGTATGCTTGTTTTTGTGGATCTATAATCCAGTGTGTGGTGAAGCAGCCCACGTTTGCACATTGTCATCTCCTGTTTTATCTTACTGATGTGGCTGATGATATGAACAACATGCCATGCACATTAACCAAAATAGATACAATGATTTTCTTTACCCTTCATCTATGCTTCTTATGTTGACATGGTAATCCAGTAGTGTGATGAAGCTCCCCGCATTATGAACAATGCCAAATTATGCTATTGATATTTTGAACTTACTCTTTATTTTCTAATTTGAAATTGGATGGAATTGACTGCACAATTATCATCTTTGTTTATAAACGTGCAAAACCTATCATCTCTCTGCTTTGTTTCAGGGTGATATGCCTAATGGCATGCACAAGTCTGCTGAAGGCTGTGCGACAAACCCAACATATATTGCAGCAAAGAAGGCAAAACATCTTGAAGATAGTGAGACAACCCCAAAGTCTTGTCTTGATGCAGTGTTCAAGTTACTTGAGACTAGAAGTCAGACAAGCTCACAGAATTCATTGTCTGAATCAGTTTGACTTCTTCAGTCCCAAGTTCTAGCAGAAAGGCATTCTGCAACTCAACTTCGACTTGAAGTCCTATCTCTAAGAAAGATTGCGGAGAACACCAATGAGAACCTCATCGCTTAACAGCTACACCTGGAAGCTATGACCGACATGCTAGGCCGGTCTCACAGCCTTGCTCAGCAGCTTGCGCAGCTGTTCCCGCGCAAGGCTAACCTTTCTTGAACTGTCTTGGAAGTGGTCTCGGTTCAGTATTATTTTGTTACGCTGCAATGGTGCCCAGTTTTTGTAATCTGCTTCTTCGTTGCGCTTTATGATCACTGGTGGCAAACTTCGATGCCCAGTGGATGTAATATACCATAAATCATTTATTGTATAGTGTAGGTTTATTCTTAGTTACTATGCCATAATTTCTATATTGTATAGAGTAGGTTTGTTCTTAATTCCTACTAGTTACTGCCATCCTTCGCTATCTGAAAAAAAATCAGATGTAGTCGACCGGGCCGAAACATTCGCCTCTAATGGGCCTGATGTTTAGCGGGCCACAATTGAGCCGGCCTGCATCTTTCTTGGGCCCGAATGATTGGGGCCTTCACACTTTGCGCGAGGCCCACAACTTACACTGGCCTATATTTTAGTTGGGCCTTTTGTGGACCCAGCGCTTAGTTTGGCCCAGGTAGCGTTGGGCCATTAAAAGGCTGAATATTGTACTGGCCTGTTACGGCCCAGATGAAACCATGGGCCTTTAGCAGGCCGAAATGCATATTGGGCCTCAATTTTCACTAGTCGTCGACGGGCCTTCAGCAGGCTGAAATATAGACCGGGCCTTTTTGGGCCCAGTTATATCACGGGCAGCTACCAGGCCGAAACATATCTCGGGCCTTAGTTGGCCCACTGATATCATGGGCCTTTAAGAGGCCGAAAGCTTAGTACAGACATCAACAGGCCGGATTATGCGACAGGCCTTTAACAGGCCCAAAGTCATGTTGGGCTTAACTGTTGCCACCTTTATCATGGGCCGTTAGTGGGCCCGATGTCCCGTCGGACCATATATGGCCCATGGGCAGCACGGGCCATTCCCAGGCCGAAAGTCACACCAGGCTGAAATGGGCCCATGTCTACATCAGGCCTCTAACAGGCCGAAAGTCACTGGGCTGTAATTGGGCCCAAATATTTGGCGAACAATTAACGGGCCAGATCTGGCTTCGGGCCATAAATGGGCCCAAATATTCGACGAACAATTAACATGCCAGATCTGGCTTCCGGCCGTAAATGGGCCTTTATTAAGCAGGCCGATATTGGGCTGGCCCACTAGTACCTGAGTAAGTACTATGGGCCTTTGACTGGGCCAGCCTTTTTAACCTATATGGGCCTCTGTTGGGCCGTGCCACGTGTCGACGTATCATAGGCGCTTTGGGTCCAACGAGTGGATGACATCTGTCCCAACGGTGAGCCGACACGTGTTTCCTCCAGCTAATGATGATTTTACACGTGGAAACTCCCCATTGGTCGGGGCTGTTAACGGGTTATCGGATCCAAAACCGGACCCGATAGCTTAACAACGTTCCGTTATGGTGGATGCCACGTGTCGGTCACCTTTGATGAAAGCACTTCTGTGACGCGCGATTTATCGTCATGGAAGTGGACACTTCCGTGATGATAATTTTGGTAATATCATGGAACACTTCTACGACAGCACAGGTATGACTATCTTGATTCTATCATAAATTTTTCATGGATGTACATGCATGATAGAAAACGTGACCTACTGTGACAAACACGTATCATCACGGAAGTGTATTTTTTTGTAGTGATATAGCTCATTGAACTAATATCCATTCAAGTTTAATATTTCAAAAATTTCAATGATTGGCATGGCATGGACTAGAGATGTGGACCCTCAAAATGCTAAGGACAAAGATTGTCAAAAGGCTCAAGACTCTTCATTTCTATTTTAGTGATCCAAGATCACATTGAGTCCATAGGAAAGCTAATACTTTTAAAAGGTGATGAGGTGTTGCTTAATGGTCTACTTGCTCAAAGTGCTTAGTGATATTGCTCCAAAACCCTCAGCCACTTTCTCATTTCCACATTAGTCCAAACCTCAAAGTCAAACTCGGCCCTACCGAACCACTCTATCCGATGCCACCGAGTTCAGTTAACATAGCCACTGCCAAAAACCCTAGACAATTCGGTCACACTGATATATGGATCTCGGTCTCACCGAGATCGCCTTGCACACTCTCTGTTGCCTATTGCAATTATTTTGGTCTCACCAAAATGTGCAATCGGTCCCATCGAGTTTTCTTGACATCCTCTGTGTTGCCTTATTGCTTCACTTCGGTCTAACCGAGTTGATGCAATCGGTGCCACCAAGTTGATGTTTGCCCTAAGCCCTAGCACATCGGTCCCACCGGGTTGTTCCAGTCGATTCCACCGAGATTGCTAACGTTCACATTTTGAACTGAATCGGTCTCACCGAGTTCTTCTATTCGGTCTGACCGAGTTAGGTCAAATGTGTGTAACGGTTGGATTTTGTGTGGAGGCTATGTATACCCCTCCACCCCCTTCTCCATTTGAGAGAGAGCCATCAGAATGTGCCTACACATCCACTACTCATTTTATAGAGAGAACCACCTAATCATGTGTCGAGACCAAGATATTCTAATACCACCACTAGAATCTTGATCTCTAGCCTCCCTCAAGTTGCTTTCCACTCAAATCATCTTTCCACCATAGCCAAATCTGTGAGAGAGAGTTGAGTGTTGGGGAGACTATCATTTGAAGCACAAGAGCAAGGAGTTCATCATCAACATACCATCTATTACCTTTTGGAGAGTGGTGTCTCCTAGATTGGTTAGGTGTCGCTTGGGAGCCTGCGACAAGATTGTGGAGTTGAACCAAGAAGTTTGTAAGCGCAAGGAGATCGCCTACTTCGTGAAGATCTACCCAAGTGAGGCAAGTTCTTCGTGGGCGATGTCCATGGTGGGATAGACAAGGTTGCTTCCTCATGGACCCTTTGTGGGTGGAGCCCTCCATGGACTCGCGCAACCGTTACCCTTTGTGGGTTGAAGTCTCCATCAATGTGGACATATGATAGCACCACCTATCGGAACCACGCAAAAAATCTCTGTGTCTACATTGCATTTGCGTGCTCCAAACCCCTCCCTTTACCTTCATATGCAATGTTTACTTTCCACTGCTACACTCTTAGAATTTCATGTGTAGGTTGATCGCTTGACTTGTGCTAGTTGCTAAAATCTGCCAATAATTAAAATTTGGGAAAGTTCAGATTTTTATTTGGTCAAGTAGTCTAATCACCCCCCTAGACCTACTTTCGATCCTACAAGCTTAAACCCTAGTTTATGCGCTACTTCGTAAGGGGTCGATTTAGATCCAAAAGTTTAATGCTATGGTTAGATTTTATCTTAATGCTTTTCTCGTAGTTGCGGATGCTTGCAAGGGGGTTAATCATAAGTAGGAGGTTTTTTCAAGTAGGAACTGCACCTAAGCACCGATCCACCCACATATCAAATTATCAAAGTAGCGAACACGAATTTAGCCGACATGATGAAAGTGATATGATGAAATTCCTGTGTGCCCTCAAGAACGCTTTGCTTATTATAAGAGACCGTTTCGGCCTATCCTTTGCCTCAAAAGGATTGGGCTACCTTTCTGCACTTTTGTTATCGTTACCATTACTTGCTCATTACAAATGATCTTGCTATCAAACAACTTGTTACCGACTATTTCAGTGCTTGCAGACATTACCTTGCTGAAAACCACTTGTCATTTCCTTCTGCTCCTCATTGGGTTCGACACTCTTACTTATAGAAAGGACTAAGATTGATCCCCTATACTTGTGGGTCATTAGGGATCTTTTCTGGCACCGCTGCCGGGGAGTGAAGCGCTCTTGGTAAGTGGAAATTGGTAAGGAAAAACTATTACCACGTGCTGAAATTTATTGTCACTTGTTACTATGGAGAATCATCCTTTGAGGGGTTTGTTTGGGGTATCTTCACCTCGACCATGACCACAATTAGTTACCCCTCAACCTACTGCACCTACTAAAAATATTTTTTATGAAATTCCTTCGGGTATGATAGAACAACTGCTAGCTAATCCTTATGCAGGAGATGAAACTGAACATCCTGATATGCATTTGATATATGTGGATGAAATTTGTGGATTTAAGCTTGCAGGTTTATCCAGAGATGAAGCTAAGAAGAAGGTTTTCCCTTTATCTTTGAAGGGAAAAGCATTGACATGGTTTAGGCTATGCGATGATATTGGATCTTGGAATTGGAATCAATTGAAATTGGAATTTCTCCAAATTTGTGATCCTATGCATCTAGTTCATCGTGATCAGAATTATATATATAATATTTGTCCTCGTGAAGGAGAAAGTATTGCTCTAGCTTGGGGGAGGCTGGAGCCAATGTTATATTCATGCCCCAATCATGATCTCTCAAGAGAAATTATTATTCAGAATTTTTATGCTCGACTTTCTCATGATGATCGGTCCATGCTCGATACTTCTTGTACTGGTTCTTTTATGAAGAAGACTATTGAATTCAGGTGGGATCTTTTAGAATGAATTAAACGCAACTTTGAAGATTGGGAACTCGAAAAAGGTAAAGCGTCAGGTATTAAGCTTGAGTTTGATTGTGTTAAATCTTTTATGAATACCAATGCTTTTCAAAAGTTTAGCACTAAATATGGACTTGACTCTGAGATAGTAGCCTCTTTCTGTGAATCATTTGCTACTCATGTTGATCTCCTTAAGGAGAAGTGGTTTAAATATCACCCACTTATTAAAGAAGAAATTAAAGAACCCGATATAACTAAAGATGAAACTATCATTTACAATGTTGACCCAGTTGTTCCTACTTATATTGAAAACCCACCTTTCCCTATTAGGATAAAGGAACATGCCAAGGTTTCAATCATGGTTAATAAAAGTTATTTAGAGCACCTAAACCTGCTGAACGAATTAAAGTAGAACCTAGTGTTGCTATGGTTAAAGATCTCCTGGTAGAAAATATTGATGGGCATGTTATTAACTTCTGTCATGAAGCTGCTAGAATTGCCAACCCGATGAAAAAGATAAACATAGACCTGTAGTTGGCATGCCTGTTGTCTCAGTTAAAATAGGAGATCATTGTTATCATGGTTTATGTGTCCTAGGTGCTAGCGTGAGTGATATTCCTTTTACCTTATACCAAGAAATTACGAATAACATAGCACTCGCTGAAATAGAAGACATAGATGTTACTATTAAACTGGCTAATAGAGACACCATCACACCACTTGGGATTGTTAGAGATGTTGAAGTATTGTGTGGGAAAATAAAATACCCTACTGATTTTCTAGTTCTTGGTTCCCCACAAGATGAATTTTGTCCCATTATCTTTGGTAGACCTTTCTTGAACACCATTAATGCTAAAATAGATTGTGAGAAGCAAATCATCGGTGTTAGTTTTGATGATGAGTCTCATGAGTTCAATTTTTCCAAGTTTTAATATACAACCTCACAAGAAAGATTACCTATTAAGGATGGAATAATTTGTCTTGCTTCTATTGATGTGCCTCCTACTGATCCACTAGAACAATATTTGCTAGACCATGAAAATGATACGCATATGCATGAAAGAAATGAAATAGACAAAATTTTCTTCGAACAACGACCTCTGCTTAAACACAATTTGCCTATTCAAACTCTAGGAGGTCCTCCTCCACCTAAAGGTGATCCTGTGTTTGAACTAAAACAATTGCCTGACAATTTGAAATATGCTTATCTTGATGACAAAAAGATATATCTTGTTATCATTAGTGCTAACCTTTCAGAACATGAAGAAGAAAGATTATCGAAAATTCTGAAGAAGCACCGTGCTTCTATTGGACATACTCGTGATGATCTTAAGGGAATTAGTCCCACTCTCTGTCAGCACAAAATTAATATGGAGCCTGATGCTAAACCCATTGTTGATCACCAATGATAGTTGAATCCCAAAATGAAAGAAGTGGTAAGAACTGAAATATTAAAGCTTCTGGAAGCAGGTATAATCTATCCCATAGCTGATAGTAGATGGGTAAGTCCTATTCATTGTGTCCCTAAGAAAGGAGGTATTACTGTTGTTTCAAACGATAAAACGAACTCACTCCACAAAGGATTGTTACTGGCTATAGAATGGTAATTGATTTTAGAAAATTAAATAAAGCAACTAGAAAATATCATTACCTCTTGCCTTTTATTGATAAAATGCTAGAAAGATTATCAAAACACACACACTTTTGCTTCCTTGATGGATATTCTGGTTTTTCTCAAATACCCGTTTCACAACTTGATCAAGAGAAAACCACCTTCAGTTGCCCTTTTGGAACTTATGCTTATAGACGTATGCCTTTTGGTTTATGCAATGCACCTGCTACCTTTCAAAGATATATGACTGTTGTATTCTCTTACTTTTGTGAAAAGATTGTTGAGGTTTTCATGGATGATTTTTCTGTTTATGGAACTTCTTTTGATGATTGCTTAAGCAACCTTGATCGAGTTTTGCAGAGATGTGAGCAAACTAATCTTGTCTTGAATTGGGAGAAGTGCCACTTTATCTTAATGAAGGTATTGTCTTGGGGCATAAAATTTCTGAACGAGGTATTGAGGTGGATAGAGCTAAAGTTGATGCAATTTAGAAAATGCCATGTCCCAGAGATATCAAAGGTATTCGTAGTTTCCTCAGTCATGCTGGTTTCTATAGGAGGTTTATCAAAGACTTATCTAAAATTTCTAGGCCTCTTACAAATCTCTTACAAAAGGATGTTCCATTTGTTTTTGATGATGATTGTGTAGAAGCCTTTGAAACACTTAAGAAAGCCTTAATTTCTGCACCTATTATTCAACCACCTGATTGGAACTTGCTTCTTGAAATTATGTGTGATGCTAGTGATTATGTTGTTGGTGCTTTTCTAGGACAAAGAGTTGATAAGAAACTAGATTGTTGTGGGAAACCACGACCACCTGTGGGGCCATGAGCCCCTTTGGTTTGGCGGGGGGATGGGCACGTTGCATAAAGATCAGAGAAGTGTAACACATCACAACAGAGATCACATGGGCAGTTCTACCCAGGTTCGGGCCGCCACGAGGCATAAAACGCTATGCCTGCTTTGGTGGATTGATGGTGGGAAAAGGTGGAAAAACGCAGCGCTCTTGCCCGGCAAGGTTGCCTCGGGGCGAGAGTGGCTACGCGTGTATGAATGTGTGAGGGTCCGAATCCTTTCTACGGTTTCCATGGGCCTCCTTTTATAGATCAAGGGGTCACCACAATGGCAAATTAGTCTTTACATATTGATTAGATAGCGAAGCGTGCTATCATACCTAACTCGGCAGGCTGACAAAGCGCATTAAATGCACCGCTAGTGTCACATCACAGCTTGCCCGGCAGGCCCTGCCGGGCTGTTTTGCCAGCTTCGCGCCTGCTTGCTTGACACATCTCAGGACGAGTGTCGCTTGGAGGTATTTTCTATAGGAAGTAGCTGCCATGTGGCAGGGAGGAGCCACTTAATCACTTAGGAGCTTTACACCGCACTGATCAACGACGTGCGTCGCTGTAAGGTGGTGTGGTGGAGTGGTTTGCCTCTGTGAGCCCCGGCAGGCCTGCCGGGGTGATCTTGGAGGCTCGCTTCCAGGGTAACCCCAACCTCGCCAGGCTCGCCTGCCCGACAAGGGAGGTTCTTCTCGTAGTGGTATCTTGTCTCTCTGGCTAGTCTTGGTGTTCTTGATCTGCACTTTGGTCCTTCGAAGAACTCATCCCTCGTGCTTTGATCTGATCTTGTGTTGTAATCTTGTTCTTGGGCCTGTGCACAGTCTGGGCAACGGACCCAGGGTTTGTTGCATCGACAGGAGCCCCTGGGCCTGGCCCGAATGTGCTGCCGGGCGTCATTGGGGTAGGCCCTAACCACTGCACAGGTAGGGGCGTAGAAGTGGCTCGCCCCTTGAGATCTTCTTTGCTTATTCATTAACTTGAGCCCGGGCCGGTTTCCGATTTCCCGCGTGTTGTGCTGAACGTTATGGGAAAATCCAGATCATGACACGTGGATCGCCCACGCCCCACGATCACGGGGCAGAAACTGCCATCCCACTTGCCTCCCACCCTGGGTGCATCCGCCACGTGTACCGCATGCATTGTGTAGGGTAGGCAGCGGATGCGGAGGGCGCGGGGACGTGTGCCACGGCAGAAAACTAGGCGTCATGGGTTGTCGCAGAAGGTCGGCTTTGATTCCTCGAGCTGTTGAAGGCGCAGGGAAGCCATATTGGGGGAGCGGGGCGGTTGCTCCCTGAATGAGAAGCCAGCCCCCTGCCTGGTCCCTCTATAAAAGGGGGCAGGAGTGGTGTGTTTGTTCACACGCTCTCCTTCTCCCTTTCCTCAAACTTTCTTCGCTCGTCATGGCGGGAGGATGAGGACACGGTGGTGCTCCAGTGGCGGCGATGAGAGCCTGTACTCGACAGCGTATCCCTCCTCCTCCTGACAACGCGGGGGTGGAACCCGCCGTGAGAGGGGGAGGGAGAGGACGAGGTCACAATCATCATGGCACCCGAGGGGGAGGAGGACGGGGAGGTTCCCTGATCGTGCCCCCATCAGATGCTCCTCCTCCGTAAGAGGGCCACATTGGAGACCAGCCTCTGGAGTTCACCATCAGACTATATAAGCCTCTGCACGGCTGCCTCCGCCTCCCTATTCCATTTGCAGGGGTGATGGAGCTCGAGCAACCGCGAGCGTTGAGGCTGCACATGAGCGGCTACGAGAATGGCAGCATACGGGTGGATGTTGATTTCCCTGCCCCTCACGTCATGTACTTCCATCGGGGCTCGAAGACTTTTGCTCGTGCTCATAGCTTGTCGGAAGGGCACGTCCTCCATTTTAAGTTAATGGAGGACAGTTTCCTTTCCATCAAAGTTTTTGGGAGCTCGGGTGCTTGCTTAGGGTGCTGTGCGGAGAGCTCGACCAATGACGAAAGCTCCTCCTCGAGCGATAGCGACAAGGAGGATAGTGACGACAATGATGATGGCACTGACCGGGAGGGCGACGCCTCTGACTCCAGCTGAGCATCAGTCGGACCATCACTGTCAGGCGGCGGCAGCACCATCTACATCTGCACCTCCTCTCCGGCAAGGTGATTTGCCGGGGAGTTGGGAGCAGGGGTGGAGGTGGTGCCTCTGGCTCCTCCAATAGCCTTCCAGCTGGACCCCGCAGGCTTCCTCGCGGGCTACAGCTCCGTTAGCCCTGCCGCATCCTGCTGGCCGCAGTGGTGGCGGTTGATGAGTTGCCTCTGCCGATCTCTTTACCATCACCTTCGTCTGTGTCCTCCCGCCCCCGCCGGGCTACCTCTCGTGGAGCCCGACAGGGTTAGGCTGGGCTTCTGCCCAGGCACTACTTTTGCCCTCTTCACCTCCTGCCGCAGTGCCTAGGAGGAGAGGGACAAGAAAGGGCATCACGGGGCACTTATCTTTTTTCAATCTAAAATCTGTACGCACTTGCCAAATTTTAGTTCAAATTATGTAATCTCTAGAATCCATGTTTGTGTCTTGTAAGGCCAGTACTTGTTTGATCAACATATTAATGAAAAAGATAAAACCTTGCCGGGGACTTGTGCATGTAATATGTCCATGCAGGGGCGGAACGCCTCTATACTTTTAAGTAAACAAGTTTCCCCTGGCAGGCTATCCTGCCGGTACCCTCAGTTTTGCTGCCGTGGAGTCAGGCCTACCGGGCACAAATCGTGAAGAGGGACCAGCCCCCCACTAGCCCCCGCCAATCTTTTTTCATCAAAGGCCACCGCGACCATCTGGACCGAAGCAACGTTCGAGTCAAGGGGCGAGAGCACCTAAGTTTCAAAAAGCGGCGAGGTTTTCTTATGCACAAGTCTTTACTTACAGAAAACATATGGATAATAGAAAGAACTTATCTGTTTGGCTTGCTAGAGATCGCAGTGTAGGCTCATCTTTCCATCTCCTCTTGGAGACCGAGTCCTTTGCATGAGCCTGCAGTTTATGCAGATGAAAATGATGCCAGATGCGATCTAATCTACATGAACATGCGATGCTCATGAAATGCTTATGCATGCATGCAACTTGTCAGGGCCCCCCCAGCACCTCATTTATTTCTCTGTTGCTCAGGGTCTGCGCCTGGCTTTGTACAAGGGGTTACATGCAACTGAGGCAAGGCCTGTACAAAAGGGTTGCTGCCGGGCAGGGCCCGACAGCCGCGCCTTACGGATAGAACTTGCGGAGATGCTCAATATTCCATGAGTTTTGCAATTGAATGCCATCTCCGGTCTCCAGACGGACTGCACCAGGTCTGGTGACTCGTACTACCTGGTAAGGGCCTTCCCACTTTGGCGTCAACTTGTTTGCACCCTTGGCGGACTGAACGCGCCTAAGGACAAGGTCGCCTTCCTCAAAACACCGGGTATGAACCCTGCGGCTGTGATAGCGACGCAGGGCTTGCTGGTAGCATGCAGCACGCATAGCAGTCTGGAGACGGTTCTCCTCGAGAAGCACAGTGTCGTCACGCCGGTGCTGATCCTGTGCTACTTCATCGTAGGCAAGCACTCGAGGTGAACCGTAAATGAGTTCCATGGGGATAACTGCTTCTTCCCCATAGACTAGGGAGAAGGGAATCTGCACGGTAGCTCAATTTGGTGTCGTTCCGAGGGACCAAAGAACCGCCAGCAGCTCATGGATCCATCGCCTGCCACAGTTCCGCAGCTTATCAAATGTTCTCGTCTTGGGTCCTCACAACACTTCAGCGTTCGCCCTCTCATCTTGTCCATTGCTTCTGGGATGTGCAACAGAGGCAAATGAGATCTTGCTTCCGAGGGCATGAACATATTGCATGAAGACGCGGCTCGTGAACTGGGTGCCATTGTCGGAGATGATCCGGGCAGGGACCCCGAAGCGGCACACCAATCCTTTCAAGAACTTGATAGCTGACTGAGTAGTCACCTTTCAAGAACTTGATAGCTGACTGAGTAGTCACCTTTCTCATGGCTTCTACTTCCGACCACTTTGTAAACTTGTCGATGGCAACGAAAAAGAATTCAAAGCCCCTGGCAGCTCGGGGCAAAGGGCCGAGAATATCAAGCCCCCAGACCAAAAACGACCATGACAAAGGGATTGTCTGAAGAGCTTGGAACTGGCAGGCTTCACATTTGGTGACTAGCTCGACCGCATCTTGGAGGGCTGTGGGCCAATAGAATCCTTGCCGGAATGCTTTCCCAACCAACACCCTTGATCCAATGTGGGATCCGCACATACCTTTGTGTATTTCTGCCAGCAGTTCCTTTCCTTCTTCCCGGCAAATGCACTTCAATTTCACACCGTTGGGCCTTATTCTGTATAGTGTGCCATCGAGAAACTGATACATATTGGCCCTTCGGGCTACTCTTTCAGCTTCTTCGTGCTCTTCGGGAAGTTCTCCGGTTTGGAGGAAGTGGACTATGTACCTTACCCAAGTTGGAGCCTGGGGCTCAGCAACAAGGACTAGTGGCACCTCCTCATTCGCGGGGGTGCGTTCCTCGACTGTGGGGACCAGTGGCCTGGCTGGAGGATGCAGCCCGGCAAACGAATGGGAGTTGTTTCCGGCAGGGTCCTTGCCAGGAGCCCCGAGAGGCTCTACCGGGAGAGGCTTACCGGAGTCCAGTTTCCTCCTCTTTCGGGCCATTATTGCCAGGGATACGGAGGGCTAAGTAAGATGGAGAACAAAAGTTCCTGGTTCCACAGGAAGTTTTTGCGGAACACACTTTGACTGATGATCAGCAATGTTGTTTTTCGCACGGGGTACGTGCTCTGTTTGCAATCCGTCAAAGTGCTCCTCGGGTATTCTCACTTCCTCAACGTATGCCTCCATCAATGGACTTTGGTAATCCTTGTTGACTTGTCTCACCACAAGCTGTGAATCTCCTCGAATGATCAGCTTACTTCCTCAACGTATGCCTCCATCAATGGACTTTGGTAATCCTTGTTGGCTTGTCTCACCACAAGCTGTGAATCTCCTCGAATGATCAGCTTCTTGATTCCCAATTCTGTTGCAATCTTGAGCCTGACAAGGAGCCCTTCATACTTTGCTATATTTTTGGTCGCCTCCTCCCGGGGAAAATGCATCTGGACGACATACTTCAGGTGCTCTCCAGTGGGAGCAACAAGAAGCACGCCAGCCCCTGCACCTTGTAGGGAGAAGGCACCATCGAAATACATGATCAATTCTTGGGGTGCTTCCTTGCCGGGAATAACTGTTTCCAGCACTTCTTCATCAGGGGTTGGCGTCCACTCTGCAACAAACTATGCCAATGCCCTGCTCAGAATCATTGATGTGCTTTCAAATTTGAGGCCAAAGGTGGATAACTCTAATGCCCATTCCACTATTCTTTCGGTAGCCTTAGGGTTTCGGAGTATCCTTTGCAAAGGAAAGCGGGTGACAACCATGATCTCATGGGCTTGGAAGTAGTGGCGCAGTTTCCTTGAGGCCATGACAAGGCCAAAATCAACTTTTGCACACCAGAGTACCTGGATCTAGCCCCCTAAAATAGGGAGCTGATGAAGTACGCTAGGCGCTGCACCACTTTCTTCCTTGCCGCGTCCTTGGGGTGGTCTCCGCTGCCGCGCTCTTCTTTGTCCTAATCCATATCTGGCCTTGTCGGGCTGTTCTCACTCTCCCCCCTGGTAGGGACACTAGCTGAGGCTGCTGCTTCCTCCACTTCCCGCTGTGCTAGTAGTGCTACACTAACCACTTGATTAGTTCCTACCAGATATAGCAGCGGCGGCTCTTGTGGTTTAGGAGCAACCAAAGTGGGCACAAAGGACAAGTAGGTCTTCAAATCTTGCAGTGTTTTATCTTCTTCCGGGGTCCACTTCATGGGTCCCGCCTTCTTCAAGATCTCGAAGAACGGCAAGGCGTGCTCGGCAGACTTGGAGATGAATCTGCTAAGCACGGCAACGCACCCTGTCAAACGCCTTACATCCTTAATTGTCTTAGGTGCCTTAATCTGCTCGATAGCCTTGATCTTATCGGGGTTGGCCTCTATCCCGCAATGGGACACAAAGAAACCAAGTATCTTGCCGGAGGGAACGCCAAGCACGCACTTCTCCGGGTTCAGCTTCAAGTTGATCTTGCGCAGATTAGCAAACGTCTCTTCTAAATCCTGGATGAGGGTTGATCTGTCCTTGGTCTTGACCACAATATTGTCCATATAAGCTTCAATTTTCTTGTGCAACTGTGATTCAAAACCAATCTAGACTGCTCTTGCAAAAGTGGACCCGGCACTCTTCAACCTGAAAGGCATGCGCACGAAGCAGTATGTGCCACATGGGGTGATGAATGAGGTCTTCCCTTCGTCTTCGTTGGACATAAAAATCTGATGATATCCAGAGTATGCATCCAGAAAAGAGAGCAGATCACATCGTGAAGTGGAATCCACAATTTGGTCGATGCGCGGCAAGGGAAATGGTTCCTTCGGGCAGGCCTTGTTAAGATATGTGAAATCTATGCAAAGCCTCCATTTTCTGTTAGCTTTGCGTACAACCACTGGGTTTGCTAACCACGTTGGATGAAGTACTCCTCTGACCAGACCAGCTTCCTCAAGTTTATTGATCTCTTCTGCAATGCATTGCTGCTGCTCCAAGGCTTGCTTTCAGACCTTCTGCTTGACGTGTCGGGCATGTGGGCAGACAACAAGGTGGTGCTCAATTACCTCCCTGGGAACACCAGGGATATCAGACTGTTTCCAAGCAAACACATCAATATTCACTACAAAAAAATACACTTCCGTGATGATACGTGTTTGTCACAGTAGGTCGCGTTTTTTGTCATGCATGTACATCCATGACAAATTTATGACAGAATCAAGATAGTCATACCTGTGCTGTTGTAGAAGTGTTCCATGACATTACCAAAATTATCATCACGGAAGTGTCCACTTCCATGACGATAAATCGCGCGTCACAGAAGTGCTTTCGTCAAGGGTGATCGACACGTGGCATCCACCGTAACGGAACGTCGTTAAGCTATCGGGTCGGGTTTTGGATCCGATAACCCGTTAACAGCCCCGACAAATGGGGATTTTCCACGTGTAAAATCATCATTGGCTGGAGGAAACACGTGGCACGGCCCAACAGAGGCCCATCCCTGTGAAAAGGCCGGCCCGTTTGACTTGGTCAAAAGGTAGCGGGCCGGCCCATGGAAAGCCTGTTAACGGCCTGTTCGCATATAGCGCATTTACAGCCCGCTAACCCAAGGCCCGTTACGCCCTATCCGAATTAGGCCCAGTAGCGTCATCTGGGCCATCCAATATGATTCCAGCCCGTTTTCACTTTTGGCCCATGTATGGCCCATGACGTCTTTCGGCCCATATGAGGCCCTATGTAACTCTTGGCCTATTAACGGCACATGGTGAAACTGGCCCGTAATGAACAGTGTATCACTTTACACCCATTAACGGCCCGTGGTGAAACTGGCCCGTAATGAACAGTGTATCACTTTATACCCATTAACGGCCCGTTATTCCGTTGGGCCTTTTCCAGCCCATGTTATCTTTCGGCCTTCTCAGAGCCCATTTATTCTTGGGCTCATTTCCAGCATTCGTTTACTTACGGCCCGTTACTGTCATTTTCTGCTTGTGGGCCAAATTCAGCCCGTGGTTACAGTCGGCCCATTTGTGGTCCGTTAATACGTTGGGCCGTTTTCATAGCGTCATCAAATACGGTCTATTAACGATGGCCCGTTATGGTCGGCCCATGAACGGACGATTCCAACTCTAGCCCATTTACGGCCATAATGTGGCCTGTTATTGGCCCATGTTTGGCCAATCGATCATACGGCCCGTATAAGGCCCATTGATGATGCGGCCCGTAGAAGGCCTACTGTTTCTACGGCCCGTAGAAGGCCCATTGTTTCTACGGCCCGTAGGAGGCCCAGTGTCACTACAGTAAATATTAGCCCATGGTTATTGTGGCCTAGTTTTAAAAAATAGGTTATTGCAGCCACTAGCAAACCACGGAAAAAGAACTGCAATGACTACAAGCAAACAAATAAACAAGACAACAAGGAAATAAATAAGCAAGCAACTTATGCTAGGCTATCACGGCTATTACACATATTACATCCACCGGGCATCAAAGTTCGCCACCAGTGCAAATATAGGGAACAAAGCAGCACATTACATACACTGGCCGTCAAAATTGGCCACCAGTGCAAATAAACGCGACAGCAAAACGAGAGCATAACTGAAACAACTTCAGAAGAGCTCAAGAAATGTTATCCTGGGTATCCACCATGCTGGCAATAAGCTTAGCAAGCTAATTAGCTTTGTCCTGTTTGGCGCTAAAATGCTCCAACGCTTGCTATTGCACCAGAAAGTATGCATCTGAATGCTCCAGGGACTTCCGCAGTCCTTCCGCTTCTTGTTGCAGCATAGCTGATCGATGTCTTTCAGCTTGTAGTTGAGACTCAAGAAACCGAACTGATTCAGACAGTGAGTTTGAACAGCTTGTGCAAGCGGTAGTGGCCAGTAACTCGAACACTAAACCAAGACAGGACTTTGGGGTTGTCTCGCTGTCTTCAAGATAGTCTTCCTTAGCTGTTTTATCAGCTTTGTTGGAGACCAACAAGGATGTGTCACTATCCTGAACCTTATCTGCATTACTTCCTTTACCATTGCTTAATAAGGCACTCTTCCCCAATATTCCGTCAGCATTCTAAAAGAAGAAACAAGCAGACACATAACAAGTTTAGCATGTACTAGTATATGAAACTCATTTCGGTGAACCAGTTCATTAGTAAGGTGGACAGGATTAAACTACCAAGTCTTCTATTGCCAAGTACTAGTACATAATAAAAGCATCAAACAAACATATATCTATGTCCTACCTATAGTCACTGCATTGTCTTGCCAAATCAAAATAGAGACACGGTTCAAATCATATCAGTTCAAGACAAAGCAGCAGTGAAAGAATACAAAGAGTGGGAAACTACACGGCGCAACAAGATTTCAGATGGGTACCACGGGTCTACATGTACAACAACACTATTGGCTCTGTTGTGATGCTAGTAATGTGCATGATATGAAAGTCAACTGTATACACAATTGAAATTGAAATCAATAGAGCTATTGATATGATGAATAACTAAACAGGATCGCATGACATAATTCACCTACATGTTATCTAAGTAATCAGGATCGCATCATTTAATTCACATATGTGATTTATATGCTAAACAGAGGGCATTCAATATGATGTCTAAACTAAGAACATGGTGTTGAATATTGTGTATATGATGTCTAAACTATGCAATGCAAGACACCGTATGCATGATATGAGCAGTATAACCGTGCCAAGTTAGAGCATACACCTCAGTGGGGGAATAGGACTGGTCATCTGTCTCTGAATCCATCTCTGAGGAGCTATCGGGACCCAACAAGGGATCTGCTTCGACAGGTAGCACTGTCTGCTCTGAAGGCCTTGTTTTCACTCCAGATTTTTCCATCTCCCACCCAAATGGCTGATTCACAGGAAGAGTAGTTTAATGTAGAAACATTGTTGACAAATGGAAATGTAATGAAGAAAAGGATGGGCAAGATGTCATTCAAATATATGATGCCTGGTTAAACAGGATGGCATTGCACATTTCACATATATTATGGCTGGCTAAAAGACATGAGACTGCATAATTCCCATATATGATATAGAAACTAAACAGGTGGCATTACAGAACATGTCTAAACTAAGCAGATGACATATATGATGTCAAAAGTAGGCACTGCAAGGCAACATATGCATGATATGACTAACATCATCATGCCAAGGTAGAGCAAACACCTTGGGGGGTAAATAGGAGTGGTCAGCGGCGTCTGAATCCGCCTCAGAACAGATATCTTCCTGTGGATTACAATCTGGAGAGGGGTGGGGAGGGTTTGCCATTGAACCCACCATGGAGCGATGTCTGCATGACATTGTATTGCCGCGCAAAACTCTTCTCTTTTTCTCTACATGTTCAGCATGACTGTGTACAATATCTGACATGCATACGAAAAAAATATGGTGAGATTATGTAAGGAGAGCATGCAGAAATGTAGAGTGATGGTAACAACCAGTGGATCGATGTTTTTCCGTTGAACCAAAATAGCCCTAATGGATCGACGTGAATGTATAGTAATAAGTGATGCAACAAGTGTACAACCTCTTTGCCATAGCCGTGTCGACCTCAGCATCATTGGGTTGGTCGCTGAAGCAGTTGAGGCAGAGGTGGCTGTCGGAGGTGTGGAGGAAGATCTGAGGAATCTGTAGACGGCGTCCAGGGCACTACTCTGTTGTGATGGATCGTTCTGTCGTTGGAGCAGCTCCGGTGAGCCGTAAGACGTCAAGGCTGAAGCAGCACAAGACAGACATCGTCAATCTCAAGTGGGATTCTAATAGCATCTCCAATAGATGATGTAAAATGGATGTAAAATTAACATCACCAAAAACCACCTGACTACAACAGATGAGGTAAAAACTATTGACTCTGAACTTAACTGTCGAAACTGAAATTTACTGTGGAATCTGAATGCTACTGTCGAAACTGGACGCAATGGTAGCAGAGAGGCACTTGACATGTAGTTTAGGGAGGGCCTGCAGTTCATCTTCAACCTGCACCCCCCTGAGCCGCCAGCCACCACCGGCCGAACCGCCGGCCCCAGCGCCGCCTCGCCGCCTCGAAACAACTCGCCACCGCCGCCCCGGCCAGCCCTCTAGGTCCCCTGCCCCCACCCTGAACCCTAAGATAGATAGTGGGGTACCTCTCCGGCGAGCCCCCGTCCCCGCTGCGGGTGGTTCTTCCTTAACTCCGGCGAGCCCCCCAACCCCTGAAAATCGACTGACCCAAAAGTCGATTCAGTCGACTGAAGTGTGGCTTAATCGGAGCAGAGCAGCAGCACGAGCGAGGGGGAGAGCAGCAGCAGCAGCAGCATGAGCGAGCGAGCGAAAGCCAGAGCAGCAGCAGCAGATCTGGCTGGTATGGACGCCACCGCCGAAGGGGCCTCGCACTGGGGGAGAGCCGCCGTGGAGATGTCGCCCACGGCGCCAGCTTCAAGGTAGCAGCTCCATGGGGGTGCAGGATGGAGCACCATCGGTGTCAGGAGGTCGAGTTAATGAGAAGGTGAAATGCGATGAGTGTACAACCTCTTTGGTGGCGCCGAGTAGGCCTCGGCTTCGTTCGAGGAGTCGGTGAGGATGTTGCGGTTCTGGTGGAGCAGGTTAAGGCGGCGCTGTGGGGATGGAGCAGCTGCGATAGACGAGGCGATCGTCGGAGCAGCTCCTTGGAGGTGGAGGACGGGGCGGCTGAACCGGCGGGACGGGGAGATGGACGACGGATCCTCATCCGGGGAGGTGGACGAGGGACGTCGAGCTGTTGCGGTGGACGACATCATCGGGGAAGAGGCTCCGGCTGGGCAGCGATGATGTGGCGGACGGAGGAGGGTGGGGTATCGCGGCTGGAGCGGAGAGGTTATGGCGGCCTGGGATTTCGAATGGCGAAAAGGGGGCGATGGGAGGGGGTGAAGCATGACTTAGGGACACGCTTGTCCAAAATGTAGGGTGTGTTACAAAAGTACCCTCCACCGATTTGAACTAGCGGCCCTTTCGGCTCAGGGTTAGAAGGGGGATTTCGCATGTCAGGATTTGGCAGCTGGAGGGAGTTTTCGCGCGCGTTGTAATTTCGGGATAGCAAGGCGCGGGTTGTGAAGGCGCCAGTTTTGGGAGCACGATATCTGAATTTTCGGGATATAACAAGACGCGGGTTGAATTTTAGGGACAAGCCTAACGTGTAGTAATATTGTACTTGTACGTACCAAATCAATTCGCACCTCCCTCAACCAAAAAGAAAATGAAAAAAATAAAACTATTCACACCACACAAAGAGAGAGTCTTGCCCCGTTTTACTATACAAATGCTATTCAAAGCTACTCCCTCCTTCCATCTATATAGGGCCTAATGCATTTTCCGATGCTAAATTTGACCAAATATTAGAGAAATGATATATGACATGCAACTTACACAAAGCACACCGTTAAATTCGTCTGTGAAAGGTTCTTTCAATGATATAATTTTCACATTGTGCATGTCATGTACTATTAATCTTGTCAATAGTCAAAGGCGGTCTTAAAAATCTCGTTACGCCCTATATAGATGGAAGGAGGGAGTATGAGTCCATGTTATGTCCGATTCAATTTTTTCGCTTGCTGTATAATGCATGTAACCTACTCATACCAACATTTTAGTGCACTCCAAATGTCTATACTACCGCTGCAATTCGAACTAAATTTGAATTCGTTTCTCTATTTCAATAAGAATCTACAATCATGATTGTTGCCAACTTCAACCATCATAGTTTCCTTGCTATCCGCCAGATATAAATAGGACAGCCTATAATGTAGGATGGCGGGCACACCATCATCAACAACTCCGTTTTTTAATAAGAGTAGAGATAAAATATATTAAATGTAGTATAACATGTTCATAACCACACCATGTGTATCACCATTATATATATTCACACATGCGTCTGTTTGAAACACTATGATAAATTCTTCAAATATCCGAATTCGCTTTTTATAATGAAGTATATATGATCTCTATTCATCTTTTACACCCACACAACCCTCTTATCTTTGTAGCTAGAGCTAACTTTCTCTTGTGCATGCACACGCCCGCATCCCTCTCACCCTCCCTCAGCATTATCTAGCTCCATTGCACAAATTCGTCTTTTCACTTTAGGTCGTTCACCCACGGTGTGTGTAGGCCCCCCAGCTCCTTCTTTACGGCACACATCGATCGATATGCCTCCCTAGCCAGGTGTGCCTAGCACAAACACAAGCTTCCCCTCTTCTCTTGTCACCGTCCATGCCTCACTCCCACCACTCTTTTCATCTTTCTCGTACTCGCACACTCCTCCCCCTCGATATAGTATGCCTCTCGTACCACCTCCTACATGCATCCCTCTCTCTCTATCCTTCTCCTCGTGCCTCATTTGCTTCTAACACACACATGCATGTATACCGATCGATCTCCCAACATATACCTAGATCGACTTTAACTACCCCCCCATCGATCGACGTACCTCACAAGTTATGTCTCTCCTTTCTCTAACAAAGGGCGATTGATCTTCCTATGTAGTTACGTCTGCTTACCACAGCCACATCGTCCCCCCTCATCATTCGTGCATGCCTCCTGACCCGTCTCTCACGTGCACGTGCACAGACAACAAGCAGCCATCTCCTCTCTTATTGATATTGCGGGCGTGCCCTCCGTTTGTCTAGCAAGCCTATCCCACCATTTGTTAGAAGCAACTCCACTACCACCCCCTCCAACACTCTAGCTCTGTCTCTCTCCCAACCTTATTCCTCTCCTGCACATATGCATGGATGCCGATTGATCTCCCTTAATACATTAATTGAGTTTCTGGACTTTTAATGTGCATAATCTAAATATGAATTGCATGCACATGCTCTGGTGCACCAAAGTGGGTTGAAAAATCACATGTGTGTCCTTGGTTGAATTTCTAGGTCCCATGGAAGAAATGAGAATGAAATTCAAACATCTGGGCGTCATGACTCGGCCGAGAACATCGAGAAACTTTGATTTTAAATTCATGTAAATCCAAAACTCGCCTGGAAATCATGAAACTTGGCATGGTGTCATTTCATGGCACTAACATGTTGTGGTAAAAAATTGGGCCGATTTGGAAGCTCGTGGTTCTAAGAGGGAACGTGCCACCTTTGAGTGTGGAACGATATACGCTGCCCCCCTTGAGTTTCTTAAAAAAAGGCAACATAGAACTACATTAGTGCCCTGTTAAATTTTGGAATTATTCCAGGTTCGTTTGTCGTTTTTTATACATTAATTGAGTTTCTGGTCATTTAATGTGCATAAGTCAAATTTGAACTACAAGCACATGCTCTCGTGCACCAAAGTTGGTTGAAAAATCACATTTGTGTCCTCGGGTGAATTTCTAGGTTCCATGCAAGAAATGAGAATAAAATTAAAACATCTGGGCATCGTGGCTCGGCCGAGAACATTGAGAAACTTGGTTTTAAAATTCTTGTAAATCCAAAACACGTCTGAAAATCATGAAACTTGGCATGGATGTCATGTCATGGTACTACCATGTTGTGGTAAAAAAATTGGCCGAATAGGAACAGATTTTGGTATAAGCTTCTTGCAAACCGAGCTTCTCTCAAGAAGGCTCGTGGTTCTGAGAGGGAACGTGCCACCTTCGAGTGCGAAACGATATATGTTGTCCCCTTGAGGTTATTTACAAAGGCAACATAGAACTACATGAGTGCCCTGTTAAATTTTGGAATTATTCCGGCTTCGTTTGGCCTTATTTACACATTAATTGAGTTTTTGGTCATTTAATGTGCATAATTCAAATTTGAACTACAAGCACATGCTCCTGTGCACCAAAGTTGGTTGAAAAATCACATTTGTGTCCTCAGGTGAATTTCTACTCCCTCCTTCCATCTATATAGGTCCTAATGCATTTTTCGAGGCTAACTTTGACCAAACATTAGAGCAATAATATATGACATGCAACTTACACAAAGCATACCTTCAAATTTGTATGTCAAAGGAGCTTCCAATAATATAATTTTCATAGTATACATCTCATGTGCTATTAATCTTGTCAATAGTCAAAGGCTGTCTTGAAAAACACATTAGGCCCTATATAGATGGAAGGAGGGAGTAGGTCCCATGCAAAAAATGAGAATAAAATTCAAACATCTGGGCATCGTGGCTCGGTCGAGAACATTGAGAAACTTGGTTCTAAAATCATGAAACTTGGCATGGTGTCATGTCATGGTAGTACCATGCCGTGGTAAAAAAAATTGGCCGAATAGGAACAAATTTTGGTATAAGCTTCTTGCAAATCGGAGCTTCTCTCAAGAAGGCTCGTGGTTCTGGGAGGGAACGTGTCACCTTTGTGTGCATAATTCAAATTTGAAATACAAGAACATGTTCCAGTGCACCAAAGTTGGTTGAAAAATCACATGTGTGTCCTCGGGTAAATTTCTAGGTTCCATGGAAGAAATGGGAATGAAATTCAAAATTCTGGGCGTCGTGGCTGGGTTGGAAACATTGAGAAACTTAGTTTTTTAATTCCTGTAAATCCAAAACACGCATGAAAATAATGGAACTTGGCTTGGTGCCATGACATGGCACCAACATGCTGTTGTAAATTTGCAGCCCGATTTGCGAAGGCGCACACATTAACAATCAACAAAGTCATTTTGGAACAAGTGCTGTCACGTTACAATCGGAAACACAAGTATTATTGAAACCGTGGGCGTTCTACTTACTAGTACCATTTACGTGCTGCCACGCGTCCCCATTTTTTATTAGCTAGGAGGCACCATGCAGGGTAGCTATTTGAGTACGAGAGGCGTGTGATCAGACCCCTGCGCGTGCTTATCGGGAGGCGAGCCCTTTGAACTCCATCTGCCGTCCACCTCTCTCCCAAGGTCTCCATTAATGGCGCCCGAGCCTCTCTTTAATGGCGTGGCTATGTCTCACTCGACTGAGATTTAAGAGAGAAAAAAGAAAATCTGAAAGCACGGATCTTGTTGGAAGATCCGACGGACCTATATAGCATCTACTGTGACTTATAGCAAGACTGATGAATATATAAGGACGCGGCAGTCTGCGCAGGCCAGGTGCCCTCCCTTGCACTTCAGAAATCAATCGAACAACACATCAATCAAGAAACCTGCACCTTGCTCAATCAGCCGAACGGACGAGGTGTATTCGAACCTCATACACTGGAGGCGTCAAGGGGCGGAGGCACAAGGGGCAGTGGAGCACGGTGAGGTCCATCGAGACCTTAGAGAGCTCCATCGTCGGGTCCTGTTCGGTCTGCATGATCTCGCCCTCCTCGTGCACAACCATCTCTCGACTTGGGCCGGGGTATTACAAAGCTTTACCGTCACATATTTTATACTACTTCAAGGTGCATTAAATCAACACATGCAAGTATCAAAAGGAGAGTCACGGCATGCATGCATGCGTTGTAATTAATGCATCGGTAAACGCAAATTATTGAAATATATCGAGTGCAGTGCTTTGATGTGTCGCGTCAACTCGTACATCAACGAGAAGTTTGATTATCCTCTCCCTCGCGGACTTAACTGCACCTGCCTTTGGCTGTATGACAGGTTGGCCACACACCTGTCGGGCCCACCTGTCATACACGCAAAGGCAGGAGCGTCCCTCCCTCGCCCATGAGCGTGGTGGCTGGCAAGACTAGGAGAAGCTTTCGCTACACGCTCTCCCTCCCGCACGCGGTGGACATGCAGCAGTTCAATCGGTGTCAGATGGCCAGAAGCGTACTGTAGTACTCCTCTAGTGCAGTAGTACTCCATCATTGTTCGACTTCCCGAAGAGGCGAAGAGCCAAGCGCAGCCCGGACGCTCGTGTGGCAGTTTCATGTGTAGAGTAGTCTAGGATAGCGTGTACCATGCCTGTAAGCTTAAAATCGTTGGGGTCGGCTCCATGCTATGTGGCCGTCTCGAAGTTTTAAAAAAAATTAAAATAGTCTTCTGGCCCTACCTGGCACCCTGGTGATTGTAGTTTGCACGCTCATCTGGTCAAGACAGGAATATATATTTTAATTTGTTTTTTTGGAAAAGGGGGACTCCCCGGCCTCTGCATCAGAATGATGCATACGGCCCCATATATTTTAATTTGTGGTGGGTAAATGTTAGAGGTTGCAGCAAATATATTGTACACTGCGGGTCTTTCAGCCAAGTTTAGAGGCAAGCATGTGGGGCCAGTGCTATGATGTGTCGCGTCAACTCGTACAACGAGGAGAAGCTTGATTTTACTACACGCCTTCTCCCTCACCCATGCGCGCGGTTGCTCGCAAACGAGGACAGGATTTTGCTTAGTAGTACTTCTACAACAAGCTATCCGTCCCGCTCGCGGTGGACGGACATGCAGCAGTGGATTCGACACTGTAGAAGCAGTAGTAGTAACATCATTGTTCGTCTTCTCGAAGAGGCGAAGAGCCAAGCGCAAACCGAACGTTGCAGTTGCGAACATTGGAGCACGCATATAGCCAGGCTCTTGCATGAGACAAAATTGCTATGTGAGCCCACTATTGTACTAGTACGTACAACTACTTGCTAGTATAGCCCTGTAAACCAGAAAGGAGTATTTGCCCTTCTAGAGATTTCAACAAGTGACTAGACTACACCGAGACGGAGTACATATGGAGCAAAATGAGTGAATCTGCACCGTAAATAAATACGTACTAGTTCTATCGTTTTCCTCTCCGAGGTGCACAATATCGAGTATACTGACTAGTCTCTTTTTGACACGCATTTATGTTTTTTTACACAGTACAGACGCAAGCGCTCATATACACACGCATACACTCACCCCTATGAACGCACACACGCATGGCACTATCATCTTGAAATTTACGAAGTCACCATAGGCACCTCGTCGTCGACGGGTCCATAGGTGCTTGAATGCCAAGGAGGGAGAGGGTAGCGGTTCCCGAGACGTTGACCGGTCAATGATGCATCCTCAATTACATGCAGAGGGAATTAATTGGAGAAGCAGAATAGAGCCAGCACGATGTGAATGCAACAGAGTTTGGACTCTCATATAATAAAGGCACCCCACCACTCCAATCCATCTACTCCCAAGTCTCTGCGCAACACTGCTCACTCCAATCCAAGACAAAGTGACCAGAAGCCACAAGCACCTATGGAGGCGATGGACGCGAACGGCAGTCGGCTGTGCCAAATCAGCCAAGGCGCCGGCCTGCGGCCCCGCACCGCGTAGCCTTTCCAGACGGTGCTGGCGACCGCAAGCATCGTAGCCCTCGCCGACGCCAGCTTCGCCTCTCGCATGGACGACATGATGGTCAACTCCATCCACAAGTTCACCGCCGTCAAGAAGCGCGCGGACGACCTTGCCGTACTGCTCCAGCCCGCGCGCCCAGGCTCCTCATTGCCTGCCACCCTCATCGGCCTCCATGGTGACGAACTCTTTCAAGCCCTGGTGGCCCTGCAGGTGCCGGAGGTCGCGACTAGGAATGTGCACCTCGAGGCAGCGCTCGCCGCGCAGCGCCTCGCCATGCAAGAAACCGTCGACCTGCACATCCACGTCTACGCCTCGACGGTGTAGAGTGCCCTGAGGTTGAGCACACAGATGATCTACGTACGTTCAAATACGATCAACCGTGCGACAGCAGTTCCAAATAGAGTCGGTGGACGGTTGCCAGTTTGCCACGGTACACGAAGAGGCGCCCGGGCCTACACATCCTTTCGGAAATTGTACAAAAGGAATCACCGTCTTCTCACTGACATGTTGGAACGGGACCACATGTCAACGAAACATGGTGTGTAATTTCTCATGCAAAATGCGATCTGGCCGCGTTGGCCCGAGGTGCCGCATTAGTTATCGACCTTTATTTTTTAACATACAATCTGAGTGGATAGCTCCTGTGGTCATCACACGTGAGCGGATATATAGGTGGGCTAGGTGGGCAGGCGGCAACAATCTAAGTGCTAAAAGAGTTGATCTGGAAAAAAGAGTTGATCCAATGCTTGGTTTTGTTTGGATTTTCCAACTATGACCATTGGATAGAGTGGATCAATGGCTTACGTTCAAAGTTATTCTCATTCTATAGAATGGTATAGGAACGTGGAGAGATTTGGTTGATTTTATATCGCTGAATAATATAAAATATTATGAGTGCACACGCTCCACCCCGAGGTTTGTAGCTCCTTCTCGGCCGTCGGGAATCTATGTTCTTCCACTCTTTCGTTTAAGACATGAGCTTTGTTCATCCTGTTGCCGACATGCGGGACATCTATATGCCTCCATTTTACAAAATCATACTATATGCCTCCATGACACGCGGGACATCTAGCATCAAGGTGGCGTGTCATGCAAGAAAATGGAGATATGCAGTGCGTAAGTGAGTCATGCACTTCGATGGCACCTAGTACTACGCAATATTTTTCTCCTCGATGGCACATGAATAGTGCACGTACTCAATGACAGAGCGACGAGAGAACAACGAGAAGCTTGCTTACTACGCCTTCTCCCTCGCCAACGCATGCACGGTGGCTCGCAGCACGAGGAGAAACTTTTGCTTACAAGCGGTGGACGTGCATCAGTTCATTTGGTGTCAGATTGCCAAAAGTATTTCTGTAGTACCATAATTATTGTTCGACTTCCGGAAGAGGAGAAGAGCCAAGCGCAAGGTCACCTACTAACCTAGTACAGTACTACTATAGCCAAAGTTAGTCCACCATTTTAGATCATGGTTAATTAATATAGGTGGCTCTTGCAGCGGCACATCATTTAGAACAAGTACTCTCTTCGTAGGAACAAAGGAAGTGAAACAAAAGTTGGAGTGGATGCTAGATTGCCAATTAAAACATGATTACATAGGAAAAAAATCCTATAGCATTCTATCCTATGAATCAAACGACCAATGTAGGAAAATTATGAGGGGGGGCTCTCCAACAGTGTTCCTTGGCTCTCACCTAGCATCACGGTGGTCGAACTTGGAGTCATTCATCTGGTACACGTGGCATCTCAGATCTGGACACAAGGTGACGCGAACTCTCACTTCCTCTGCCATTTGAAGCGGCGCGCCAGTGGAGGGCTAGCATACTCCAATATTTGGTTGGCTCTATGTGATGTGGCAACTTCATATACTAACCGGATGCTGGCTATACTCCCTCTGTAAATAAATACATGGTGTATTGTTTTATTCCTATCGGCGAGGTAACTTAATGTCTTTTTGCTACTTAATAGGATTACATGCAATGAACTAACCACCGCATGTGATGTTTGGTAGTCTCAAGTCATTGAAAGCATGCACGGGCACGGAGGGGGACGCAGCTTCATTGACTTACTGCACCTGCCTTTGGGTGTATGACACGTGGGTCCAACGGGTGGCTGGCCAACCTGTCATACAGCCAAAGGCAGGTGCAGTAGAGGGGCGAGGAGTAGATGGCCAACACGCACGTGAATTCAACACAGTCTGCACTTCTCATATAAAGGCAACCTTGGACGGCATTGTTTAGAAGCACGTTGAGCTTGCCGCCAACGCCGCTGCTCCTCACATGTCGGTTGGTGACCCAGTGCACTAGGGCGTGAGGATGTCGTTGATGGATCCGTATGTATCTTTATCTTTCTGTCAAATCCATGTAGTAGTATATGGTACTACTAGTAATTATCTTACCTTTCGCATCAACTTCATAATTTTCCTACGTACTCCATGCATGAACCGTGCCAGAACCAAACTTCTCATTACTCTAGGGAAAATCGTTATTTCTATCTATCGGTCGCCCCATGGAGCAGAACCAAATTTTACAAGTTACAAGTTCAAAAGGAAAAGCCTGCCGTGTTCGCGTCGCACCCCCACACGGTTTGTCTAGCACGCCGCTCAAGGGGGAATGTGTGCTGTGTTGCATTTTCACTTACAAGTGGGACCGCAGTTGAGCAAACCGACTATTGGCAAACCCCCACCCCGCCCACCGCGCGATGGCTGAGAAAACAGGAGGGAGAAGAGATGGCTGTAGCTAGCATGGACTCCAAGAAAATTGGTGTCGGATGGGACTCATGTGGGTGGCATGTGTCGTACTGCTAGACATGAATGCTAGTTATGGCCCATGCCACCCCACTATATCGAGGTGCTGGCTACTCCACTATATCGAGTACGTAGAACAAATTTCCTGGAGTCTGTGCTCGGCCCTCCTCCATCTCTCTTCTCAGCCAGCCAGCAGACGTGCGGAGCCCATCGTCTGTTTGCTCATATGCGGTCCCACATGTCAGTGAAAACGCAAGAGGACCCACTGAACCTGCACATCTTTCACTTCGATGTGCTGGTGATGAAAAACAAATCCAATAAAGATCTTCGGTGGCCGCTTTTGGAGTTACTCAAGAGTAGTAAGATTCTATTTACAGTTTAACCCAAGATGCACATCACGTGGCTTCACCTACCACTCTATTTTCTTGCATGACACGACCTGGATGCTGGATGTCCCACGTGTCGGCAAAAGGAGGAAGAACTCGACCAAATCTTCGGTTGTGCTCTCGGATTAGACTAGTTGTGCTAACTTAAAATTTTATTGTGTAGAATGGATGCAAGTTTTGGTATTGGGAAGAAGAGTACAATGATATATTGATAGAGCACAATTTAGTAGATGTTCTAGCACTTTTAGCTTGCATAGAGGCTAGAGATAAGACTAGTGCACTTGTTGATAGAATAGAGGCTAGACACGTCTACTTCTATACACTCGAAGAAGAAAGAAGCACGCAAGATCGAGCCTCTGCAGATCAACAATGAATGCATCGAGAAGGCAGTAACCCAACTTATAGGAGCAGTTATGGAAGTTGGATATCTTCTAAAATGTATTCTTGTGGTTCTTGTTTTCTTTGGTCTTGCTTTTCTAGTCAAAATTTTGGTGATGTATTTCCATGTACCAAAAAATCAATGATGAAAAAAAGATATGTGTTTGCAAAGAAAACTGTACGCGGCCGGGATGCGGTCGCGCATTCGGCGCACAACCACCGCATCCGAGAAATGGCCCGGACACGACCCCATTGCCCTACCCAAACGGACAGAATCCGGGCAAAATAGAGGTCCGTTTGGGGTCGTGTGTTGGAGTTGGCCTTACAAGTGGGACCGCAGTTGAGGAAACCGACTATCGGCAAACCCCTAGCTCACCCGCCGCATGATTGCTGAGTTAGAGAAACGACTAGGTTGAAGAGATTGTTGTAGCACGGACTCCAAGAAATATGGTGTCAGATGGAAGTCGTGCTGGTGGTGTGTGCCGTACTCCTGGACGTGAATGCTTGTTCTGGCCCATGCCACCCTACTACTCCTAGTACTACTTATAGTAGTAGTATCGAGGATTCGAGGTGCTGGTTACGTACAGCGAACACATTAACATATGGCCCACCTCACACTGTGGCCAAATTTCCTGGAGTCTGTGCTAGGTTAAAAAGTTTAAAAATTGTTGTATTACGTACGTAGACGTAGAGATAGTGCAGCATGTGAAGCTAGTACAAATAGTGTACTATTGTTGATTGGCCTCATCTGATAACCTGTTGCAATGCACGTAAATTATGTATTCGGAAAATATTTTTTTGCCTCGTCGCAGCACCCACTCAGAGAAGCGACTCGATAGCCATTCATAAATCTAGTAAGTTTATCACAGGCATATCATTTTATTACATAGAACAGGTCATCAACCCACAACAACAATGAGGATAGATTATAAATACTAAAGTTTTCATCACATACCAAATAACAAGCAATGAAATGAACTTCAACTCGAAAACCATTCATAAATTGAGTCTATGACATGCATTCGCAACTGAAATGTACCATTCATTAAATACAACAAGTCATCAACACACAACGACAACGAGGATACATGTTGGATTATAGATTATTTCCAACAAAACATTCTAGCAAATACTAAAGTTTTCATCACACAACAAATAACAAGCAATGAAATGAACTTCAACTCAACCAATCCTCGGCGTTGGAAACGCTTGCTTTGAACCATAGGTGCTCTGGGAAGGGCCAACTATTGTCAATATCAAGAGCAACGCAGGACTGATCATCCAGGCTGAAGCGGCATATATCAGGACCAGGGTAGGGAACCACCGAAATGTCCGAGGTATAGATACAGTTGCTTCTCATAAATGGTAGTAACGTTGTGTCAACAGCAGCTGGATCGCCTTTCACCATCATTGGATAGTTTGGTCCAAGGAAGAGCGAGTTTGCTCCAAGACTATCAATACTGAACCAGGGAGAAGGTGTTGGCACTAGCACACTAGTATCTGTCCTGAATACCATGCAACGGGTGTTGGAATAGGTCAGGAGAGGGCGACCATGGGAGACAACACCTGCTTCCTCAGTAGTAACAGTCTGAGTGCACTGTATACAGACAAGAAGAGGTGATCCATCGGAATTAGTTGCCAGGCGCCACTGAGTATATAAGTTCTGCTCCTCCTCATGCTCGTGATCATCACCATCGTCATCTCCCCCTTGCTTATAAATTTTTTCAAGTATAGGTGGTGGAATGTTCACAGGACCTTGGAAACACAAGAAGAAGGTTAATTAGTAAAGGGAAACTTGCTAACCCGCATGCATGTGGATGAAACAATTATAATTACGGTGGAAGACAAACGTCTACGAGGATCCCATGCAAAAAATAGTGCCACGAGTGGTGGCAGCAAACACAAGATCCTCGTATTCAATTGCATCACAGTACACATCCGTGTATACAAACTGATTTTTGAGCAATATCCATCCAGTCGAACCACGAAGGACGGCAACAAGCTTGTCAAAGATAGCAACAACTTGATAGTTCTTGTAATTCCAAGAGTGGTTGGGAACTCGACAAATTGCTATCTTCAGTAGACGACAGACACGATGATCGTATTTGAATGTACGTAGATCATATGTGTGCTCAACCTCAGGGCACTCGGAGATTTTTGGAAGTGGAATCCGCTGACGAGTGTACACATTCACAAGTTCCCACTCGCAATTGTACCCAATATAAACAACCCAATCTCCATTTGTGCCAGCCCAGGACTTACCCTTAAGTGATGGCATCTTGACATCACACGTATCATTATCAAGCGGCATCAACTTGCACAAGGCGAGGCCTCCGTCGTCCGCGCCCATGCGAACAGGCTTATAGTGAAGACGATAAGGGAGATCAAACCGCTCCTGGACCCTTGGGTTCCTTGTAATGATGTTATTAGTTGAGTCGAGAATGGGCTTGAACGAACCTGCCATGCTAGCCGAGGTGATGACGTCGCACCGATCAATGAGTTCCCCCACCACGTCATCTTTCAGATCGGGGCAAGAATAACGGGGTCGTTTCCGGCTTGTTCCCTCCATGGGGAAGATGGTCGAACAATGGCAGAAGGAAGGGTGAAGGCAAATAGTGGAGGGAGGAAGAGCGTGCGACAGCAGTTCCAAATCGAGAGGGAAAGGCGAAGAGTCGGTGGACGGTTGCCAGTTTGCCACGATACACGAAGAGGCGCCCCGGCCTACACGTCCTTTCGGAAATTGTACAAAAGGACTCGCCGTCGTCTCACTGACATGTTGGAACGGGACCACATGTCAACGAAACATCGTGTGTAATTTCTCGTGCAAAATGCGATCTGGCCGCGTTGGCCCGAGGTGCCGCATTATTTCTCGACTTTATTTTTTTAATGGCGTGCCGTTCAGTTTTCAAGCACGACTAACTGGTACTGTTTGCAGAGAAAATATAAACTACTCTACCACTACTCCACCTCTAGTACTAGTAGTATAAAAAAGATATATAGGCTGGAGCTTCAGAGCTTTCTTGCTAAGGGCTGCCCACTTGCTTCTCACACTATCACCCTCTCTCCAGATCTAAAAAAGACGGCCTCTCTCTCCCTCCTCACCGGTGGTCACAGATCCGTCGGGGAAGAAAAGGACGTGCAGTGTTGACGCACTCGTCGTCGGCGAGCGAGGTCATGCACTGACGACAAGGCCGTCCTCTCAGACCTAGCGCCCGCGCGGGATGGCCTCCGTCCCCAAGCTCGCTGTCGTAGTGCGTGTGGAGGACGATGACCACGAGCGAAGCCACTTCCCGCCGACCCTCAGGTATGCTACCTCTTTTTGAACCATACCCTTGTTCTATTGCCCCATCTGCCATGTCGCTGCATGTGCATCTTTTTCCACTCCACCATCTTCCCAATTTGCTATCCTCTGCTCTGCTGGTCACGCAGACGAAAACCTTAATTTGCACTATTAAAGGAAACCCTACTTCATGCAGACTAATCCATGTCTGGGTTGAATAAGGAAAGGAAGGGAGACTGTACTGTCCAAGAGAGTAGGCATCGAACCCGCATCTAGGTTGAGAAGGGGAAAAACAGTAGCTAAGGAATGAGTCTCGTGTCTCTTGGTTGAACAGAGGGTGTAGAGTTCACTCAAATTATCCTGGTAAAGCTAGTCACACCTTTGTTAAAATTAATGTTCATTATGTTATCGGAGGAGGTCTGTAAGTTTGTCTCTAATGCATGTCGACTACATACCTGACATCATGATGTAATATTAAGTCATTTCCTTTTGTACAGTGTCACTGAATTGTCAAGGCGGTGATGGCATTTTATTTTAGTTGAACTGCACAAAATATGCTTAAAAGAAGAGGAAAGGTCAGGAATCGATCATTCTTTCAGAAAGAACTATATATGCCTTTCTGACATCAGCCTCTGTTGCCTTATTTATTCCTTCAAAAAGGTGGTTAGAAACAGTCTTGCTACCTTTTCCCATTAAGAAATTGGAATGCTTATATTTGTGAGTCTATGCTTCAAATAGTGCCACTTTTATAGTAATCACACTTTCAATATCTATGCAAACAGGGATGCTCGAGTTTAGTGGAACTGCACAAAAAGTCCAACTGGTTCAACATTAGGAGCATGTTTTCTCCCAAACCTTTATATCCAATTGGTGGCACAATGAGTTGTTCATTAAGAAGGTACATGGTTTGCTACTATCTTGCTACTCTTTTTGTACTGTCATTAGATAGTAATACTAGTGGTTTGCATGTGAATTTATTGGTAGGGTGGACCTACATTGGAGGTGCAGGACATGATTCAATGACTGGATGCTCAATTTCGGTTGTATCGATTTCACCTCTTCCATCACTGCGAACATGGATATCCTTGGTCTGATGAAGAATAGGCGCTATATTTCTGCTCTGAACAAGCAAATCAATTCAGTATGAAATTGTCCAGGGCAAAACATGACTGTATCAAATTGTCCAATGCAAAACATGACAGATCTAAGCGGAAGAGACATGTTTAAACCGAAAATACAAGGTGGGGTATATGTTTACTAGCTGCTTGATATTTGTGCAGACAGAGATGTCTGCTCGTTGCTATTTAGCAAACACACAAAGTGACCGCAATTTTGGTTGAACTGCACAAGAGAATAGTATAGTCACTGCATGCAGTGCCATTTGAAAATAGACACAGAAAGATTGGATAGTCACTTCATGGACTGCAGAAAAGTAGTACTGTACTATTTATTGGCCAACACTAGGTGCTTCATTGCTTTGGTCTGATTATACAATGGGCATCATTTTGCCTAAGTTAAAGTTTGTATTCCGAAAATAGTCTTGCCGTGTGATCAAGAGAAGACCAAATCATATTGTAGTGGATGTTCCTCCATCATGTGTGGTTCGTTCCCATGGTTCCAGCTGTTGGTGAAACCACTTACGTTTGCCAAGAGGAATTGTAGACTTCACAAACAAATTTGTCATTCAGTCTGTACTGAATGTTGGCCAAGAGAAGCATCCATGTTAGTAGGAAGAACATATGTTTTTTCTAGATCTTTGCTTTTGGAGCTACATATTTGTATATGATCTGTGAATCATTGAGATGCATTAACATGTTGATCTTATGTATGGGAATCGTACTAGTTGGTTTTAGTTGTGGCTGATCTTTGCTTTTGGAGCTACATATTTGTATATGATGTGAATCATTGAGATGCATTAACAGTTCCTTATATCTGTTCGCTCAGTGTTTACAAGTTACCGATCGATCACTAGCTAGCCTACTAATGCGCTCCTGGCTATTTTAGTTGCGACGCAAGATCCAAAGTGGCAGTTTTTTGAATAGAAATGCCTACCTATGAAGAAACTGACAAGCTGCTCTGAAGAAAATGCCATGCGAATCTGAAGAAACTGCTAGCAAAAACGTTCGCAAATGCCTTATCTCCCAGCTAAAGTTCATCAATTAATGCCCTCGGCTGCGACTCGTTGCATGCTGCTCCGCGTACTGGCTGTGAGCGATTTTGAGTGCCCGCATGCAGCCGGCCGTAATTAAGGCAGCTAACTGATGCGAAAAAGATGCGCTTTAATTGTTGCGGGCCTTTTAAATCCGTGGAATCATTATTGACAAGGAGGGAGATGATTCGAGTGCACTCGTTTGACCGTAAGGCCAGCGTGCGACCCAGCACGGACGGGACGGGACGACACAGTCAGAATTTCAGTTTCTCTAGTTTTCCACGGCAAGCTGGCGCGCTAAGCCATGCCTGCTTCATTATGCATTGAATTCCGATGACCGTCGCGCTACCTTCCGCTTATAAGTACTGTTTCTCGGCCTTCTATGGTGGCACCGTGACCCAACTCGCCCTATCCTCATAAGCCCCCACTGGCCCGACGTTGCTCGCCACTTATCCTCGCTCTCGCCACGTCCGCCATGCCCCCGCCCGTCTGCGATAGGCGTGGCCGGAGGCCGTCACCGCCGGAACTAGTGTTCAGCTTTTCACCAGAAGGCAGACGGAGGGAGGAGGCATTCTATCGGTCTTTAGATGGCAATGCGGAGATCGAGGACTTGTTGGAGCGCGACCGCCTGGCAGAGGAGTAGGAGTTGTTGGAGCGCGACCGCTTGGCGGATGAGCAGCGTATCGCCCATTTGCGCTGCCAGCGGGACATGGAGCAGCAGCGCACCGACGCTCTGAGTCGCGAGCAGAGCGCCCGCACGTGAGCCGACTACGTGGAGGCTGGCGCCTGGCAAATAGCCCTGGAGGCTGTCGGGCATGCACGCGTTCGCGACGCCGATTTTTACTACCAGCTCGTCAAGTGGGTTTCCCGCTTAGAAGCCGAAGCTTCGGTGGACCACGCCGGCATGGAAAGGGCCAACGCGCGCGAGCAACGCGCCCTATCGCACCTCTGGCAAGTCCGAGGCGAGGCAGAGGACGCTGGTGCTAGCATTTAGCATGTACCACAGATGGCGGCCGGCATCGTCTAGTTAGCTAAGAGTAAGTTAGTATTTGTACGCTACTAGAGTATTAGTGGAAGTAGATAGTTAACTTGGCTATGATGGTTGTCAACGTGGAAGTTCAGTACTCTATATGTGGATCAGACCTGTTACTTTGCTCTGAATGTTGAACTTTCCATTTGAACATATGGAATGGTCTGTTATTTTTTTAAATGGGTTGTATTTGTCCTCCACGGGTTTAGAGGCGGACTTGTGGGCCTACCAAGTTGACGCGTACACAACCAAGAGATGATTGTACGTGGAGAGGATGACAGTAGGGACCCGCCAAGGTCATGGCAGTACGCAAGCAAAGTGCCTCCTTATTTCAATCCAATAAAAAAATGGCTCCTCGTAATGGATTTCTGACATCTGGGTCCCATGCCATTGTCAACGTAGTCAATAAACGAGAGAGTTGCACAACGAGCGGCTGACATCAGGGACCCAGCAGCTCGCCCAATTATTTTTGTTTTGGGTTAATTTGATAGATGCCACTCCAAATCTAGTGTTTCTAAGAAATGCCATTTCATTCCATCCTCAGTGGAATTTTTCGAAGTCTGGAGTGGCGTTTTTCAAATTTTGCAAATTGCAGTGGCATTTTCCAAAGTTTGCAAAAATTGCAGTGGCATTTTTCAAAGTTTGGAAATTGCAGTGGCATTTTTATGAAACGTCATATTTGTTGTGGCATTTATCTAATTTGTTTTTGAGACGGAAGCAGGGTGTCGACTGGGCTGTGCGGGGCACTCTGGCATGTCTAGACAGCCTTCTCTTTTATGTTTACCACAGACCAGCCCAGTAGTTTTTTTTCTTTCTGAAAATGGCTAGCCCAGTTTTTTTGTGATTTGCCAAGTAAGTCGCTTTGTCAGGCCTATTGGGATGCAAATCTTTCAAGACGAGGAGAGCTTCATTCGGCTGGACGAGAAAATGGCCTATCAGTAATGAGAAATGGGATGTACATTTTTAGAACACATCAAACTGACAATTACTTTCAAATTTCTTTTTTTCATTTCAAGATTTTAAATTGCATTAATTTTTATGCGTGGACAATTTGTTGGATTTTATATTGATATACATTTATTTTTAAAATCAGTTTGAATGTGACTCAAAATTTTGGGATTAAAAACAGTTCGGACCGCACCGAAATATGCAACATTTCGTATAATTTTTTAACCGTGGCCACAATATGGGCTGTAATGCTAACAAAAAGAATATGGGCTCCAAAAAAACCATCAGAATTAGCAAATGGGCTGTAAATTATTAGAAATAATGGCAGATGGGTTGTATGCTGTTTTCCACAGATTTGAGGCTTTCCTAAAAAAAAGTTGACGCACAAGCAGTGACTGTTGGATGTCCATCCAACGGCCGTCAACCTTCTTCAATCTCTGCTCTTCCTGCAATGGCCGCTCAAACAAGCGCCGGCGGGACTGCCTACTCCCTCCTCCCCGCGGCCGGCTGTGCTGCCGCGCAGGCTTCATCGCCCCACCGTACTCCCATCGCTGGCCTAGCCATCCCTCTACTCACCCACACCTGTTGTTATTCTCCGGCGACGGCAGACGAACCAGTAAACCCTCGTACAGTCGTACTCCCCTCCACGTGGGAAACAACTGCCGAGTCTTCCCTGCCTCCGTGTCGTTCCCTTCCTAGGCCTCGCCGTCGTCCACCGCCCTGGTGCTCCCGGCGCGGCCTGGTCAACATGGTCAACGACCGACATGCATCTGAAGTGGATTGTACGTGGAGAGGCTGACATCTGGGTCCACGGCCGCACGCAAGGAAATGCCTCCTTATTACATGCAAAATAATGATTCCTCCACCTGACATCTGGGACCCACCGAAAGGGCCTCTGTATTTCGCGAAAAAAATGTTACCGCCGCTGACAGCTCAGACCCACCAGCTATATCTTCGCACGCAAGGAAGTGCGTCCTTATTATGCACAAAAAAATGAATACTCCCCCACTAGCTGGGACCCAGTATAGTGGCAGGCTGACTTGTGGGCCTACTAAGTTGACGGGGACGGAGGGCTTTGTCAACTTAGTCAATATGCACGATTCTAGCTCCACTGACCGTATGATGTCCATACAACGGCCGTAGTGCTTCTTCAACCTCTGGTCTTGTTGCTCCAGCCGCCCAAAGCAGCGCCGGTCGTGCCGCATGCTCCTCCCTCCCGTGGCCAGCTGTGCTGCCGTGGAGAACTCACCGCCCCTACTATTCCCACCGCTGGCCAGGCCCTGCGGCGACGGCAGCCTCACACCGCAGCCGAACCAGTGAACCCTCGTACTCCTCTCCGCACGGGCTTCCACTACCGCGTCTTCCCCGGCTCCGTGTCATCCCCTTCCTAGGCCTCGCCGTCGTCCACCGCCCTGGTGCTCTCGGCGCGGCGTGGTCAACATGGTCAAGGAACGGCTTCCATCGGACGTGGACTGTACATGGAGAGGCTGACAGCTGGGTCCACAGCCGCAGCAAGGAAGTGCCTCCTTATTACGCGCAAAATAATTATTCCTCCACCTGACAGCGGGGACCCACCAGACGGGACACCGTATTTTGCGAAAAAAACATTTCCCCCTGACTGTGGGGACCCACCAGCTACATCTTCGCACGCAAGGAAGTGCGTCCGGGCAAAAAAACGATTCGCCCCCTGACTGCTGGGACCCACCAGCTACATCTTGGCAGGCAAGGAAGTGCCTGACAGTCGGAACCCACCTGGTCGAAGCGTACGTAGCATTGTCATTCTGGTCGCGAACGTGTACGTACATACTGGTCGATGTAGAGGCGCGCACGTAGCATGTACACGTACGTACAGCGGCCAGTGTGCAAGAAAGAAAATACGGCCACGTACGTACATACGGGCAGGGTCTCGAACGCCTACTCGCGCATACGTACGGCCAGGGCTCGTGTACATGGCTGGGTCGGAACGGAGAAACAGCGTCGTCGTCGTGTTCATGGGGAGCCAACCGGCTGGGTCGGAACGGAATGCGTCGTCGTGTTCATCGGGAGGGCTTGGACGGAACAGCCGATGGAAACGAGGCCTGGCGTACCGCAGAACGGTGGAAACGGCCTTGTGTTCGACCGGCCATGTTTGAAACGGGATCCTGTTCATCGGGAGGGGTCTGGCGTACCGCAAAACGGAGGAAACGGACCTCCTACGGTCGAAACGGGGGTCCTGTTGATCGGGAGGGGTGTGGCGTACTGCAAAACGGAGGAAACAGACTTGTGTTGGAGCGTTACGATCGAAACGGGGTCCTGTTCATCGGGAGGGGTGTGGTGTACCGCAAAACGGGACTCCACGGGATACTGTTCATCTCCACCGTCGACCCCCTCCAGCCTCCACGGGCTACTGTTCATCCACCATCGACCTCCTCCAGCCTCCACCTGTGACTGTTTATCCACGGGCTCCTGTTCATCCAGCCTCCACCACACGCGCTACTCCACCGGCTACTGTTCAACCAGCCCTCTCCACGGGCTCCTGTTCAACCACTCCTCCACGGGCTACTGTTCATCCAGCCCTCCACCGTCTACTGTTCATTCTGCCCTCCACGGGGTGGTCCTGTTCATCCTGCCCTCCACGGGGTCCTGTTCATACAGCCCCAACCGGCTCGATCGATCGGGGTCCTGTTCATCCAGAGGCAACACCACGGGGTCCTGTTCATCCACCCCCACCGGGAACTGTTCATCCAAACCCCCCCAGCAATGCTCACTGTTCATCCAGAGGCAGCATCGATCGGCTTCAGTTAGCAGCAGTAGCGAAGGAATCGCTCGATCGGGTTCAGTTAACAGCCATCGATCGATCGCTCGGGTTCAGTAACGCGTAGCCTGCAGTGCAATCGCTCGGGTTCAGTTAGAGCCCAACGCCTCGCTCGGGTTCAGTTAGAGCCAACACCTCGCACACACGCGCGTACGTGTACGAGACAAACGCGCATCGCTCGGCCCCCGACCTCCCACCGTAACCGGGAACTCCCTGAAATTTTCCTCCCCCTCGCTTCTACCACGGTTTTTTCGGTCATGGACGGCCCAAAGAATGTCATGCAGCTGCGTCTCCGGCCCGCCCAGGACGAAAAGCCCATTTTCTGTCATGATTTTTTGTCATAGAAGTAGGAGCCCACCACATCTATGATGATACCGGGTTTTGTCACAATTATCGTCATAGAAGTGTCATATGTATGACAGAAAAAATTTCGTTCGGCCCAAAATGTCACGGATATGTCTTTTTTTGTAGTGATTCGCCTGCACGAAGGCAACAAGCGCGCTTTCCTATTTGCCATCAAGGGTGGCACTGATAATAAAGGTACCATCAGCGCCAGCCAGCCCTGCCATGACCTTTTTCACATGAGGTGCAGCAGCCTTGGATCTTTTGCTGTTGGAACTCTCCGGCAAGTCATCAACAGGCGCATCATACTCCGAAGAGGTACGCTTCCCGATTCCTTGCTGGTGTCCCTGCTAGCCTTCTTCTTTCCTTTGATTTCCTTGGCGGGAACTGTGGCTTCCACGGCCTCTACCGCGACTGCGTCCCAGTACACCTTATCCACGCAAATAATTGCATCCTTCTCATATGACGAAATGGAAATGACTCCCATCGGCCCTGGTTTCTTTAAGGTGTTGTAGGCATAGTGGGATGCCACCATGAATTTTGCCTGAGCTGGGCGTCCAAGGATTCCACTGTACGGCAGGGGGAGGTCGACCACATCAAACACAACCTTCTTAGTCCGTTAGTTCAACTCTCCTCCGAATGTCACTGGCAACGTGATCTTTCCCTTAGGATGACTCCTACCGGGGTTGATTCCTTGAAACGCGCCTGTGACTTTGAGTTATTCCTCTGCTATCTGAAGTTTGCTGATGACCTTTGGGGAAATCAGATTCAACCCGGCCCCGCCGCCAACCAACATCTTTGTAACTTTGAGGTTGCGGATCGTTGGTGAAACCAACAATGGCAAGCATCCTACCGCGGTGGTGCAGTCAGGATGGTCCACTTCGTCAAAGATGATGGGCGTGCGTGACCACTTGAGCGGCTTCCGAGACTCTGCTGCTGGCTCCATGGCATTGACTGTTGGGGAACGTAGTAATTTCAAAAAAATTCCTACGCACACGCAAGATCATGGTGATGCATAGCAACGAGAGGGGAGAGTGTTGTCCACGTACCCTCGTAGACCGAAAGCGGAAGCGTTAACACAACGCGGTTGATGTAGTCGTACGTCTTCACGATCCGACCGATCAAGTACCGAACGCACGGCACCTCCGAGTTCAGCACACGTTCAGCTCGATGACGTCCCTCGAACTCCGATCCAGCTGAGTGTTGAGGGAGAGTTTCGTCAGCACGACGGCGTGGTGACGATGATGATGTTCTACCGACGCAGGGCTTCGCCTAAGCACCGCTACGATATTATCGAGGTGTACTATGGTGGAGGGGGGCAGCGCACACGGCTAAAAGATCGTTGAACAATTGTGTGTCGAGAGGTGCCCCCCTACCCCCGTATATAAAGGTGCAAGGGGGAGGCCGCCAGCCTAGGAGGTAGAGGCGCGCCAGGAGGAGTCCTACTCCTACCGGGAGTAGGACTCCCCCCTTTCCATATTGGACTAGGAGTGGAAGGGGGAAGAGGTGGAGGGGAGGAAGGAAGGGGGGCGCCGCCCCCCTCTCCTTGTCCTATTCGGACTGGGGGGAGGGGGGCGCGGCCCTGCCCTAGCCTCCTCTCCTCTCTTCCACCTAGGCCCAATAAGGCCCGTTAAGTTACCACCATGTACACGTCGTGTACCTCGGCAACCTTCAAGCGGAAGCCTGGCGAGGGAGTCGGCCACGACCTGACTAACCACACAAGTCTCTCGTCCAGGTTTATCGCCTATTCGGGTTCCATCCGCAAGGAGATCTGGCCGGGGTGTCGCTCACGGCCCCAAACGATGTGTGCAGGGTTCCCAAGCCCACCTCGACGGATGGATCTAAGCTTGGTACACCGTAGCCCAAGCCCACCTGTACCGGGTACCACTTGGTAGACTACTAACACTACCTACAAACACCAGAAACTAGTTGCAACTCCTGGACAGAGATCAAGTTGATTAATAAGTCGAGAGGGGCACTTAAGCATTCCAATGTGTGGTAGTAACTGTTCATGGATCACAAACACAGAACTCAGTTCCTGAGGACGGTTTCAATGAGACAACCCACCATGTACTCCTACATGGCCTCTCACCGCTACCTTTACCAAATCGTGTTCACACACTTAGCTCTCACACAGTAGGACATGTTCACAACTTTCCAATTCATTCCCGATGAATCAGACCTGACACAACTCTAAGCAATAGCGGGCATGACAAACAAGCATGAATGAGTAGGCACATCAGGGCTCAAACAACTCCTACTCATGCTAGTGGGTTTCATCTATTTACTGTGGCAATGACAGGTCATGCAGAGGATAAAGGGGTTCAGCTACCGCAGCAAGTAACAGATGAATCGTTGTTGTCCTAATGCAGTAAAAGAGAGCAGGAGCGAGAGAGTGGGATTGTATCGGAATGAACAAGGGGGTTTTGCTTGCCTGACACTTCCGAAGATAGTATAGCTCTTCATCGGTGTCATCGATCGCATCGTCGAAGCAACGTCTACTGAGAGGGGACAACACCGGCAAACAGAGAAGAAACACGATCAATGCAATGCACAATATGATGCATGATCATGACATGGCAGTATGCTGTGATTTGGGCTAATGCAACTAGCAACAAGTTAAATGAAGTTGGTTTGAATCCAAGATTCAAATTCAAACTCCATATGTGGAAATTCAAATGCCATTTACATGATTTGTCCTAAACAATAGCTATAAGTTGCTCTAACATGCATGCAAAAGGTACAGATGGATAGATTGGATTTTTCCGATCATTTTTTATATATACATCTTTTCATTCTGAGCTATAGATTATTTTCTATGATTTTTAGAAGTTTATAGGATTTTCTGGAATTTCCTGAATAAGAATAAATCCAGAAAATAATTAACTACATCAGCACTGCATCACTGTGACGTCAGCAGGTCAACAGACCGGGTCCAGATCAAACCTGACCAGTGGGGTCCACTGGTTAGTGAGACAGACACTAATCCCGCGTTGACTCCAGCTTTGACCCGCTGCGGGGCCCGCTGTCAGCGTCTACTGGTGGTCCAGCTGGCGGGGTTAGTGCTAATGACGAGGCCACGTCGGCCCTCGCCGGAGTTTCGCCGGCGACAACCAAAACTGCGGCGGCAACTCGCCGGACTTGAGCTACAGACGGCGGTTGGACGCGCGGAAACCACCAGAGGGTAGCCCACGCTCTTCTGCATCCAGTGGAGGTGTCAAAAGGTCGCGGGGTGGCCTGGTTCGCCGACGGCGAGCACTTGGGCGGCCGCCAGAGTTTGGTGTGTGCGGCTGCTGTGGCTAGAGCATGTGGCGGAGCAAGTTAAGCAGCGGGGCGGCAGCTACGGACCAGTAGGAGCACAACCATGTGCTCGGACGCAAGCTTTGGGTGCCCTGGCCATGGCGGCGCCATGGCCGGCGACACGGAGCTCTCGGCTCAGGTGGCTAGACTGGCTAAAGGAGGGGATTGACTACGGGGAGAGGGGGAAAACGCTCGGGGGCTCACAGCGGTGCCGTAGAGATGGCCAGCGTGCTCGGGGAAGCCCTGTGGAAGACGAATCGGCGACGATGATCTCCGGTGCCCGACGGTGAACACGGTGATGCCAGCGACGTTTTCGGGGCTTCCGGCATCGGGAGGCTCGGTGAGGAGGAAGAGAGGAACAAGGCGGAGCTCGTGGACTCATCGGCAGGGCGAGGGGTGGTCGGTGGCCGTGGTGGCAGAGGACGGCGGCGACGGGCGCGCTCGGGGAGGTGGGGATCAACGAGGGAGAGAGCAGGGGGAGAGTGAAAGGGTTCGAGCGGTTCGGGACAACGCTGGGGCATTCACCCACGCGTCCAGGGGCTCGGCGGCAAGCAGGAGGAGGCGTGGCGCCTCGCGCGCGTGCGCTGTCCCGCCTCTGCCTACTGGCAGAGGTTAGGGATGACTGGCACCAGGCCAGTGGGCTGGGCTGTCCACTGGGCCGGCCAGGTCAGTTCTCTCTCTCTCTAACAATAATCTGTTCTGCTTTTCTATTTTTGTTATTTTGTTTTGATTTAGTTTATAGCCCAAATCATTCTAATAAATCTTGAAAATAATTGTGGGCATTAAACGAATTATTACAGAGGCCCTTAACTATTTTCAGAATTGTTGGAGCATTAGAAAATATTAATAGTATTTAAATGCCCCAATTCAAATACAATATGGATTAATTCAAAGACCATAAATGGCTTGGAAAAATGTGCATGACCTCTGGTAAAGGTTTTAACCTTTTTTAATAAATAATGAACATTTTTGTAGGGCATTTTGGGTTCATTGAAAATATTTTTATTTTGAACCTAGTTGAATTCATTTGGTGCTAGGGTTTAACAATCCCCAATTCAACTTTAAATGAAATTTAGACATGATGCAGCAACCAAGCTAGTCCAAGTGCATAGCAAGGCTAGGGACGTGACAACTCACCCCCACTAAACAAAAATCTCGTCCCGAGATTCAAGCGTAGGGTAAGATGAAAGGGGAACGCAAACTAACATAATCTTCACGATCCAATTGTTCTTCTCGAAGATGTCGATTCATTGCATCATCTTGATCTTGACATCTTTTCTTTCGAGAGCTTCAACCAACTATGATGACGGAAGGGAGGGAAACTCTACAGGATTGATCTTCTCGAAGATCGAGCTATACAAGATCAACTCGCGGAATGCGATGTTGAAACATCTCGAGTTGAGACACAAAACACATCGAGAGGGATGGAAGAACAAACGATGAGGTTTGATTTGGTGGGCAACAATCCCACGCTTAGATAATATGGTGCATGGGTTCCAAAGCAGCGAGGAGTTAATTGCCATGACTCCATAACGGGGCACCTTAGGAAAGGTGACTCGTAGAATTATTCCCTTAAGTGGCAAAAAGAATTACTTTTGATTCAGAGATCATTGAAACTCTTCATACCAGCGTAAGGCAATTTACAAATGATCATTTGAAAGAATTCAAAAGAATGGCACACTCAATTTGGAAAGGAAGCTATGGTTATAGAACAACTTGGCAAATGGAAGGCACATTCCAGTTGATACCAAGGATATAACCTAGTGACTGAGCGTGCTTTCAAGAACTTGAGCATTTCCATATTCATCAAGGTTTTACCAACATCCATGCCGAGGATCCTGGCAACACATCATACTACCATGATGAACGGTGATGGAGGATGCAGGTGCAAAGGAGGACATCACTTTCTCAGATTTTTCCTTAGCAATGCCAAAGAAGCAAATCTGGATGATCGACCGAGAGACATTTAGCACTCCGCTTCTAATGTTCTCCTTGATGCACTAGCATATCCCGTTCATAGATATGGTTTGATATCTAGAACATCAAGTAAAAGGTCGGACTTCGGAAATAAAAATCCATAAGGAACAACTAGGGAGCAAATCCTACGAAATCCTTATGGGGAGGTGGCCAACTTCCTCAATCAAGTTACTATAATAATAGGTCTTCCGGCTGGGTGTGTTGGCCACGACATCCACTTACCGGGTTATGAAGACCAATATTATAGCTATTGGGAGATGTTCCAACCATCATATCTGCCTGAGATTCAGATCTGGTTGGTAACAGGATATTTCAGACAGCATGTCCGGAAAAGGAAAGTTTGCAACACAAACCGACGAGATGGCGTTGCGAGATTCTCGGGAGATGAACTTTGGTAGAAAGCTCCAAAACATGAGCGGGTTCTGCTACAAACATGTGAACACGCTGTCCCAGACAAGCATGGCCATAGAGTAGTCTTGCAATAAAACACTACCGAGTTCTGATTGGGAGCCATCAACGAGGATATCGAAGTCCTTACATAAGGCATGCTTCTTAAGAAGGAACTTCTTCTCCTCGAACAAATCAATCAGTGGCTTGGTGTGCTAGGAACACATATAGCATGAAGGTTGCAAGTCTCCAGACCACAGAATACTTCGCACATATGCATGACTGACTTGGGATGATTCCAAAGGAAGCAAAAACAAGCTTTCTCGAGTTCACGGCGGTAACTTGCATCGATTGCACATAGACCAGAGGAAGTCACTTCTTCCATCCAAACATATCCTTCATGAGGTAGCACGAAGAAAATGCTAGCACAAGTTTCCAACACTAACTTAATGTTCAACACGAGTCATGGAGAAGATAAGAATGTTGCCGATGGGCTCAGCAACAATTTATCAAAATTCCAATGGAGATGGAATTCCACAACTATGTGGACAAGGTTATAGCATTGGTCAGACCCAAAGAATATAATGGTGTATGCTCTAGGAAAACACCACGAGTAAGACAACATTACGAATATCGTTGGCTCTGATTTGATTTAAGGATAGCCCACACTCAAATCATAGTTTGGACAAGACAATAGATCCAACAATTGATCACGAGGATCAATCAATGAAGATATCATCTTTCTTCAACACACTCACAAAAAGATATCCCTAAAAATGAACTAAGCCAGGCAAGCTTTTATCTCCAACTCTCCAAGTTGTTGTTTGGCTTAACCAACTAGCTCAGGGGTATCCAACATAGATTCTTGGAGAAAGAGTGGTTTATAGGAAAACCATTTGATCACGAGCTCAACATAGCGGTCAGGTGACAACCTGGTAATACTTCCGAGAAGATATTCGGAAAATCACGTACCACCGATATGTTACTAAGCTCGAGAACAATCTTGCTTTTCAGGGCAAGACGATATGATCAACTGAGCAAGGGTTTGACAAAAATCCTAACTCATTGATTGAAGAGTGCACCAAAAATAGGGACTAGGTAGCACGATCAATCTTAGGATGATGATTTAATAACCAGCACACTAAGAATGAGAGTGTTGTCCATTAACTACCAAGCAATGGAGTTGCTAGGAGTATTGATTTCACACATCACAGTACACTTGTCGGCATTCCGGTTGTGACAACACGGGACCGAGGAATGAATAATGATGGCGAGAAGTATCACTGCGTCAAGAATTCATAAGAGGTGGTGCAATTCTCATGACACTCTTGACGTAAAGATGGTAACGCTCCAAGGTAGAGCCGAGCAAAAGCTGGATTGGCATTTTGGTCTGCGGAATACAATTACTTTGACCCAATCCCAAAGATGGACGAGGTACTAGAGTTTGTTTCTCCTAGTCATTCTGAAATAGAACGGCTTGACGGACCACAAGGATAGTACGCATCGATAACACAGATGTACAACTAGTCCTGACTATCAATTGATAGACAGAGGTCAGAATACAACTAAAGAGAGACAACTCAAAGGGACATATGGTTTTCTGAGTTGCGGATGCATAGATTTAGTATGTCAACAAGTTCAACATATTTCTTCTGGATAACCCATGCGGAAAGTAGAACTGGCAGATTCACAATATTGAATGGAGAACTCATCGAGAGCACTCTGGTTGTGATCTTTTGTTTCAAAAGAACTCCTGCCAAGAATGGTTCATGGTATTTGGAAGAACGATATACCACGGACCACGAAGACTATCACAAAGGTTACTAATATCCTAAAGGAACGAGCAAATACTAGCTATACGAGTTAAGTAGAGTGAATCTTGGGTTCAAAAAACCCAAAAGTAGAATACCTACTACTAAATAGCATCATACGGGATGCTTTCGAGAATAATGGCCAGAATCATCACACTGGGAAAACAAAACATGGCTAGATTATTAGGTGGTTCTCTAGGACACCTAGGGTCATAATAATAGCTCCAACATATATACCGAGGCAATAGAGTACCTCAACAGACCGATTAGTGTGGTTAATCTGGCCCAAAGGAACATCGAGAACGGACGGAAAGGATTTGCAAATGCATCAGACTATTTAGAAACTTGGGGTGACTCAGACAGCATAACGGCTGTAAATGCTCAAAAAGATTTGAGACATCCTACAAAATGGTGGCATAACCACTTAGAAGCACAATATCAAGGTTTCGAGATCAACAGCTAACATACGGAAGTAGGAGAAACTGAACTGAGGCTTAAGTCCAACAATCCTACTAGTCTACAGATTAGTAACACGTGATCCTGATAGAAAGATGAGAAGCCTAGTTCTTAATCCCCATAGAAGAGAAGAGGATGACTCGGATCAGAAGGCTATAAGGTAAAGGAGTAAAAAGAGCCTTACGTTCCCTTCCACAATCAATTCCCTTATATAACTAAAGCATTTCTAGACTCAACTTCGACCAGTTTGGCTTGGTAACCCTACAGGCAGTCAGGCTCTGATACCAAAGCTGTCGGGACCCCGATTCCAAGTCACATCGATCTAGCCGGTAACACCTCATATCACTTTGCGGTCTCACGCACGGTATTCCCACGGGTGTCGCCTTACCATGGCCCGGGACCGTTTGCGCCTTTTGGCTCACATATATGATAGTGTCGCTAGCATCCATATGACAGAGAACCCGGGCCGACATGACTAGTCGTGAACCCAAAGTGGCACTAACTTACGGGGACAGGCATACATGAATCAACATCGAGCATGTCGGTCAGCAGCGTGTGAATCCGGGTTGCAGCACTGGGCTAGCAGGACTCCGGGAACCCGGGCTGTAGCAGGCTAGGCAGGACTCCGGATGTCACCGCGTGACATTTCCCCGAAGGGACAGACACAGGAACGAAGTGAATCACATGCCGGCCAGTTAAGTGTTCCGGAGCAGTAGTGCTGGGCTAGCAGGACTCCGGTGAACCGGGCTGTAGCGGACTACTATGGCTCATGGAAGCACAAGACTAGGTTGTCGGATCCCACACATACCAAGCATTTCAATCATACACACAATATGCTCGATATGTGCAAATACAACATGGCATCACGACAAGACTCTACGACTCAGAGTATTTATGCATTAGGCTCTGAAGAGCCAGATATTACAAACATGGGTCTCATGACCCAACATACAGAGCATACAAGCAACAAGCACATGCGGAAGCTTAACATGTCTGAGTACAGACAACTATAAATGAAAAAGGCTGAGAAGCCTGACTATCTACTAGATCCTGCCGAGGGCACAAGATCGTAGCTGAGGTATCAAGCTAAACGTCGAAGTCCACACGGAACTACTAGCGAGACTGACGTCTCTCTGCAAAACATAAAATAAGCAAACGTGAGTACAAATGTACCCAGCAAGACTTACATCAGGACTATCTACATATGCATCAGTGTCAACAAAGGGGGTGGTGGAGTTTAACTGCAGAAAGCCAGCTTTGACTCGGTGGCTATCCTGAACTACGACTGCAAGCAACTCTTTTGAGGTGGCGCACACGAGTCCACAAATTCACCATACCAATACACCACTATGGATCCGCTCCCGTCTCCCTACGAGAACGCCATCCATAGCACTCACGCTTATCTTGTGCATTTTAGAGTATCCGCTTTCACTTGTCTATGAACTGTTATAGGCAACCCAGAAGTCCTTTACCGCGGACACGGCTATTCGAATAGATGATGTTAACCCTGCAGGGGTGTACTTCGTCACACACGCTCTCACCACTTACCACCATGTACACGTCGTGTACCTCGGCAACCTTCAAGCGGAAGCCTGGCAAGGGAGTCGGCCACGACCTGACTAACCACACAAGTCTCTCGTCCAAGTTTATCGCCTATTCGGGTTCCATCCGCAAGGAGATCCGGCCGGGGTGTCGCTCACGGCCCCAAACGATGTGTGCAGGGTTCCCAAGCCCACCTCGACGGATGGATCTATGCTTGGTACACCGTGCCACGGTGCCTGGTCTGTCCCAAGCCCACCTGTACCGGGTACCACTTGGTAGACTACTAACACTACCTACAAACACCAGAAACTAGTTGCAACTCCTGGACAGAGATCAAGTTGATTAATAAGTCGAGAGGGGCACTTAAGCATTCCAATGTGTGGTAGTAACTGTTCATGGATCACAAACACAGAACTCAGTTCCTGAGGACGATTTCAATGAGACAACCCACCATGTACTCCTACATGGCCTCTCACCGCTACCTTTACCAAATCGTGTTCACACACTTAGCTCTCACACAGTAGGACATGTTCACAACTTTCCAATTCATTCCCGATGAATCAGACCTGACACAACTCTAAGCAATAGCAGGCATGACAAACAAGCATGAATGAGTAGGCACATCAGGGCTCAAACAACTCCTACTCATGCTAGTGGGTTTCATCTATTTACTGTGGCAATGACAGGTCATGCAGAGGATAAAGGGGTTCAGCTACCGCAGCAAGTAACAGATGAATCGTTGTTGTCCTAATGCAGTAAAAGAGAGCAGGAGCGAGAGAGTGGGATTGTATCGGAATGAACAAGGGGGTTTTGCTTGCCTGACACTTCCGAAGATAGTATAGCTCTTCATCGGTGTCATCGATCGCATCGTCGAAGCAACGTCTACTGAGAGGGGACAACACCGGCAAACAGAGAAGAAACACGATCAATGCAATGCACAATATGATGCATGATCATGACATGGCAGTATGCTGTGATTTGGGCTAATGCAACTAGCAACAGGTTAAATGAAGTTGGTTTGAATCCAAGATTCAAATTCAAACTCCATATGTGGAAATTCAAATGCCATTTACATGATTTGTCATAAACAGTAGCTATAAGTTGCTCTAACATGCATGCAAAAGGTACAGATGGATAGATTGGATTTTTCTGATCATTTTTCATATATACATCTTTTCATTCTGAGTTATAGATTATTTTCTATGATTTTTAGAAGTTTATAGGATTTTCTGGAATTTCCTGAATAAGAATAAATCCAGAAAATAATTAACTGCATCAGCACTGCGTCACTGTGACGTCAGCAGGTCAACAGACCGGGTCCAGGTCAAACTTGACCAGTGGGGTCCACTGGTCCGTGAGACAGACACTAATCCCGCGTTGACTCCGGCTTTGACCCGCTGCGGGGCCCGCTGTCAGCGTCTACTGGTGGTCCAGCTGGCGGGGTTAGTGCTAATGACGAGGCCACGTCGGCCCTCGCCGGAGTTTCACTGGCGACAACCAAAACTGCGGCGGCAACTCACCGGACTTGAGCTACAGACGGCGGTTGGACGCGCGGAAACCACCAGAGGGTAGCCCACGCTCTTCCGCATCCAGGGGAGGTGTCAGAAGGTCGCGGGGTGGCCTGGTTCGCCGACAGCGAGCACTTGGGCGGCCGCCAGAGTTTGGTGTGTGCGGCAGCTGCGGCTAGAGCATGTGGCAGAGCAAGTTAAGCAGCGGGGCGGCAGCTACGGACCAGTAGGAGCACAACCATGTGCTTGGACGCAAGCTTTGGGTGCCCTGGCCATGGCGGCGCCATGGCCGGCGACACGGAGCTCTCGGCTCGGGTGGCTAGACTGGCTAGAGGAGGGGATTGACTGCGGGGAGAAGGGGAAAATGCTCGGGGGCTCACAGCGGTGCCGTAGAGATGGCCAGCGTGCTCGGGGAAGCCCTGTGGACGACGAATCGGCGACGATGATCTCCGGTGCCCGACGGTGAACACGGCGATGCCGGCGACGTTTTCGGGGCTTCCGGCATCGGGAGGCTCGGTGAGGAGGAAGAGAGGAACAAGGCGGAGCTCGTGGACTCATCGGCAGGGCGAGGGGTGGTCGGTGGCCGTGGTGGCAGAGGACGGCGGCGACGGGCGCGCTCGGGGAGGTGGGGATCAACGAGGGAGAGAGCAGGGGGAGAGTGAAAGGGTTCGAGCGGTTCGGGACAACGCTGGGGCATTCACCCACGCGTCCAGGGGCTCGGCGGCAAGCAGGAGGAGGCGTGGCGCCTCGCGCGCGTGCGCTGTCCCGCCTCTGCCTACTGGCAGAGGTTAGGGATGACTGGCACCAGGCCAGTGGGCTGGGCTGTCCACTGGGCCGGCCAGGTCAGTTCTCTCTCTCTCTAACAATAATCTGTTCTGCTTTTCTATTTTTGTTATTTTGTTTTGATTTAGTTTATAGCCCAAATCATTTTAATAAATCCTGAAAATAATTGTGGGCATTAAACGAATTATTACAGAGGCCCTTAACTATTTTCAGAATTGTTGGAGCATTAGAAAATATTAATAGTATTTAAATGCCCCAATTCAAATACAATATGGATTAATTCAAAGACCATAAATGGCTTGGAAAAATGTGCATGACCTCTGGTAAAGGTTTTAACCTTTTTCCATAAATAATGAACATTTTTGTAGGGCATTTTGGGTTCATTGAAAATATTTTTATTTTGAACCTAGTTGAATTCATTTGGTGCTAGGGTTTAACAATCCCCAATTCAACTTTAAATGAAATTTAGACATGATGCAGCAACCAAGCTAGTCCAAGTGCATAGCAAGGCTCGGGACGTGACATATTGGTTCCCACATATTCTACGAAGATATTTATAGGTCAGACCGCATAACAACATACGTTGTTCCCTTTATCATCGGCATGTTACTTGCCTGAGATTCGATCGTCGGTATCTCGATACCTAGTTCAATCTCGTTACCGGCAAGTCTCTTTACTCGTTCCGTAATACATCATCCCGCAACTAACTCATTAGTTACAATGCTTGCAAGGCTTATAGTGATGTGCATTACCGAGTGGGCCCAAAGATACCTCTTCGACAATCGGAGTCACAAATCCTAATCTCGAAATACGCCAACCCAACAAGTACCTTTGGAGACACCTGTAGAGCACCTTTATAATCACCCAGTTACGTTGTGACGTTTGGTAGCACACAAAGTGTTCCTCCGGTAAACGGGAGTTGCATAATCTCATAGTCATAGGAACATGTATAAGTCATGAAGAAAGCAATAGCAACATACTAAACGATCGAGTGCTAAGCTAACGGAATGGGTCAAGTCAATCACGTCATTCTCCTAATGAAGTGATCCCGTTAATCAAATGACAACTCATGTCTATGGCTAGGAAACATAACCATCTTTGATTAACGAGCTAGTCAAGTAGAGGCATACTAGTGACACTATGTTTGTCTATGTATTCACACATGTATTATGTTTCCGGTTAATACAATTCTAGCATGAATAATAAACATTTATCATGATATATGGAAATAAATAATACTTTATTATTGCCTCTAGGGCATATTTCCTTCAGTCTCCCACTTGCACTAGATTCAATAATCTAGTTCACATCGCCATGTGATTTAACATCAATAATTCACATCACCATGTGATTAACACCCATAGTTCACATTGTCATGTGACCAACACCCAAAGGGTTTACTAGAGTCAATAATCTAGTTCACATCGCTATGTGATTAACACCCAAAGAGTAATAAGGTGTGATCATGTTTTGATTGTGAGATAATTTTAGTCAACGGGTCTGTCAGATTCAGATCCGTAAGTATTTTGCATATTTCTATGTCTACAATGCTCTGCACGGAGCTACTCTAGCTAATTGCTCCCACTTCCAATATGTATCTAGACCGAGACTTAGAGTCATCTAGATTAGTGTCAAAACTTGCATCGACGTAACCCTTTACGATGAACCTTTTGTCACTTCCATAATCGAGAAACATATCCTTATTCCACTAAGGATAATTTTGACCGCTGTCCAGTGATCTACTCCTAGATCACTATTGTACTCCCTTGCCAAAATCAGTGTAGGGTATACAATAGATCTGGTACACAACATGGCATACTTTATAGAACCTATGGCCAAGGCATAGGGAATGACTTTCATTCTCTTTCTATCTTCTGCCGTGGTCGGGCTTTGAGTCTTACTCAATTTCACACCTTGTAACACAGGCAAGAACTCTTTGTTTGACTATTCTATTTTGAACTACTTCAAAATCTTGTTAAGGTATGTACTCATTGAAAAAACTTATCAAGCATCATGATCTATCTCTATAGATCTTGATGCTCAATATGTAAGCAGCTTCACCGAGGTCTTTCTTTGAAAAACTCCTTTCAAACACTCCTTTATGCTTTGCAGAATAATTCTACATTATTTCCGATCAACAATATGTCATTCACATATACTTATCAGAAATGTTGTAGTGCTCCCACTCACTTTCTTGTAAATACAGGCTTCACCGCAAGTCTGTATAAAACTATATCCTTTGATGAACTTATCAAAGCGTATATTCCAACTCCGAGATGCTTGCACCAGTCCATAGATGGATCGCTGGAGCTTGCATATTTTGTTAGCACTTTTAGGATTGACAAAACCTCCTGGTTGCATCATATACAACTCTTCTTTAATAAATCCATTAAGGGATGCAGTTTTGTTTATCCATTTGCCATATTTCATAAAATGTGGCAATTGCTAACATGATTTAGACAGACTTAAGCATAGATACGAGTGAGAAACTCTCATCGTAGTCAACACCTTGAACTTGTCGAAAACCTTTTTTGCGACAATTCTAGCTTTGTAGACCGTAACACTACTATCACTGTCTGTCTTCCTCTTGAAGATCCATTTAATCTCAATGGCTCGCCGATCATTGGGCAAGTCAATCAAAGTCCACACTTTGTTCTCATATATGGATCTTATCTCAGATTTCATGGCCTCAAGCCATTTCGCGGAATCTGGGCTCATCATCGCTTCCTCATAGTTCGTAGGTTCGTCATGGTCAAATAACATGACCTCCAGAACAGGATTACCGTACCACTCTGGTGTGGATCTCACTCTGGTTTACCTACGAGGTTTGGTAGTAACTTGATCTGAAGTTACATGATCATCATCATCAACTTCCTCACTAATTGGTGTAGGAGTCACAGGAACAGATTTCTGTGATGAACTACTTTCCAATAAGGGAGCAGGTATAGTTACCTCATCAAGTTCTACTTTCCTCCCACTCACTTCTTTCGAGAGAAACTCCTTCTCTAGAAAGGATCCATTCTTAGCAATGAATGTCTTGCCTTCGGATCTGTGATAGAAGGTGTACCCAACTGTCTCCTTTGGGTATCCTATGAAGACACATTTCTCCGATTTGGGTTTAAGCTTATCAGGATGAAACCTTTTCACATAAGCATCGCAACCCCAAACTTTAAGAAACGACAACTTTGGTTTCTTGCCAAACCATAGTTCATAAGATGTCGTCTCAACAGATTTAGATGGTACCCTATTTAACGTGAATGCAGCTGTCTCTAATGCATAACCCCAAAATGATAGTGGTAGATCGGTAAGAGACATCATATATCGCACCATATCTAATAAAATACGGTTACGATGTTCGGACACACCATAACAACATGGTGTTCTAAGTGGCGTGAGTAGTGAAACTATTTCATATTGTTTTAACTGGAGGCCAAACTCGTAACTCAAATACTCTTCTCCACGATCAGATCGTAGAAACTTTATTTTCTTGTTACGATGATTTTCCGCTTCACTCTGAAATTATATGAACTTTTCAAATGTTTCAGACTTCTGTTTCATTAAGTAGATATACCCATATCTGCTCAAATCATCTGTGAAGGTTAGAAAATAATGATACCTACTACGAGCCTCAATATTCATCGGACCACATACATCTGTATGTATGATTTCCAACAAATCTGTTGCTCTCTCCATAGTTCCGGAGAACGGCGTTTTAGTCATCTTGCCCATGAGGCACGGTTCACAAGCATCAAGTGATTCCAAAATCCCATCAGTATGGAGTTTCTTCATGCGCTTTACACCAATATGACCTAAACGGCAGTGCCACAAATAAGTTGCACTATCATTATTAACTTTGCATCTTTTGGCTTCATTATTATGTATATGTGTATCACTACGATCGAGATCCAACAAACCATTTTATTGTGTGTATGACCATAGAAGGTTTTATTCATGTAAACAGAACAACAATTATTCTCTAATTTAAATGAATAACCGTATTGCAACAAACATGATCAAATCATATTCATGCTCAACGCAAACACCAAATAACACTTATTTAGTTTCAACACTAATCCCGAAAGTATAGGGAGTGTGCGATGATGATCATATCAATCTTGGAACTACTTCCAACACACATCGTCACCTCGCCTTTTACTAGTCTCTGTTTATTCTGCAATTCCCGTTTTGATTTACTACTCTTAGCAACTGAACCAGTATCAAATACCGAGGGGTTGCTATAAACACTAGTAAAGTACACATCAATAACATGTATATCCAATATACCTTTGTTCACTTTGCCATCCTTCTTATCCACCAAATAGTTGGGGTAGTTCCGCTTCCAGTGACCAGTCCCTTTGCAGTAGAAGCACTTAGTCTCAGGCTTAGGACCAGACTTAGGCTTCTTCACTTGAGCAGCAACTTGCTTGCCGTTCTTCTTGAAGTTCCCCTTCCTCCCTTTGCCCTTTTCTTGAAACTAGTGGTCTCGTCAACCATCAACACTTGATGTTTTTCTTGATTTCTACCTTCGTCGATTTCAGCATCACGAAGAGCTCGGGAATTACTTTTGTCATCCCTTGCATACTATAGTTCATCACGAAGTTCTACTAACTTGGTGATGGTGACTAGAGAATTCTGTCAATCACTATTTTATCTGGAAGATTTAACTCCCACTTGATTCAAGCGATTGTAGTACCCAGACAATCTGAGCACATGCTCACTGCTTGAGCTATTCTCCTCCATCTTTTAGCTATAGAACTTGTTGGAGACTTCATATCTCTCAACTCGGGTATTTGCTTGAAATATTAACTTCAACTCCTGGAACATCTCATATGGTCCATGACGTTCAAAACGTCTTTGAAGTCCCGATTCTAAGCCGTTAAGCATGGTGCACTAAACTATCAAGTAGTCATCATATTGAGCTAGCCAAACGTTCATAACGTCTGCATCTGCTCCTGCAATAGGTCTGTCACCTAGCGGTGCATCAAGGACATAATTCTTCTGTGCAGCAATGAGGATAATCCTCAGATCACGGATCCAATCCGCATCTTTGCTACTAACATCTTTCAACATAATTTTTCTCTAGGAACATATTAAAAATAAACACAGGGAAGCAACAACGCGAGCTATTGATCTACAACATAATTTGCAAAATACTATCAGGACTAAGTTCATGATAAATTTAAGTTCAATTAATCATATTACTTAAGAACTCCCACTTAGATAGACATCCCTCTAATCATCTAAGTGATTACGTGATCCAAATCAACTAAACCATAACCGATCATCACGTGAAATGGAGTAGTTTCCAATGGTGAACATCACTATGTTGATCATATCTACTATATGATTCACGCTCGACCTTTCGGTCTCAGTGTTCCGAGGCCATATCTGCATATGCTAGGCTCGTCAAGTTTAACCTAAGTATTCCGCGTGTGCAACTGTTTTGCACCCATTGTATTTGAACGTAGAGCCTATCACACCCGATCATCACGTGGTGTCTCAGCACGAAGAACTTTCGCAACGGTGCATACTCAGGGAGAACACTTTTATCTTGAAATTTTAGTGAGAGATCATCTTATAATGCTACCATCAATCAAAGCAAGATAAGATGCATAAAAGATAAACATCACATGCAATCAATATAAGTGATATGATATGGCCATCATCATCTTGTGCTTGTGATCTCCATCTCCGAAGCACCGTCATGATCACCATCGTCACCGGCGCGACACCTTGATCTCCATCGTAGCATCGTTGACGTCTCGCCAACTATTGCTTTTACGACTATTGCTACCGCTTAGTGATAAAGTAAAACAATTACATGGCGATTGCATTGCATACAATAAAGCGACAACCATATGGCTCCTGCCAGTTGCCGATAACTCGGTTACAAAACATGATCATCTCATACAATAAAATATAGCATCATGTCTTGACCATATCACATCACAACATGCCCTGCAAAAACAAGTTAGACGTCCTCTACTTTGTTGTTGCAAGTTTTACGTGGCTGCTACGGGCTTAGCAAGAACCGTTCTTACCTACGCATCAAAACCACAACGATAGTTTGTCAAGTTGGTGCTGTTTTAACCTTCGCAAGGACCGGGCGTAGCCACACTCGGTTCAACTAAAGTGAGAGAGACAGACACCCGCCAGTCACCTTTAAGCAACGAGTGCTCGCAACGGTGAAACCAGTCTCGCGTAAGCGTACGCGTAATGTCGGTCCGGGCCGCTTCATCTCACAATACCGCTGAACCAAAGTATGACATGCTGGTAAGCAGTATGACTTATATCGCCCACAACTCACTTGTATTCTACTCGTGCATAACATCAACGCATAAAACCAGGCTCTGATACCACTGTTGGGGAACGTAGTAATTTCAAAAAAATTCCTACGCACACGCAAGATCATGGTGATGTATAGCAACGAGAGGGGAGAGTATTGTCCACGTACCCTCGTAGACCGAAAGCGGAAGCGTTAACACAACACCGTTGATGTAGTCGTACGTCTTCATGATCCGACCGATCAAGTACCGAACGCACGGCACCTCCGAGTTCAGCACACGTTCAGCTCGATGACGTCCCTCGAACTCCGATCCAGCTGAGTGTTGAGGGAGAGTTTCGTCAGCACGACGGCGTGGTGAAGATGATGATGTTCTACCGACGCATGGCTTCGCCTAAGCACCGCTACGATATTATCGAGGTGTAATATGGTGGAGGGGGCACCGCACACGGCTAAAAGATCGTTGATCAATTGTGTGTCGAGAGGTGCCCCCCTGCCCCCGTATATAAAGGTGCAAGGGGGAGGCCGCCGGCCTAGGAGGTAGAGGCGCGCCAGGAGGAGTCCTACTCCTACCGGGAGTAGGACTCCCCCCCTTTCCATGTTGGACTAGGAGTGGAAGGGGGAAGAGGTGGAGGGGAGGAAGGAAGGGGGGCGTGGCCCCCCTCTCCTTGTCCTATTCGGACTGGGGGGGAAGGGGGGCGCGGCCCTGCCCTAGCCTCCTCTCCTCTCTTCCACCTAGGCCCAATAAGGCCCATTAAGTTAAACGGGGGGGTCCGGTAACCTCCCGGTACTCCGAAAAAAATCCCGATTTCACCCGGAACACTTCCGATGTCCAAACATAGGCTTCCAATATATCAATCTTTATGTCTCGACCATTTCGAGACTCCTCGTCATGTCCGTGATCACATCCGGGACTCCGAACAACCTTCGGTACATCAAAACATATAAACTCATAATATAACTGCCATCGTAACTTTAAGCGTGCGGGCCCTACGGGTTCGAGAACTATGTAGACATGACCGAGACACCTCTCCGGTCAATAACCAATAGCGGAACCTGGATGCTCATATTGGTTCCCACATATTCTACGAAGATCTTTATCGGTCAGACCGCATAACAACATACGTTGTTCCCTTTGTCATCGGTATGTTACTTGCCTGAGATTCGATCGTCGGTATCTCGATACCTAGTTCAATCTCGTTACCGGCAAGTCTCTTTACTCGTTCCGTAATACATCATCCCGCAACTAACTCATTAGTTACAATGCTTGCAAGGCTTATAGTGATGTGCATTACCGAGTGGGCCCAGAGATACCTCTCCGACAATCGGAGTGACAAATCCTAATCTCGAAATACGCCAACCCAACAAGTACCTTTGGAGACACCTGTAGAGCACCTTTATAATCACCCAGTTACATTGTGACGTTTGGTAGCACACAAAGTGTTCCTCCGGTAAACGGGAGTTGCATAATCTCATAGTCATAGGAACATGTATAAGTCATGAAGAAAGCAATAGCAACATACTAAACGATCGAGTGCTAAGCTAACGGAATGGGTCAAGTCAATCACGTCATTCTCCTAATGAAGTGATCCCGTTAATCAAATGACAACTCAAATCTATGGCTAGGAAACATAACCATCTTTGATTAACGAGCTAGTCAAGTAGAGGCATACTAGTGACACTCTGTTTGTATATGTATTCACACATGTATTATGTTTCCGGTTAATACAATTCTAGCATGAATAATAAACATTTATCATGATATAAGGAAATAAATAATACTTTATTATTGCCTCTAGGGCATATTTCCTTCATTGACCTCACGCGCCCACCGTTTAAGTTGGCGGTGAGAGGAGTGCAGAGATCCACCTCTGTCAATGCATAGAGCGTCAGTGGCCTTCTAGAATTCCTGCTCACTGGTTTTCTCTTCATCTCCTCCATCACTTTCATCATTGCAATCTTCCTTCTCTCGGCCCCTGGTGGGTTTTCCTTGGTTCCGAAGAGCCTTGCCGGGGCGGTTTGCTTCACCGCCTCGTCCCTTCCCGCCAGTGCCACTCTGACCTTTTCCTTATCACGCTTCTCATATTCAACCCTCTGCTTCTTATCGAGTTGCTCAACCTGATGACATTCCTGGAGATCGTGGCCCCCGGGCCCAAGGCGTGCTCGGACTTGGCTTCGAGGTGAAGCCAATGGGCAAGTGCGGAGCGCCGCGGGTCCCAACAGCTTGCTGCTTTGGTTGACGCGTGGCGATTGATGGGACGTGGGCGTCTCCGCTTCCCCACGCTGCCTCGGCAACTGCCCGTCTGACAAAAGGCTGGCGCGGGCTGTATTTGCCTTCATTGCTTTCCTTCGTCTTGCTCCAGATCCCCTTCCTTGCTTTTTACTCCCAGAGACTCCAGATCTGCCCGGATCCTCCTCCAAGCCTGCCGCTAATGGCGCCCAAGAAAGCTCGGGCCCCTCCCTTGTCGTCTTGGTACGAGCCGGCACTCGATGCGCCGAGCATTTCGGAGAAGAACCTAGACGACGTGCTCCTGATGACGGCGGAGGGTGATGAGAAGAGGAAGACTGAGCTTCGGGCTGGCTCCGCCAAGCAGGAGGCCTCAGGCAGCACCTTCTACCCCTTCTTCACGAGCAGGATCGTCGCCGGGTTGGTTCCCCCTTTCTCCGATTTCTTCTACTCCTTCCTCAGCCATTACAAGATCCACGCCCTCCATCTTCATCCCAACTCCATCCTCCTCCTGTCGATCTTCGCCTTCTACAGCGAGGCGTACGTGGGAGTAATGCCGTCTGTGGCACTACTGCGCCACTTCTTCTTCCTCCGGATCAAGGAGGGCCACTGCTCAGGGTGCGTTGGCTTTGTCGTGGCCAACAAGACCAATGCCATCTCGAAGGCCGGGAAGAAGGCCGAGGGCTTCAGGAGCAAGTGGGTCCTAATGGACGCCAAGTGCTCCCACCCCCGGCTGGTGCTGCCGACGATAATGCCCGCGTCCCAAGAGGGGTGGCTTCGCGCGAAGCTCACCGACCCCCGGGCGGTGCAGGTGTTAGAGAGGATGACCGCCGACCTGAAACCTGGTGACTCAAGGGCGGCGAAGCTGATGGGGGCCATGATCATCAAAGAATTCATGAAGCAGCGCGTGGCTCCCCTTCAGGCGCGCCCGCGCCCCTTGTGGAAGCTTGGAGACGAAGGGGACGACCTCCGCCTGCGCCCGATGGCCCTTTCTAATGAGGAGCTGCGCTCGGCCCTCTACTCCTTGTTTGGGGACGATCAAGAGTACCCACCGGACTCCTTCGTTCCCTTGTTCCGTCGCTCAGATGGGGCGGAGGCTGCCGCCACCATGCCCGTCTTCGACAGGCGTGGGCTTGTGCCGCCCACGCCTTCGAATGTCCTGGTGACGACGACTCCAGTGAATGTGTCTTCCGATGAGTCTCGCGAGGATGAAGAGGAGGAAGAGGAGGAGGAGGAGGAGCGCGACTCGGAGGCGACCCGGGAAGGGGCGGGGGAGACCTTCCCCTTGCGCAAGTCCGACATCCTCCGCACCCTACCTGATGACGATGACGAGGCCGATGTCCCCCTAGAGAGAGGGGAGCAACCCGTGGCGGGGGGCTCCACGAGGTCCAAGGTCAGTCCCCGGAGGAGGTCATCGGCCGAGGTTCCGACGAGGGGCAGGTCGGGGCTGATCTCCAGGGACAGCTCTCCTGCTCTGACGCTGCCTGGAGCTGCTTCTGGCCCATCTGCTGCCCCCTCTTCTGCTCCTAGAGCCTGCGCGCCAGCGCCCACTACAACAGGAACCCCCTTTAACAACACATCAATGCGTTGTCGTATGTCCATATATGTGTTGCTAAGGTCTACACCAACGAATTAGTATGTGTTGCCATTGGTGGCGTTGGAAGGATCTACAACAACGTATATAGGTGCGTTTGTAAACGACATGTAGAAGCGTTGTTAGGTAGCAACATATAAGGTTAGGGCCCAACAACACTACATATGCGTTGGTGGTGACCCTACACAACATGATTCTAGAAGCTTCGTTAGATAGCATGACCAACTAATGATTTTCAGATATTGCATCCAAAATTATTAGTTCAACACCAATAGTGCATAGGAGCCGCAATATAATAAACAATCCAGTCTCATATATTAAATAAAATATGTGGCATTACAAAGAACATGGTCCAAAGATTACAAGAGGTGAAACTATCTAGTAGTAGGCCAATTCTTGACCTTGCCATCAACTATAATGTTTGTAACATTGATACTAAAAATTACATTCTAATTGACTTGTAGCCAAATTATTTGCCTCGGAATCAAAATCTTCTTAGCCTTGCAATCAAAATCTGAGTCATGCATCCTCAATTTATCTTGGTAATCTACAAAATAACAATATGAGGCGAGAAATTATAGTAAAGTAAATTAGATTAATATAGAAGTAAAATTTAAAGGAGCACCGTACAAATGTTTTTTACCAAAACTTAGATTTGTACATAGAGGTGGGATAATTAATAATCTGGTTATAAAAACATCTACAACAATTATTAAACAACATGATTATGCCCTATATCCATGTACTAACTTTTTTTGCATCTCGCATAAATTCAAAACTATATGAACTATCATTATATAGTTTTAGTGTTCCAGTCTATTTTTTTATAAAAAAGACCAAAATGCAGAAGTGGAAAGTGCAGATACTTGCAACATCAGTAGCATCGCTCTGTAAAGAAATAACAAAATACGCACTAGCGAAAGGGTGATTGCCATGCTATGAAGTACAAACACAGAGACTCCGGGTCTTCACCCTTACTTTGTAAACCGAGGACATTCTATTTCTCTCTTAATTGTCATGCACATGTTCTGAATACCCATGGCTCTTTAAGATAAAAACTATGTATTAAAACACCGAGTACCTTTGACCAATCATACGTAGCTATTCATTGTGAACAACCATCTGCTTGTGTTTACTACCAAAAATTATCCAAAATTATATTAATATTAATAGTGAGATGAATTCAGCAACCGACTAAATGATAAGTATTCTAGGTGACTAGTTATACCAACTATACATAATTCAATATTTCTATTTTCCAATGGTCTCTACACTAATTAGCTTTGGGGCACATCACTCCTGTACTACCCATTTTTGGGACGATTTATTAGTCATGCTTGCTATGGTGTATTAGGAGAAATCTCAGTGCTATCAAATCAATAATCTTTAAATAATCTACATTACACAAAACGTCATTGTTACCTGAGTACTACAAAGTCAAACATTAGAATTTCCTGATCCATGTAAAATTCTCAGAACCTACAGAAGCAACAACACGAAAAAAAGCATCATCAGATTGGAACAACTGGAGTTATCAACACATGCATAGAAAGAAGACGTGCATAATGAACTAACAGCAGAAAGACGAAACAGCAAGAAAACTATGAACTGTCTACCCTGAGCCCCTGACTTGACCTTGAATGAATGCATGATCTAATTAGTATAGACAAGAGCATGCCATAATTAGAATACAAGAGAGGACATCACAGAATAATTGATTAGCTGCGGGGTAAAAGAACATACGAGACTGAGCCTACCATAATAAGTCATGTTTCCGTCTGATCTTGCAGCGTCACCCCAAGCAGAGATAAGGACTCTTCTTCGTGAAAATTGTACGGTTAACTGCCGCCTCAAACCACGCCTCCAGTCCCTATGCATTATCATCACTTGAAACATCAATCGTCATGTTCCCATCTTACTAAAATTACATATCACATCTACATGCATCAGCCCATTCAAGTATAAGCTTGGTGAAAAAGGTTGTTGAACTGGCTTTTCTACATGGTTTTTGTCTTACACTTAACTGATTGTTATGAGGCTTAAAAGTAGCATTATGAGGCTTGAATGTAAGTGAATTAGAACCATCATGAATTAAAAACTAAGAATTGGTTACCCCAACTCTAGCTGGGAGATCAAGGGATGAAGAATAGATGCCTTTTTGGTTGACCACGAAATTATGGTCATTTCCTTAGCAAACCTGCATTATATACAAAAACATGAGCACAATATTTACGTAGAGAGAGAGAGAGAGAGACAAAGCAGGGGACACACTAAGCAAAATACCATACAGGTTCTGAACTTGTTGTCTCTGTGCAGAAATCATCTCTTGTTCATCGTTTGGGGTAGAAGAATCCTGCATTTATTTCAACAAAAAACTTATGTGTCAGTTAAACGGTTCCCTTCAGTGATGCGCGTAAAATAGGAAATCTTAGGTATTAAATCAATATGTGCAGCTACGCAGGCAGGTAAAATCATCAATGAGGATGTGGTCCATTGGTGTTGTAACTTGTAAGATGCGGCCGGCAAGGAAAAACAAGGGTGGGCGAGGACATCGGGGAATATTACTTTTACATAATAGAAGTACAGATGCGGGTAGGCAGAATAGGACCTGCTGAACTACTGCAGTGTGAGGAAGACGGGGGCGTCGGTGCTTGCGTCTTTCCTGGCTGTGTGGATTGTGCATGAACAACGCCGGCGTCTGCATCTCCGGTCATGCGGATGAATCGACGGCGGCGACGCGTTCCCCAACGCGAGGGGGATGGACGACAACGTCGAGTGCGTCCCCGACGCGCGGAGAAACTGGTGAGGGAGGAGGGCTTGGCGGAGGCTCTTGAACGTACCGAGGGAACAGAGGAGGAGATTGAGGGCAAAGGACGGCGGTGGTGGGAACCCTAGCTGTTGTAGGTGCGTCTCTCGCTTAGGATGAAGGCCAAAACGACGGGAGAATAGGAACACGCTTCCTGCGCAAGAGGTGGAGGTGTGGGCACGAGGAGGTTAGCGCTTGCGGAAAGTGGGAAACAACACATTATATTTTTTCCCCGGGTAAAACAACACATCCTGTTATATCGTTGCTAGACATATGTTGGTATAGGGGGGTTCTTGTTGTAGTGGCCTCAGGCTGCGAGGCTCTCTGGCTTCAAGCTTAGGAAGCGGAGAGACTACGCCGCGGTGGACCAGTAAGTGCTCTCACCCTGCCTTGTTCTTGCTTCTGCTGCCGATTCTTGATGCTTCTCCGTTGCGCAATTAGGCCGACGCCCGCGGCAAAGAAGAGGAAGGAGGAAGCGGTGGTACTGCTCGGGACCGAATCACCTGCGGCGACTGCACCCCCCTCCGTGGGGAAGGGCGGTGACGTCACTCGCGCTTCCCCGGCCCGGTCGTCCTCGCGAGGCTTGGGGGAGCGTCCTCCGGAGGAGGAAGCCCCCGTAGCCCCGCTGGCTCCGGAGGTGCCAACGTCCGGTCCGGTTGCTGGGGTCCCCAAAGCTCAAGAGCTCCCAGCCTCCCAGGCCATGGCGACGACGTTGCCTCCTCCTCCCGCTGCACTGCTGACCCTGGATCCTTCCGCCTCCCCTGACGTCCTGGAGCATGCTCTTTCTGCACTGACCCTGCTGCGGGAGGATCTTCAAGGCATCGACCGTCGCCTGGTGGCCGGGCGCCTGGAGCTAATCTCTGGCTAGCTTCACTCGATTTGTTTGTTTGGGCGGCGCTGAGTCAGGCTGCGGTGACCTCCGAGGAGGACAAGCATGCCATCGCCCAAGCTGCGGCTGCCCGCGAGGTGGCGCTGAAGGATGCCAGGGCCGCCCAGGATCGGTGCCGGGCGCTGGAGGATGAGCTGGAGACCATGCGCAATGAGCGTGCATACTAAGCTTGAGGCCGCAAGGCAGAGGAGGAGAAGATGAAGGCCCGAGAGGATGCTGTCAGGGGCCACGACGCCGAGCTAGAACAGTTGGCGAAGGCGCAGTATACGGAGCGCAGCCGGCTGGAGAAGCTGGAGCGGAAGATGAAGGCAGAGAAGGCTGAGCTGGAAGCCAAGGCGAAGGTCTTGGCCGAGGACCGCGTGGCCTTCAAGTCCCTTGAGGAGAGGTCCCGCGTGGCGCTGCGGGCACTCTACGAGAAGGGCGTGGAGGAGCCGCTGGCTACGGACGACGAGGGCCCCACCCAGCTGCTTCCTCATCTGGTCACGGTGCTTGAGGACGTCGTGGGCGGGATCAGCCCCTTGGTGGAGGGAGAAGCCCGCACACTTTCCTCGGCCGCGCCGACGCGCGTCTTCAGCCACCTCCGTCTTTGCGACCCTGACACCAACCTTGACGAGCTGCTGGAGCCTGTGGATGACGAGCGCTGCACCGCTGCCGCCAAAGCCGTGAAGGGCCAGGTGGAGGCTTTGCTGAAGAAGTTCCGCGCCTTCGACCCTGTGCCCTCAGCAGGTGGCGCTGCTGAACCTGGAACTCCGGCGGGCGGCACAGGTGAGGGCAACATCACCGTCGAAGGGGCACCTCTTGCAAGCAGCGGCGGCGCCCAGGGATGATGGGGTGACTTGCTGGCGACTCCTTTTCCTGCTTTGCTTCTCCAACACGTACCATGCCTCACAGAGGCGTTAAACTTGTGTTTGGTATTTGAAGAACAATATGTCTTGTAATATTTGTTTGAGATTTTGCGATTTCCTTCATGTTTGCTTGATGTTCTACGTCGGCAGGGCCCGACCCCGCGCATACCTCAGCCGCCGTTGGATCGTCCGGATCACCAGGACGAGACCAAGGGGTGAGGGGCTACGTGGCCAGTTAGGCTCCTGAGTCGCGATGCTCAGGAGTCCCCCTTGACGCGCGAACAACTTATAGGAAGGAGATGCAGGAGTAAGCCTAGTGTTCTACGCCGGCAGGGCCCGACCCCGCGCATACCTCAGCCGCCGTTGGGTCGTCCGGATCACCAGGACGAGTCCAAGGGGTGAGGGGCTACGTGGCCAGTTAGGCTCCTGAGTCGCGATGCTCAGGAGTCCCCATTGACGTCCAAACGGCCTTCATACCTTGGCTCCGCTTGGGAGGGCGCGTGACGACCAGGTCTGAGAGACCTGGCAGGGCGGCGTACGCTTGGGAGTGACCTGAGCGCAGCCCCCGTGCCCAGCCCCCTCACGCGGCTCTCCCGAGGGGAAAGCGTTGTGGTGGGGCTGGACACCGAGCCGGGTGGCTCCCTGAGGTTGGTGCGGTCAAGGGGCCGCCCTCAGTTATATATCACCAGCGCGGAGCATAGCGCTTCCGCTCTTGCACGGGCATAGCCGCTCCTCGACCGTGTCGACTGCCAGCACGGAGCATGGTGCTCCCACTGGTGCGTGGGTGAGGGCTCCCTCTAAGTGGAGCCCTTGGGGCGTGTACAGCCCCGCCCTGACACGTGGCTTGCACGGCAGGGCTAGACGAGGTGTGTCTGGGCACTCATGAGCTAGCGCGGGACTCACGAGGCCCTACCTCAAGGCGGGTTGCGCGTCGTCTTGGTTCTTGGCAGCTTCGTTAATCCTGCAAGATGGTCAGGTAACCTGCGCCGGACGAGTTTCCTAAGGCGATCCCATGCGAAGGCCAAACACCAACGACCCCAGGAGGTGACGTGAACGGGGCCGGCCCACCAAACAGAGCTCGGTCGTTGGGTTTATCGACGCTGTAGGGACGGGCCCGAGCACAGACGCCGTGCCGAGCCTACTCATGCGAGGAATCCTAAGGGAAAACGACCGGCGCGCGGCTCCCGTGGTGATTATGGCGATCGCGGGTGGGGCATCAATGTACCAGATAAGAAGGTGGTAGCTATAGATAACTTATGCGAGGAAATAAGCCAGCTTAGATAGATGCAAGAAGGATACATGCCACTGAGACGGAGCCGAGCGGCCTAGGGATGATGCAGCCCGAGGGGCGCCTCTAGCAGAGTAAGCTAAAGATGAAAAAGGATACATGCTGCAGGGACAGGCCCGTGCGGCCTGGGAATAATCCAGCCCGAGGGGCGCTCCCAGCTAAATAAACTTGGAAAATGTCACCTGGTTTCGTTGTCGAAGGAGTGTTGGGGTCGCCGAAGACGCGTGACGAAGGAGCCGTTCCTCATGAGCCGCCAGGGCCCTGAGCCACTAGAGGCTCTGGGGGCTCAGGCGGTTCCTTGAGGACCGTCTCCATCTCCACCAGGACTGTGTGATGCCTGGCCTCCTGAGCTGCCAGGATGCTCTGTAGGTGGCGCTGGTGGGCGACCGCCACGTTCGGCAGGCCAAATGGCATGCGGATGTAGCTGTGAGGTGGACCCTCGCAACGCCGAGCGCGCGAAGGCTAGAAGCGCTCCTGAGACGCGGCCCTGTTGAGCCCTGGGATGTCGATGCAGACGCGCAGCCCACCGTCCTCGCATTGGTGGGGGGCTGCGCCGGGTAGCGGGCGGCGGTCGCCGCGCATGGCTCTTGCTTCTTGAAGCTCCTGGGTGGCCTTGTCGATGAACTCCTGAGTGCCGGGCGCTCCTCGCCCAATGCCTTCTGAGGGAAACGTGCCGCAAAGCACACCTCCACGTGGTGCCCGAGCACCTCCCTCGTGATGTTGGCGAGGTCTGAGGCCCTCCAGAAGAGAGCCCCCGAGCCTCGCCCGAGGAGGGTGCCGGGCGCGCCTTCCTATGCGAGGGAGGGAGGCTCCCCAGGTGCAGGCGCTAATCCTGAGGCGGCGCCACTAGAGACGCCACTCTCCCAAGGCCCTATGCGGAGTAGTTGCTTCTTATTCTTGGGGATGGCCTCAGGAGGGTACATGGCGCCTTGGTTGTCGGGGTCTTCGATTGCTGCAGCTTGGAAGGTGTGCTCAAGGGAGCACACCGCATCTCTTTCTTCGCAGGGGACTATGATGATTCCACCACTTCCTGGCATCTTGAGGACGTTGTAGCCGTGGTGCGTCACTACCATGAACTTGGCTAATGCCGGATACCCAAGGATGGCGTTGTATGGCAGACGGATGTGGGCGACGTCGAAGTCGATGAGCTCGGTACGGTAGTTCTTGCGCTGGCCGAAGGTGACAGGGAGACGGACCTGCCCTATCGGGGTGGTGGAGCCGTCGGTTACTCCTGAGAAGGGCTTGGTACACTGTAGCTAATCGTATGGCACTTGGAGGCTGTCGAATGTCTCGACGGACATGACGTTAAGTCCTGCGCTGCCGTCGATGAGAGTCTTGGTGACTTGGACGTTGCTGATGATGGGTGAGCACATCATCAAGAGGGCGCCAGCAGTGGCCGCGCACTTGAGTTGATCTGATGAACTGAAGGTGATGGCGCACTTGGACCACCTGAGCGGGCGCGTGGCCTCAAGCCTGGGAAGGGCCGCGTTCACTTCGCGAGCAAACTGCTTGACGATGCGCTGGGAAGCCGGGGACTGAGCACCGCCCAAGATGCAAGCGATGCCGCGGCTCTTGGAAGCCCCCAGCCCCCTCATCCTGATGGTGGCCGTTGTTCCTTCTTCGTGGTGGCGGCAGTGAAGGGAGACCAACATTGCCCAGGGCGGTCCTCACGAGGCTGGTCCCTCCATGCGCCCTCACGAGGCTGGTCCTGCCAGCGGTCCTCACAAGGCCGGTCGCGCCACTCCTGGCGGGGGCCGCGGTCGTCCCAGCGTCCTCCACCTTGTCCTCCTCCTCGGCCGTAGCCTCGGTCGTTGCGCTTGGGGCGTTGACCGAAGCGTCCATCTTGAATGGCCCTGAGCTCCTGACAGTCGTTGGTGTTGTGGCTGTGTACGTTGTGGTAGGCGCAGAACAGACGGCTGCTCTTGGACGACTCGGGGTGGTCCCGGCCGCGCTTCATGTCTGGCTCCACCGCAAGCACGACCACCCCCTTGCGCTTCACGTCCTTGGCCTTGGCTTTCTTCTCCTCTGGGTCAGTAGCAGGGAGCTCGAGGAGGGAAAGGCGCCCTTCCTCAGCTCTTGCGCACTTTGTCGCCATGTTGAACAGCTCCAGAGTCGTGCGTAGCTCCTCGTGGATGGCGAGCTCCTCCTTCATCTTGACGTCATGGACGCCGCCGGAAAATGCTGAAATGATTGGCTCATCCGTCGGCTTGGGGATCTTGAGGCGGACGCTGTTGAAGTGCTGGATGTACTTCTGCAAGGTCTCTCCTGGCTGCTGCTTGATGCGGCGTAGGTCAACCACGGCCGGCGGGGGTCGCGAGTGCCCTGGAAGTTGGCGACGAAGCGGTCGCGCATCTCACCCCAGGAGGAGATCAAGCCCGGGGGCAGATTCAGGGCCATGGGGAACCATTTTGCCATGACTTTCTCGTCGCCATTGGCCGCCTCGATGCTCAGCTTGTAGAGCTGGAAGAACTCCGCAGGGTCGAGGGTGCCGTCATAGCGAGGAGGCAGGTCTGGCTTGAACTTGCCTGGCGAGACGACGCTACGTAGCTCTGGAGGGAAGGCGTGGCAGCCTGCTGTGGCCACTGGGGCCCTCTGCAGAGGCAGAGCCTGCCCTTGATGCCCGCGCCCCGCCGCCGCGGGCGGTGAGCAGTCTTGTCGTGGTGGCACCGGGAGCGCAGGGGCGTTTTCTTGCGGCCAGGGAACTTCTTGGCAGCTTCCTTCTTCTCGCGCGGGCGCCCGGCGCGGTGGGTCACGCCGGGGGGCGCCTTGGCGTCAGGGCACCGTCTTGGTGTGGAGGTGGCAGAGGCGCCCTGTGGGCTACGTCACCCGCAGCTGGAGGAGGGCGAGGTACCGAGAGATACGGGGCAGGCAAGCCCCCAGCGGCGCTGATGAGCTCGGCGATGCGGTCTAGCCAGTCCTCGTAGAGGTTGTCGACGGGGCGGTAGCGCAGGAGTTCGCGTGCCATGAGCAGCGCGGCCTGTGCGTCCGTGGGTGCGCGACGAGCGTGGGACGATGAGCCGACTGGAGTCAGCGACGGGGTAGCAGTGCGGCCGTCCCGCCGCACGAAGGGGTGCAGCAAGAATGCTTGATGCTCGTTTCCCGCCGGGCCAGTGGCGGCGTTGGCGGCGGGTGATGGAGAACGACGGGGAGGCCCGCCGACAGGGACCGTCTGAGCGACACGGGCGGCGAGGGCGGCCCGACGCTCGGCGCGTGCTCGACGTGCATCAGCCGTCGGCACGATGGAGCGGTGGAGCGTGAATCGATGAAAGGAAAGCTTCAGCGCACCCCTACCTGGCACGCCAAATGTCGGATTTCGGGTTCTGGCAAAACCCTCGAGGTTCGAACACTGGGGTGAGCATGAAGATCTGTCCCTTCCCTAGCTCACCCACTCCCCAGGATCCCAAGGCTCAGCACAGCAAACTCGCAGAACAAGGGACACAGGGTTTATACTGGTTTGGGCCACCGATGTGGTGTAATACCCTACTCCAGTGTGGTGTGGTGGATTGCCTCTTGGGCTGAGGAAGAACTAGTACAAGGGAAGAACAGCCTCCTGAGGATAGGTGTTCTTGAGCTCGGTGAGCTTGTGCAGTTGAGGATGATCTGAATGATCCCAGATCAGTTGCCTCCTACTGTGGTGGCTAGTCTATTTATAGAGGCCCTGGTGCTCTCCCTAAATGTAGGCGGGAAGGGATCCAACAACGGCCAAATTTGAAGGGAGACAACCAGTACAAGTTATCCTGACTAAAGGTGGTCTTTGCCTGCCATAGGCTCTGGTGGTGATGCCGTCCTAGGCTCCATGGTGACCTCCATCCTGCCGTCCTGCTGGTCTTGGTCTTGTTGCACCGATATGGAAACCTTTGCCTGATGCCTCGGGACTCCTCGCCTGCGCTTGCCCCTTTAGCACCAAAGAGGAAACAAGTACACTGTGCGCGCTGGCGTCCGGCTGTCGCCCGCCTGGCCTCGATCGTCATGGCTTGCGTCACAGGGACCTCGCGAGGCGCCCCTTGCCTTGATCTCTTTGCCCATCACGAGCCCGCCTAGTGAGGCTACCCCCGAGGAGGTCTTGTGTCGTCCGCCTCGCGAGGCTTGGCCCTCGCGAGGGTATTGAGTGCTTGCTGATGAAGATGGGCCGTACAGGGCCGCTAGCGGAGCCACGCCGTGGGCCGCAGGTAGGCAAGTCTGGGGACCCCCGTTCCCAGGACGCCGACAGAATTAAGGTGAACCTAACCATAGCATGAAACATATGGATCCAAATCAGCCCCTTACGAAGCAACACATAAACTAGGGTTTAAGCTTCTGTCACTCTAGCAACCCATCATCTACTTATTAATTCCCAATGCCTTCCCCTAGGCCCAAACAATGGTGAAGTGTCATGTAGTCGACGTTCACATAACACCACTAGAGGAAAGACAACATACATCTCATCAAAATATCGAACGAATACCAAATTCACATGACTACTTATAGCAAGACTTCTCACATGTCCTCAGGAACAAACGTAACTACTCACAAATCATATTCATGTTCATCATCAGAGGGGTATTAATACGCATAAAGGATCTGAACATATGATCTTCCACCAAATAAACCAACTAGCATCAACTACAAGGAGTAATCAACACTACTAGCAACCCACAGGTACCAATCTGAGGTTTTGAGACCAAGATTGGATACAAGAGATGAACTAGGGCTTGAGATGAGATGGTGCTGGTGAAGATGTCGATGGAGATTAACCCCCTCCCGATGAGAGGATCGATGGTGATGATGATGGTGATGATTTCCCCCTCCCGGAGGGATGTTTCCCCGGCAGAACAGCTCCGCCGGAGCCCTATATTGGTTTCGCCAGGTTCCGCCTCGAGATGGCGGCGCTTCGTCCCGAAAGCTTCCTCCTGATTTTTTTCAGGGTGAAAGACTTCATATAGCAAAAGATGGGCACCGGAGGCCTGCCAGGAGGCCCACGAGGCAGGGGGCGCGCCCAGGGGAGTAGGGCGTGCCCCCCACCCTTGTGGACAGGGTGTGGCCCCCCTCTGGTGCTTTCTTCGCCCAATATTTTTAATATATTCCAAAACTGACTTTCGTGGAGTTTCAGGACTTTTGGAGTTGTGCATAATAGGTCTCTAATATTTGCTCCTTTTCCAGCCCAGAATTCAAGCTGCCGACATTCTCCCTCTTCGTGTAAACCTTGTAAAATAAGAGAGAATAGGCATAAGTATTGTGACATAATGTGTAATAACAACCCATAATGCAAGAAATATAGATATAAAAGAATGATGCAAAATGGACGTATCAACTCCCCCAAGCTTAGACCTCGCTTGTCCTCAAGCGGAAGCCGATAACGAAAAATATGTCCACATGTTTAGAGATAGAGGTGTCGATAAAATAAAATACGGACATGAGGGCATCATGATCATTCTTATAACAGCAACATATATATATATATATTGTCATATGATTTCTTATGCTAAAGTAACAATCTATTCACAATGTCAAGTATGAATCAAAAACTTCATTGAAAACTAACAAACTATGATCTCGGTCATTGAAGCAATTGCAATTTATCATAACATCGGAAAGAATCAATATAAGAGCTTTTCAGCAAGTCCACATACTCAACTATCATTTAGTCTTTCACAATTGCTAACACTCACGCAATACTTATGGGTATGGAGTTTTAATCGGAGACAGAAAAAGATAGGGGCTTATAGTGTTGCCTCCCAACCTTTTACCTCAAGGGTAATGTCAACAATATAGTTTATGATAACTTACATCCAATTGGATATATATATTAGGATCTTTCCAATAGAATGTGCTTGCCAAAGGATAAAGTGTAAAAAGGAAAGGTGAAGATCACCATGACTCTTGCATAAGGTATAAAGCAAAAATAAAAGATAGGCCCTTCGCAGAGGGAAGCGGAGGTTGTCATGTGCTTTTATAGTTGGTTGCACAAAATCTTAATGCGAAAGAACGTCACTTCATATTGCCACTTGTGATATGGACCTTTATTATGCAGTCCGTCGCTTTTATTGCTTCCGTATCACAAGATCATATAAAGCTTATTTTCTCCACACTAATAGATCATACATATTTAGAGAGCAATTTTTATTGCATGCAACAATGACAACTTACTTGAAGGATCTTACTCAATCCATAGGTAGATATGGTGGACTCTCATGGCAAGACCGGGTTTAAGGATATTCAGAAGCACAAGTAGTATCTCTACTTGGTGCAAAGAATTTGTCTAGCATGATGGGGAAAGGCAAGCCCAACATGCTGGATGATCCATGACAATATACTTTATTTCGGATATAAGAAAACATAACACATTACGTTGTCTTTCTCTTCCAACATCAACTTTTTAACATGTCATATTTTAATGAGTGCTCACAATCATAAAAGATGTACAAGATAGTATATTTATATGTGAAAACCTCTCTTTCTTTAATACTTCCTATTAATTGCAACGATGACCAAAACTATGTTTGTCTACTCTCAACAACTTTTATTCATCATACTCTTTATATGTGAAGTCATTACTCTCCATAAGATCAATATGATCCCTTTATTTCTTTTTATTCTTTCTTTTATTCCCTCAAGATCATAGCAAGATAGCAAAGCGCTCGACTCAAGACTAATCTTTATTATATATAGCTCACGGATTCGATTACATAGAAGGATCATAAAGCAAAAATCAAAACTAGATCATACTAAAACTTTATTCTACTAGATCAAGATATTACCAAAAGGATCGAACTAAGAAAAATGGTAAAGATAGAAGTGTGATGGTGATACGATACTGGGGCACCTCCCCCAAGCTTGGCAGTTGCCAAGGGGAGTGCCCATACCCATGTATTTATGTCTCTTTCTTCGGAGGTGGTGATGTGATATTCTTGGCGATGATGCCCCTCAGGATACGATTCTCTTCCTCGAGCTTATTGACTTGCTGCTTGAGGTCCATTATTTCCTTAAGGAGCTTGCCCGTGACAGCTAAAGCTCCTTTCACCCATGGATGTTTGTAACGCCCATGATGCGGCTATAACTCCCACGTGTCGAGGCACGACTTAGAGGCATAACTGCATTGTGGTTTTGTCGCAAGAAGGGTCATGTTCACACAATCCCATGTAATGAACAAGAATGGGATAAAGAGTTGGCTTACAATCGCCACTTCACACAATACATAAATATAATTCATACATCATCCAAAATACACAGATAGACCGACTACGGTCAAGGTCCAAATGAAAAATAAGATAACCCCAAATGCTAGATCCCCGATCGTCCCAACTAGGCTCCACTACTGATCATCAGGAAAAGACACATAGTAACGACCACGTTCCTCATCGAACTCCCACTTGAGATCGATCCCATCATCTGCACTGGCATCGTCGGCACCTGCAACTGTTTTGGTAGAATCTGTGAGTCACGAGGACTCAGCAATCTCACACCCGCGAGATCAAGACTATTTAAGCTTATAGGAAAGGATGGTGTAATGAGATGGAGCTGCAGCAAGCACTAAGCATATATGGTGGCTAACATACAGAAAAGAGAGCGAGAAGAGAAGCAACGGACCGGTCGTCAACTAGCAATGACCAAGAAGTGATCCTGAACTCCTACTTACGTCATGCATAACTCAAACCGTGTTCACTTCCCGGACTCCGCCGAGAAGAGACCATCATGGCTACACACACAGTTGATGTATTTTAATTGGGTCAAGTGACAAGTTCTCTACAACCGGACATTAACAAATTCCCATCTGCCTCATAACCGCGGGCACGGCTTTCGAAAGATAAAACCCTGCAGGGGTGTCCCAACTTAGCCCATCATAAGCTCTCACGGTCAACGAAGGATAAACCTTCTCCCGGAAAGACCCGATCAGTCTCGGAATCCCGGTTTACAAGACATTTCGACAATGGTAAAACAAGACCAGCAAAGCCGCCCGAATGTGCCGACAAATCCCGATAGGAGCTGCACATATCTCGTTCTCAGGGCACACCGGATGAACACTACGTATAACTAAAACCAATCCTCGAGTTTCCCCAAGGTGGCGCTGCAAGTGGCTCTAGTTTGGACCAGCACTCAGAGGAACACTGGCCCGGGGGTTTAGATAAAGATGACCCTCGGGCTCGCGAAAACCCGGGGGAAAAGGCTTAGGTGGCAAATGGTAAAACCAAGGTTGGGCCTTGCTGGAGGAGTTTTATTCAAGGCGAACTGTCAAGGGGGTCCCATAAATCACCCAACCGCGTAAGGAATGCAAACTCAAGGAACATAATACCGGTATGACAGAAACTAGGGCCGCAAGAGTGGAACAAAACACCAGGCATAAGGCCGAGCCTTCCACCCTCTACCAAATATATAGATGCATTAATTAAATAAGAGATATTGTGATATCCCAACATATCCATGTTCCAACATGGAACAAACTTCAACTTCACCTGCAACTAGCAACGCTATAAGAAGGGCTGAGCAAAAGCGGTAACTTAGCCAAACAACGGTTTGCTAGGAAAGGATGGTTAGAGGCTGACATGGCAATATGGGAGGCATGATATAGCAAGTGGTAGGTAGCACAGCATGGCAACAGAGCGAACAACTAGCAAAGCAAAGATAGAAGTGATTTCGAGGGGTGGTCATCTTGCCTGCAAGGTTCTCAGAGTTGTCGAAAGCTTGATCCTCGTAAGCGTAATCAACAGGTTCCTCGTTCACGAACTCGTCTCCCGGCTCTACCCAAGACAAGAACACAAGCAACGGAACCGCAATCAATCACGAGAAAAGCACAAGCAACATGATGCAATACATGAATGATATGCAAGATATGATATGCGGTGCGTATGCGTGCTCCGGAAGAAAAATGGTGAACAAGGCAGTAACTTGGCAAACAAAGCATGCCACTGGAAAGATGAGATGATTTCGGTTGAAATCGATATAAAGATCACCGGAAACGGATGCACGGTTTGCAAATGGCAAGCAAAACAAGAATGACACGAATCTGCGATTAACAGCATGATAGAACTTAGAATGCAACAAGTAACAATGCTACCGCACTCCAACATAGCAACAGAGCATATGGCAGTAATATACAGGAGATGCTTGACAAAAGATGAACACTGAGCTATAGCTAGATCACAACATAACAAGCTCAAACAAGCATGTCAAAAGTGCAAAAGATAACAGGTTCACAGACTTAGTGAAATTACTGGACATGCTTGAAACAGCATCAGGTAGCAATGTTCAGAGCATGAAATCAACATGCTACAGGAACTTAACATAGCAAAACAAGGCATGGCAGTATTCTACTAAATGCATATGACCAAAGTACCTTACTGACCATCAGACAAAAAGGACCAGAAGATATGATGGCAACCATGTAAACATAGCAAGTTTCGTTAACAGGTTTCGGACTTGAGCAGAAAAACAGAGCATGGCAGAAACAATAATATGAAGGCATCTTGGTGAGCTTGATGCACTCACCACAAAGCAATGCATGACAAAAAAAACATACCTACAGCAATATGGCATGTTTATGAAGCTATCCATGGCAAGAGCAAATACATAGCATGTATGAGACAACTAGAACAAGCTTGGCAAAATTGCATATCATGTTAAGAATCTGCCAGAAATATTTTATAGCAAAAGTAGAGCAAGATTGAGTCATGCTATGGCACTCCATAATTACAAACAAGGGCAGGAATGGATCAATTACAACTATATCTACAAATCATCCTTACTGAACATCTCCAAAATATGCATGGATCTATCTGTATTATCAAGTTTACATGGCAACAAAATAACAGCAGACAAAGACTTAAGAGAAATCACTGTCCCTGAAATCATAAACATAACGGAGCCTAGTTTGCATGCTTGTTCTAGTCACCACAGAGATCACAAAAATACATGGCATACACCACTGGAAAGATGGCATGGCATACAACAAAACACATGTAGAGCTCATGCCCATAAGATGCACAGATTAAATGATACAAAAATAACAAATCTCCAAGTTCTGCTAAGTAACAGCAGATAACAGCAACTAGCACGCCTGCATCAGAGATTTGGGCATCAAGATGTCCTCTAATGAGCATGGTGTAGTTGAAAAAAATGAAGAGCATCACCAGACGAACATTTCGATATATCACACGCGTGAAACGAAGCTATATGCAGAGAGTTACAATGCAATGAACAGGGGCATATTTCGTAAAATTATCAGGACTTGGGATTTTTGACAGGGGGGAAGTCAACCTAGCGCTCAGATCTGGATCGGTCGGTGCTCGAGCTTGGGGCCCTGCTCGCCGGCGACGGGAAAGGAGAGGGCGGCGCGGTGCTCACTGCAGAGAGAGAGAGAGAGATCTGAGAGATAGGGAGGCAAGAGGGAGAGGAAGGAGGAGAAGAGGCGCGGCGGCGCGGAGCTCACCGGCGGAGGGGTTCGGTGCGGCGGCGCGGAGGGCCGGAGGCGGCGGCGAGGGAGCCGGCAGGCGGCGCGCGGTCGGGCCGAGCCGCGGGCGGCTGGCGGCGGCGAACGGGCCACGCGGGCCCGCGCTGGGCTCGGCGGGCCTCGGCGGCGATGGCGAAGTGGGCGCGGCGGCGGCGAATCCGGAGGCGACACGTGGCGGCGGTGGTGGAAACGGACACGTCCGTCGGTGGATGTTTTTGTCCGGCGGCGCGGAGGGGACGAGGTTAGTGTTTCATCTGCGGATTAATTCGGGAGGGATGCATATATATAGCTAGAGGGAGCTAGGAGAGTCCAAATGAGGTGCGGTTTTCGCCCACACGATCGTGATCGAACGACCTACAGCATGGAAGTGACTTAGAGGAGTTTTGGGCTGGTTTTGAGGGGGGTTTTGCTGCAACACACAAATGGACTTTGCGGTTGCCCGGTTAACCGTTGGAGTACCAAACGACCTCCAAATGAAACGAAACTTGACCGGTGGTCTACCGGTGGTATACCAAGGCCACTTGACAAGCCTCGGTCCATTCCGAGAACGTTTGACACCCGCTCACGAAAGAAAACAAGAGGGGTGCGACAGAGGAGATGGGAGCGCCGGATTGCAAAACGGACAACGGGGAAAATGCTCGGATGCATGAGACGAACACGTATGCAAATGCAATGCACATGATGACATGATATGAAATGCATGACATGGACAAAAAGAAAAACGAAAGACAAAACCCGACCACGAAGGAATATCATAACACATAGCCGAAAATGGCAAGAGTTGGAGTTACAAATATAGAAAATTACATCCGGGGTGTTACAACACTCCACCACTACGAGAGGATCTCGTCCCGAGATCTAGTGCTGAAAGAACTCCGGATATTCGGAACGGAGATGGTCCTCGCGTTCCCAGGTGGCTTCCCGGTCGGAATGGTGCGACCACTTCACTTTCAGGAATTTGACTGACTTGTTGCGAGTCTTGCGCTCAGTTTCTTCAAGGATAGCAACGGGGTGCTCATGATAAGACAGATCTTCCTTAAGGTTAATCTCTTCGAAGTTGATAGTGCGCTCAGGCGTCTTGAAGCACTTGCGGACATGTGACACGTGGAACACATCGTGCACGTTCGCGAAGTTGGAAGGAAGCTCGAGTTGATAGGCGAGGTCGCCCCTTTTGCCAATGATCTTGAAAGGACCCACGTATCTAGGGGCAAGCTTCCCTTTGATACCGAAGCGACGAGTGCCTTTCATTGGAGAGACGCGGAGGTAGACATGGTCTTCGATCTCGAAAACCACATCACGGTGCTTACTATCATAGTAACTCTTCTGGCGCGATTGCGCGGCTTTGAGATTTTCACGGATGACTTTACACATTTCTTCAGCTTCAGTGATTAAGTCATTGCCAAGAAGTTGGCGTTCACCAGTCTCTGACCAATTGAGAGGAGTACGACACTTTCTGCCATAGAGAATCTCGAATGGGGCCTTGCCCGAACTTGCTTGGAAGCTGTTGTTGTAGGAGAATTCAGCATATGGAAGACAATCTTCCCATTTCATGCCAAAGGAAATGACACAAGCCCTGAGCATATCTTCAAGAATTTGATTGAATCGCTCGACTTGGCCACTAGTTTGAGGATGGAAAGCTGTGCTGAAGCGAATGTTTGTGCCCATGGCCTTCTGGAAGGAGTCCCAGAACTTAGAGGTGAAGATGGTTCCACGATCTAAAGATATCAATTGTGGAATGCCGTGCAAGGAGACAATCCTGGAGGTGTATAGCTTTGCCAACTGAGCTGCTGTGATGGATTCTTTGATTGGAAGGAAATGAGCCACTTTAGAAAGCTTGTCGATGACAATGAAGATAGCATCATTTCCGCACTTGGACTTTGGAAAACCAGTCACGAATTCCATTTCGATATGATCAAACTTCCATTCTAGGATAGCAAGAGGTTGGAGGAGACCAGCTGGTCGTTGGTGTTCTGCTTTCACTCTTCGACAGACATCACATTCATTCACGAATTGAGCGATTTCTCGCTTCATTCGGGTCCACCAATACGACTGCTTGAGGTCATGGTACATCTTCGTACTTCCAGGATGAATGGAAAAAAGAGAATTGTGTGCCTCGTTCATAATGACTTTCCTTATATCACCTTTAGGAACCACAATCCGTTCCTCGAAGAATAAAGTGTCTCTGTCATCAACGTGATAGCACTTGTATTTGGAAAGGCCCTTGTCGATACCACGTTTCACCTTCTTCACCATGGCATCAAGAAGTTGTGCCTCACGAATTTGATCTTCCAAAGTAGGAGATACTATGAGGTTGGCAAGAAAGCCTTGAGGAACAACTTGGAGATTCAGCTTGCGGAAAGCTTCACAAAGATCCGGTTGGAATGGCTTGAGAATTAAGCTGTTGCAATAAGCCTTCCTGCTTAAAGCATCTGCAATAACATTGGCCTTGCCTGGAGTATATTCAATACTCGGATTGTACTCTTGAATCATTTCGACCCATCGAGTCTGCCTGAGGTTGAGGTTGGGCTGAGTGAAGATGTACTTGAGATGTTCAGTAAGGATGATTTGTAGATATAGTTGTAATTGATCCATTCCTGCCCTTGTTTGCAATTATGGAGTGCCATAGCATGACTCAATCTTGCTCTACTTTTGCTATAAAATATTTCTGGCAGATTCTTAACATGATATGCAATTTTGCCAAGCTTGTTCTAGTTGTCTCATACATGCTATGTATTTGCTCTTGCCATGGATAGCTTCATAAACATGCCATATTGCTGTAGGTATACTTGTTTTGTCATGCATTGCTTTGTGGTGAGTGCATCAAGATCACCAAGATGCCTTCATATTATTGTTTCTGCCATGCTCTGTTTTTCTGCTAAGTCCGAAACCTGTTAACGAAACTTGCTATGTTGCCTGAAACAGCATCAGGTATCAATGTTCAGAGCATGAAATCAACATGCTACAGGAACTTAACATAGCAAAACAAGGCATGGCAGTATTCTACTACATGCATATGACAAAAGTCCCTTAGTGACCATAAGACAAAAAGGACCAGAAGATATGATGGCAACCATGTAAACATAGCAAGTTTCGTTAACAGGTTTCGGACTCAGCAGAAAAACAGAGCATGGCAGAAACAATAATATGAAGGCATCTTGGTGAGCTTGATGCACTCACCACAAAGCAATGCATGACAAAAAAAATCATACCTACAGCAATATGGCATGTTTATGAAGCTATCCATGGCAAGAGCAAATACATAGCATGTATGAGACAACTAGAACAAGCTTGGCAAAATTGCATATCATGTTAAGAATCTGCCAGAAATATTTTATAGCAAAAGTAGAGCAAGATTGAGTCATGCTATGGCACTCCATAATTACAAACAAGGGCAGGAATGGATCAATTACAACTATATCTACAAATCATCCTTACTGAACATCTCCAAAATATGCATGGATCTATCTGTATTATCAAGTTTACATGGCAACAAAATAACAGCAGACAAAGACTTGGAGAAATCACTGTCCCTGAAATCATAAACATAACGGAGCCTAGTTTGCATGCTTGTTCTAGTCACCACAGAGATCACAAAAATACATGGCATACACCAATATAATGATGGCATGGCATACAACAAAACACATGTAGAGCTCATGCCCATAAGATGCACAGATTAAATGATACAAAAATAACAAATCTCCAAGTTCTGCTAAGTAACAGCAGATAACAGCAACTAGCACGCTTGCATCAGAGATTTGGGCATCAAGATGTCCTCTAATGAGCATGGTGTAGTTGAACAAAATGAAGAGCATCACCAGACGAGCATTTCGATATATCACACGCGTGAAACGAAGCTATATGCAGAGAGTTACAATGCAATGAACAGGGGCATATTTCGTAAAATTATCAGGACTTAGGATTTTTGACAGGGGGAAAAGTCAACCTAGCGCTCAGATCTGGATCGGCCGGTGCTCGAGCTCGGGGCCCTGCTCGTCGGCGATGGGAGAGGAGAGGGCGGCGCGGTGCTCACTGCAGAGAGAGAGAGAGATCTGAGAGAGAGGGAGGCAAGAGGAAGAGGGAGAGGAAGGAGGAGAAGAGGTGCGGCGGCGCGGAGCTCACCGGCGGCGGGGTTCGACTCGGCGGCGCGGAGGGCCGGAGGCGGCGGCGAGGGAGCCGGCGGGCGGCGCGCGGTCGGGCCGAGCCGCGGGCGGCTGGCGGCGGCGAACGGGCCCCGCGGGCCCGCGCTGGGCTCGGCGGGCCTCGGCGGCGATGGCGAAGTGGGCGCGGCGGCGGCGAATCCGGAGGCGACACGTGGCGGCGGCTGTGCAAACGGACACGTCCGTCGGTGGATGTTTTTGTCCGGTGGCGCGGAGGGGACGAGGTTAGGGTTTCATCTGCGGATTAATTCGGGAGGGATGCATATATATAGCTAGAGGGAGCTAGGAGAGTCCAAATGAGGTGCGGTTTTCGCCCACACGATCGTGATCGAACGACCTACAGCATGGAAGTGACTTCAAGGAGTTTTGGGCTGGTTTTGAGGGGGGTTTTGCTGCAACACACAAATGGACTTTGCGGTTGCCCGGTTAACCGTTGGAGTACCAAACTACCTCCAAATGGAACGAAACTTGACCGGTGGTCTACCGGTGGTATACCAAGGCCACTTGACAAGCCTCGGTCCATTCCGAGAACGTTTGACACCCGCTCACGAAAGAAAACAAGAGGGGTGCGACGGAGGAGATGGGAGCGCCGGATTGCAAAACGGACAATGGGGAAAATGCTCGGATGCATGAGACGAACACGTATGCAAATGCAATGCACATGATGACATGATATGAAATGCATGACATGGACAAAAAGCAAAATGAAAGACAAAACCCGACCACGAAGGAATATCATAACACATAGCCGCAAATGGCAAGAGTTGGAGTTACAAATATGGAAAATTACATCCGGGGTGTTACAATGTTGCATAGCTACGGGAGAACAAGTAACACTCTTTTTCATATTTTCATAAGAAAGAAATCTAACATTGGAAGGGATGACCGAGTTTGGAATAGCTGAGCTCTGTAGTTCCCCCATCGTGAATCCGGCTCGGAAATGAGAAGTAACTTCTTGATCCTCTTCCATGGCATCTATCCTTTTCAAGTAGGCCTCCATCTCTTCCTCCGTTGATGGCCCAAAGTGGTCAGCATCACTATTTGCTCCTAGTCTCGGTGTCGAATGACACACCCGACTCTCCCCGACAGACTCTTGAGAAGACATCTTGCCTTAATCTGTGGTAGAAACAACTCAAAACAAAAAACAGAGGATATTTGCGTGGTACGGTGGTTAAAAGCTTTGGGAGATTATATAATGAATTTTTACCAACCAAAAGAAGTATTGTGCAAGAAAACGGAGTCCGGAGGGGACACGAGGTGCCCACGAGGCAGGGGGCGCCCTCCACCCTCGTGGATGCCTCGTGTCCTTCCCGGACTACTTCTTATTTTCCTATTTTCTTAAATATTCCAAAATGGAGAAAAATTGCTATTATAACTGTTTTGGAGTCGGTTTACTTACCGTACCACATACCTATTCCTTTTTGGAGTCTGAAATGTTCTGGAAAGTGTCCCTTATGTATTCCTCCGGGGTTATGGTTTCAATAACATTGGTTTCAACATTTATGGGATTACCTGAGGTATAATGTTTGATTCTTTAACTGTTCACCACCTTCGGATTTGTGCCTTCGAAGTTGTTGATTTTTATGGCACCGGAATGATAGACCTCCTCGATAACATAAGGACCTTCCCATTTAGAGAGGAGTTTTCCTGCAAAAAATCTTAGATGAGAGTTGTATAGCAAAACATAATCACCTACATTAAACTCACGCTTTTGTATCCTTTTGTCATGCCATCTTTTAACTTTTTCTTTAAACAGTTTGGCATTCTCATAGGTCTGGGTTCTCCACTCATCAAGTGAGCTAATGTCAAATAGTCTCTTCTCACTGGCAAGTTTGAAATCGTAATTGAGCTCTTTAATGGCCCAATATGCCTTGTGTTCTAGTTCGAGAGGTAAGTGACATGCTTTTCCATAAACCATTTATACGGAGACATACCCATAGGATTTTTATATGTAGTTCTATAGGCCCATAATGCATCATCAAGTTCCTTGGACCAATTCTTTCTAGATCTATTAACAGTCTTTAGCAAAATTAATTTGATCTCTCTATTACTCAGTTCTACTTGACCACTAGATTGTGGGTGGTATGGAGAGGCAATTCTATGATTAACGTCATACTTAGCAAGCATTTTACGAAAAGCACTATGAATAAAATGTGAACCACCATCAGTCAATAAGTATCTAGGGACTCCAAACCTCGGAAATATAACTTCTTTAAGCATCTTAATAGAGGTGTTATGATCAGCACTACTAGTTGGAATAGCTTCTACCCACTTAGTAACGTAATCAACAGCAACTAAAATATGTGTATACCCGTTAGAGGAAGGAAACGGTCCCATATAATCAAAGCCCCAAACATCAAATGGTTCAATAACAAGTGAATAGTTCATAGGCATTTCTTGACTTCTACTAATATTACCAATTCTTTGACATTCATCACAAGACAAGACAAACTTACGGGCATCTTTAAAAAGAGTAGGCCAATAAAAACCGGATTGCAATCCCTTATGCCCAGTTCTATCTCCAGCATGGTGTCCTCCATAAGCCTCGGAGTGACACTTGCGTAGGATCTGTTCCTGTTCATGCTCAGGTACACAACGTCTAATGACACCATCTACTCCTTCTTTATAAAGGTGTGGGTCATCCCAGAAGTAATGTCTTAAATCATAGAAAAACTTTTTCTTTTGCTAGTATGTGAAACTAGGTGGTATAAATTTAGCAACAATGTAATTAGCATAATCAACATACCATGGAGCAGTACGAGAAGCATTTATGACAGCTAATTGTTCATCAGGAAAGCTATCATCAATAGGTAGTGGGTCATCAAGGACATTCTCTAACCTAGACAAGTTGTCTGCAACGGGGTTCTCAGCTCCCTTTCTATCTATAATATGCAATTCAAATTCTTTTAGTAGGAGAACCCATCTAATAAGTCTAGGTTTAGCATCTTTCTTTTCCATAAGATATTTAATAGCAGCATGATCAGTGTGAACAGTTACTTTAGAATCAACAATATAAGGTTTGAACTTATCACAAGCAAATACAACTGCTCAAAATTCTTTTTCAGTAGTAGCATAATTTCTCTGGGCACCGTCCAGAGTTTTACTAGCATATTGGATAACATTTAATTTCTTATCAACTCTTTCCCTAGAACATCACCTACAACATAATCACTAGCATCACACATAATTTCAAAGGGTAAATTCCAATCAGGTGGCTGAACAATAGGTGCAGAAATCAAGGCTTTCTTAAGTATTTCAAATGCTTCTACACAATCATCATCAAAGACAAAAGGAACATCTTTTTGTAAGAGATTAGTCAGAGGCCTAGAAATTTTTGAGAAGTCTTTAATGAACCTCCTATAAAAAACGGCATGACCAAGGAAACTTCTTATACCTTTAATGTCCTTAGGACACGGCATCTTTTCAATAGCATCAACTTTAGCTTTATCAACTTCAATACCTCTTTCAGAAATTTTATGTCCAAGACAATAATTTCATTAACCATAAAGTGGCACTTATCCCAATTCAAGACAAGATTAGTTTCTTCACATCTCTGTAAAACTCGATCAAGGTTGCTTAAGCAATCATCAAAAGAAGTTCCATAAACGGAGAAATCATCCATGAAAACCTCAACAATCTTTTCACAAAAAGTCAGAGAATATAGCAGTCATACACCTTTGAAAGGTAGCAGGTGCATTACCTAAACCAAAAGGCATACGTCTATAAGAAAAGGTACCGAAAGGGCAAGTAACAGTGGTCTTTTCTTGATCCTCTTTTGACACAGGTAATTGAGAGAAACCAGAATAACCGCCTAGAAAGCAAAAATGTGTATGTTTGGATAATCTTTCTAGCATTTGATCGATAAAAGGTAAAGGTTAATGATCCTTTCTAGTAGCTTTATTCAATTTGTGGAAATCAATTACCATTCTATAACCTGTGACAATTCTTTGTGGGATCAATTCATCTTTATCATTAGGCGCAACAATAATACCTCCCTTCTTAGGGACACAATGGACACGGCTTACCCACTGACTATCAGCAACGGGATAAATTATACCTGCCTCTAGAAGCTTTAGTATTTCATTTCTTACCACTTCTTTCATCTTAGGATTTAACCGTTGTTGGTGATCAACAACCGGTTTAGCGTCTTTCTCCAATTTTATTTTGTGCTGGCATAGAGTGGGACTAATGCCCTTAAGATCATCAAGAGTATATCCAATAGCAGCACGGTGCTTCTTCAGAGTTTTCAATAATTTCTATTCTTCCTTCTCTGAAAGATTAGCACTAATAATAATAGGATATACCTTCTTTTCATCAAGATAAGCATATTTAAGAGTATCAGGTTTAAGCTCAAACATAGGGTCACCCTTGGGTGGAGGAGGATCCCCTAGAATTTCAACAGGCAAGTTGTGTTTCAAAATAGGTCCCTGTTTAAAGAATACTTCATCTATTTCCCTTCTTTCATTCATAAACATATCATTTTCATGGTCTAGCAAATATTGTTCTAAAGGATCATTAGGAGGCACCGCAATAGAAGCAAGACCAATAATTTAATCTTTACTAGGCAATTCCTTATCTTGGGGTTGTGTTGAGGATATAGACCTTAGAGTCACCCGCCAGGAGGGGCCGGGTTACTCTATGGTCGTTGCCAGAAGCCCGGGGCCAAGCTTGAAGACGATGGGCCGGAGATGGGCTTAAGACCCGGATATGGCTTAAGGCCCGTAGTTACAATCATTATTATGGTAGAACTTGTAGTGTACGGCAAGTATAGTTGAGAGTCCGAGCCGGACACTCTTATGAGCCGGCCGGGACTCTGAGAGCCGCAGGGCGTCAGCCTCCTTATATAAAGGGACGACCCGGCAGCGATTTAGGGACAAGAACAATCTCGTCGAGAGCCGGGCATAGCAGTTTAGCTCCCTGGTGATCGTAACCCTAATCAATACCACCTCAAACTGGACGTAGGCTTTTACCTTCACCGTAAGGGGCCGAACCAGTATAAACCCTCGTGTTCCTTGTCCCGCATTAACCCCTTCAAGCTTCCTAGCTGCGATGGCTCCACGACTAAGTCCTAGCTCGAGGACATCTGCCGTGACAATTCCACGACAGTTGGCGCCCACCGTGGGGCCAGCGCACGGTGGATTTGAGTTCTTGAAGGGCAGCTTCGAAGGGCTCAAGGGATACGCTGTGGGCCGGATGACCAAGAGTCGTCGCGGCAAGCTCTACATCGACGATGCAAACTGGGGCCCCGACGCCGGCTCAATTGAGTACGGGTACCGGGTCCCCTTCGGTGGAATTCACGTTTTCATTGGCAAGATTGGTGAGCCGGGCCCTGAGCCGGGTCTCTGCGCTGATCTCATCGAGACGGCTCAGCTTGCGCGACCCGCCCGGGCCCGGCCCGCCTTAAGGCATGCTTTTGTGGGGTGTATCCATGGAGGACTCTCCGATCGATCTAGATCTGGTGATGAGACGGCCGCCGGCTCTGACGGCGAGTCGGCCACCGATGAGTCAAACTCGTTGTACCAACTTCAAGATGGCAGGCTCATGGGTTGTTCCGATGGTGACAGTATTCCGGACCTTTTTGAGCCGCCAAGTCAGGTTGGAGTTTTTATGGCTGGTGCGCAGCCTGTTCAGAACCCCGCTGCTGGAGCGGGAAACCCGGTGCCTTCTTCGGCTCAGGTGCTAATGGATCTCACGGACAAGATGACGGCCCTACTAACCGCCACGGTTGACCCGGCAGATCAAGCTCAACACGATGCAGAGGTGGCACAGTTAAAATTGGATCTGATGAAAGCTAAGGAGGATCTTGCAGCGGAAGGGATCAGGCTGGCTGCGGAGAGGGCGGCTCTCGATGCCCAAACTCAGCTGATCCAGGCGCAGTCTTTCCAACTCACGATGGATCAGAACGCGGCCAATGAGGTCCTGAGAAGGAGGCATCAAAAGGCCCAATCTCGACTCCCTCCGGTTTACGATCCACGCAACCTCTTCAACACGCCAGGTGCAGGGTCTAGTAACCCGCCAGGGGTCATAGTGCCCGGGTCCGGAACCCCTGTTTAGCCACAGGTGATGGGACCTCCCCAGGTGCCCCCTGCCCCGCCTCAGTACGTGCCAATACCCCCGGGTCATTATAATAACCCGCTGGAGAACATGGTCGCTGCGGCAGCACGACTGACGGCTCTCCCAGTTGACGGCGACTCTCCGACGGCTATTGAAACCCGCCGGGTTAGGGAACTCCTTCAGACAGCACTGGCACAGCAGGAGGCGTACTCCTACAGCCGGGATAGGATCCACTCGACCCCTCGTCCGGGTCAGAGCCCGAGTTACAGCAGGCACATGGTCTCAGTGACCGGCTCAAGTAACGTCCGACGCCATGACCCGCCCCCTGGCCACGGCCGGGCTTATAACGGAGTCTTTCACGTAGCAGACCAGGACAAAGCATGGCAAGAGGCGGAGCAAGTGCCTCAATTGACGGCTTATCAGACCCCCCCCCCCCCGGCTTATCCGACGACCTCCGTCGATGTGGGTATCCCTACCAGGACCGGGGGCGTCCCTTGTTTAGTGCCAGCTATCCGTAATGAACGTCTACCCAAGGACTTCAAAGGCCCTAGAAAGGTGCCTAATTACACAGCTGACTTACAACCCGCAGCCTGGATCGAGAGTTATGAGATGGCTATAGAGCTGCTGGAGGTCAGTGAGGCGGCCATGGCCAAGTATTTCACCATGATGTTAGATGGAACTGCCCGCACTTGGTTGAAAGGGCTACCACCGAATTCCATTGGGTCTTGGGCTGAGCTGAAAGCCCGGTTCATCCAAAACTTCAAAGATACCTGTAGGCAGTCTATGTCAATTGTGGATTTGACTAACTGTAAGCAGCAGGAGGGTGAATCCACGACCCATTGGGTTCGCCGGGTTAAGGAGATCATACATTCATCAGATAAGATGGATGCCGGCTCTGTAGTCTTAATGTTGGAACAGAATTGTCGCTTCGTGCCCCTGAAGATGAAACTCGGGCGGCTTAAGCGCGACATCAGTGACATGGGTACACTAATGGCGGCTCTTGTCAAGTACGCCGATTCCGAAGGTACCAAGGATCCCCCTTCAGATGATGAAAGGACAGGGAAGGGAAAGAAGAACGGCAATGGCAAGGGTCCTCAGTTTAACCCGGGGAACCAAGGAGGAGGCAAGCGCAAGGCCGATGGCAGCCTAGAGTTTGTAGCCAACACCAACTCCCAAGGTAATAACCAGCGACGCAAGGGGAGGCCCCCTCCCCGAGGCGGCGGGTCAGGTCCGACGCTGGAGCAGCTGTTGAATGAACCTTGTCCAAGGCATGGCTCTAGGGAGAAGCCAGCGACTCATCTGTGGAAGGATTGCGCAATCATGAAGGCCTTTAAGAATTACAATGGCCCGGGCAGTGGCTCAGGCGCTGGCGGCTTTCATGGCCCGGGCGGCGGTTCAAATTCCGGTCCTCAGAACGGTCAAGGGGGCTTTAATCAACAGTCTGGCCAGGGTTATCAATAGCAGCAGGGGGGTTATCAGACCAATCCAAAGCAGCTTAGCGGTGGACAGTATCATGTGTTTACCACTAGTTTGTGCAAGCGAGATCAGAAGCTTCACAAGAGGGCTGTAAATGCTGTTGAGCCGGCGGTCCCACGCTACTTGTGGTGGTCTGAGCAGCCTATAGTGTGGAGTAGGGAGGATCACCCTCCGCGGGTGGAGAACCCGGGCCACTTGGCCTTAGTGGTGGCCCCTCAAGTGGGAGGATATAAGTTCACAAAGGTGCTCATGGATGGAGGCAGCAGCATCAACATCCTCTATTATGAGACTTTTCGCCGTATGGGGTTGGTTGATAAGAACCTCAGCCGGTCAAACACTATCTTCCATGGTGTGGTACCTGGTAAGTCGGCTTATCCAGTCAGCAAGATCGAATTGGAAGTGGCTTTTGGTGATGAGAACAACTACAGGGTGGAGAAATTAACCTTTGAGGTGGTCAAGATAAGAAGTCCATATCATGCTATATTTGGGCGGCCGGCTTACGCCAAGTTCATGGCACGACCGTGTTATGTGTACTTACAGCTCAAGATGCCGGGTCACAATGGGACTATTACGGTTCACGGCAGCCGGAAAGTGGCTCTGGAATGTGAGGAAGGCGATGCGGCTTATGCAGAGTCTGTTTGTGCTACAGAGGAGTTGAAGTTTTACAAAGACAATGTTGACCCAACAGATATGACCTCTCTGAAAAAGCCGACTACGGAGGCTGAGCCGGCGATGAAATTTAAGTCGGCTGATGAAACTAAGCTTGTTGATTTTGTTCCAGGAGATTCATCTCAGCAGTTTAGCATCAGTGCCAATCTGGATCCAAAATAGGAAAGCGCGCTCATCGAGTTCATCCGTGAGAATAGGGACATCTTCGCATGGAAACCTTCTGACATGCCAGGTGTACCTAGAGAACTCACTGAGCATACTCTCAATGTTGATCCGAAATTTAAGCCGGTCAGACAGTTTCTTCGGCGGTTTAATGAAGAGAGGCGGAAAGCCATTGGAGAAGAAGTGGCCCGGCTCTTAGCGGCCGGGTTTATCGTTGAAGTCTTTCACCCAGAGTGGTTAGCTAACCCGGTGCTTGTACTCAAGAAGAACGGCACTTGGCGGATGTGTGTGGACTACACGGACCTGAACAAGGCGTGTCCGGCTGATCCTTTTGCCCTCCCCCGTATTGATCAAATCATTGATGCTACGGCAGGTTGTGCACGCTTAAGTTTCTTGGATGCTTATTTTGGTTATCATCAGATTAAGATGGCAGTTAAGGACCAGGAGAAGACGGCGTTCATCACTCCCTTTGGAGCCTTCTGCTATGTATCTATGCCCTTTGGACTCAAGTGTTCACAGGCGACTTACCAGCGTTGTGTGCAGAACTGTCTTCATAAACAAATTGGGCGCAATGTTCACGCTTATGTGGACGACATCGTGGTTAAGTCCATAAAAGAGGAAACCCTGATAGATGATTTAAGGGAAACCTTTGATAATCTCCGGGTCTACAAGATGATGCTTAACCCGACCAAGTGTGTCTTTGGTGTTCCTGCAGGCAAACTCTTGGGTTTCTTGGTTTCTGACAGAGGCATTGAGGCTAACCCGGAGAAGATCAAGGCCATCACCTCCCTGGCTAAGCCGGCGTGTATAAATGACGTTCAGCGCTTGGCGGGTCGCATCGCTGCTTTAAGCCGGTTTATAAGCCGTTTGGGTGAAAAGGCCATGCCCTTATATCAGTTGATGAAGAAAACTGATAACTTTGTCTGGAATGATGCAGCTAATACCGCCTTTGAGGATTTGAAGAAGCAGCTGGCAGAGCCCCCAGCCCTTGCTGCTCCGGTTGATAAGGAGCCCTTGCTACTGTATGTGGCGGCAAACGCACGAGCCGTCAGTGTGGCTATTGTGGTGGAACGCAAGGAGGAGGGTAAGGAGCATCCGGTTCAGCGGTCGGTTTATTATGTCAGCGAAGTGCTCATTGAGTCCAAGCAGCGGTACCGGCATTGGCAGAAGCTGGTATATGATGTGTTCATGGCAAGCCGGAAACTTAAGCATTATTTTCAGGGTCATCCCATCACTGTGGTCAGTTCTGCCCCCCTTGGTGATATCATTCAAAACAGAGAGGCCACAGGGAGAATTGCTAAGTGGGCTATAGAACTTGGACCTCATGGTCTCAAATACGTGCCACGCACTGCTGTTAAATCTCAGGCCTTGGTGGATTTCATCAATGATTGGACAGAGTCACAAGTGCCCGAGCAAAAGCCGGATAACACGTATTAGACTATTCATTTCGATGGGTCCAGGCAGTTGGAGGGCTCGGGGGCTGGCGTTGTATTGGCGTCCCCTAAAGGTGACAAATTCCATTATGTGCTACAGTTGATGTTTCCTTGCACTAACAACGCGGCTGAGTACGAGGCCCTGCTCCACGGTCTTCGGATGGCTAAGGAGATGAGCTTGAGCCGGGTAAGGTGCTTTGGTGACTCAGACTTGGTGGCTCAACAAGTATCAGGCAAGTGGGATTCTAAGGATCCTCTCATGGCGGCTTATCGCCGCGAGGTTGATGCCATTGCTGGGCACTTTCAGGGCTACCAAGTGGACCACATTGATCGCAGGAAGAACGAGGCGGCTGATGCTCTAAGCCGGCTGGGCTCTCAGCGAAAGCCGGTGCCGCCTAACACTTTCCTGGACGTCCTATATAACCCTTCGGTTAAGTTGCCTACAGAGGAAGACTTGGCTATCCCTGACCCGGAGGCACGACTGGTGGCGGCTCTTCATGTCATACCAGACTGGACAATGCCATATCTGGCTTATATAACCCGGGGAGAGTTGCCTGAGGATGAAACTTTGGCCAGGCAAATAACCCGGCGGGCTAAGTCAATGATCGTTATCGATGGCGAGTTGCATCATCGTAGTGTTACAGGAGCATTTCAGCGTTGTGTCTCCCCTGAGGAAGGTCAAGAGATCTTGCGTGAGATCCATGAAGGGGATTGTGGCCATCATGCCGGCTCAAAGTCCCTTGTGGCCAAAGCTTTCCGTCATGGTTTTTATTGGTTGACGGCTCATGCTGATGCAGAGGACTTGGTCAGTAAATGTGATGGTTGCCAGAGGTTCTCACGACGGGCTCATGTGCCGGCTCAGGAGCTGAGGATGATCCCAATCACTTGGCCCTTTGCGGTCTGGGGGCTTGATATGGTTCGGCCTTTTAAAAGGTCCAAGGATAAGAAGACCCACCTCTTGGTGGCAGTTGATAAATTCACAAAGTGGGTGGAAGCTGAGCCAGTTAGCAAGTGTGATGCAGCCACGGCGGTTCAATTTATGAAAAAGGTGATTTTCCGCTTTGGCTTTCCGCACAGCATTATAACTGACAATGGCACCAATCTCTCCAAAGGCGCCATGGAAGAGTTTTGTCAACGAGAGCATATCCGACTTGATGTTTCTTCAGTGGCTCATCCTCAATCCAATGGTCAAGCTGAGAGAGCTAATCAGGAGATTCTGAAGGGCATCAAGCCCCGGCTTTTGGTCCCTTTGCAACGGACGCCGGGTTGTTGGGTGGAGCAGTTGCCCTCCGTGTTATGGAGCATCAACACTACTCCTAACAGGTCTACAGGCTTCACGCCTTTCTTCATGGTTTATGGAGCAGAAGCAGTCCTCCCCAGTGACATCCGTCACGACTCACCTCGCGTGGCGGCTTATGTTGAGACGGACAATGAACAGGCGCGCCAAGATGCTCTTGACTTGTTGGACGAGCAGCGTGATGTGGCCGCAGCCCGTTCAGCGATTTACCAACAAGACCTGCGCCGTTATCATAGCCGCCGGGTCAAATCCCGGGTCTTCCAGGAAGGCGACCTTGTGCTCCGGCTCATCCAGGATCAAACAGATGCACACAAGTTATCCCCACCTTGGGAAGGGCCCTTTGTGGTCAGCAAGAACTTGCACAACGGGTCATATTACCTCATTGACATTCGGGAGCACAAAGATTCACGTAAGTCGGAGGAAGAGACCCGTCGGCCGTGGAACATAGCTCAGCTTCGGCCTTACTACACTTGAGCCACCGGCTCTCGTGGTGTACATATTTCTCTCAGCCATGTATATATTATGATAAGCAATAAAGCAGGACCTCTGTCCTTTTTTCTCCTCCAAATATGCACGTGTTGTTTACATGATGACTTAAAGGAGGATCCGGCTTATGATCGTATTCGAATCTAGCCGTAAGCAGTAAAGTCACTTGGGGGCTTCCTGTTCAAACATGGGTCGTATTCGAACCAAAGAGAACATAGCTGTTGATACCCATTTGATTGGCACAGTGCCGAGCTCATTGGGAGGTTACCTTTGGTCATATTTGAATCATAGTTTAACCCCTCTGAGAACCGACGTGGATCGTATTCGAATCAGCGTCGTTAAACAATTCTAAAAGTCACTTGGGGGCTTCCTGTTCAAACATGGGTCGTATTCGAACCAAAGAGAACATAGCTGTCGGTACCCTCTTGATTGGCATCGCCACACCCACTGGGGGCTATATGATCGTATCCGAATCTTGGCTTAACCCCTTTGGGCCGGGTCTCTGGTCGTATTCGAACCGGAAGCCCCTAAGTTCTTCTGCTTTATCACAAGTTTCCTCTGATTATGTCAAGGTGTGCACAGCCGGGTCTCACTTTGCCGGCTTAACTTTGGTTTACAGTGTTAGTTGAACATCATGGGTGTCATCAAGGCAAGTAAATCGGAGTTAAGGCGCCAACCTTGTTACCCGGGTTATCTAAACCGGAAGTATGCTTACAGGCCAATAAGTGTGTTATTACGGCTGTATTCAGGATACTATTGAAGACAAGTCCTTTTTGATTCATATTCCGGGTTATCTAAAATTTATGATTCTCAGGATGGTAAGACGCCCCGAGACTTATGATTTGCCTTTCTATATTTGAGGTTAAGAAAAACAAAGGATTGATTATGACCCGGAGAAGTATCGAAGAGACAACTTCAAAAGACTTTCGCATTCAATACGTGCACGATGGCACGGCAGAGATGAACTGTTGCACCTACTCTATTACAAAATTCATCAAGTCTAAAAAGGGTGGAACATTGTTTGCTAAACTGCCAGCCGAGTTATGATGCCCGCTGAGTTGAAGTCTCCGGCTCATTCCTATCCTCTCCTCCGGCTGATCCCAAGACCTGGAAGGTTGATGACTTCCAGTCGATGCCGCTGAGAGCTTCTAATTGGGCTTCCTCATCAATTAACCCGGCCGGGTCAATCTCCGGGGCGAAGGTGTGCTGACGAGCCGGCGGGATCAAGTTGAGAGCTTCATAGCGAGGGGTTGGAATCCTCTGATTCTCCGCATCATAACCCGGCTGGTACTTGGTCAGATCGGTGTCGTTCCCGATAAGGGTGGCCACCGGGCGGACGGTCTTCACGCAAGCTGCGAAGTCCTTCTGGTCGAAAGCTGAGCCGTCTTCCTTCAGGCTTGGATAGCCAAGGGTGATGTTGTTGGAAATATGCCCTAGAGGCAATAATAAATGGTTATTATTATATTTCTGTGTTCATGATAATAGTCTATTATTCATGCTATAATTGTATTGTCCGGAAATCGTAATACATGTGTGAATACATAGACCACAACCTGTCCCTAGTAAGCCTCTAGTTGACTAGCTCGTTGATCAACAGATAGTCATGGTTTCCTGACTATGGACATAGGATGTCACTGATAACGGGATCACATCATTAGGACAATGATGTGATGGACAAGACCCAACCTAAGCATAGCATAAAAGATCGTGTAGTTTCGTTTGCTAGAGCTTTTCCAATGTCAAGTATCTTTTCCTTAGACCATGAGATCGTGCAACTCCCGGATACCGTAGGAGTGCTTTGGGTGTGCCAAACGTCACAAAGTAACTGGGTGACTATAAAGGTGCATTACGGGTATCTCCGAAAGTGTCTGTTGGGTTGGCACGGATCAAGACTGGGATTTGTCACTCCGTGTAAACGGAGAGGTAACTCTGGGCCCACTCGGTAATGCATCATCATAATGAGCTCAATGTGACTAAGGCGTTAGTCACGGGATCATGCATTGCGGTACGAGTAAAGAGACTTGCCGGTAACGAGATTGAACAAGGTATTGGGATACCGACGATCGAATCTCGGGCAAGTAACATACCGATTGACAAAGGGAATTGCATACGGATTGATTGAATCCTCGACACCGTGGTTCACCCGATGATATCATCATGGAACATGTGGGAGCCAACATGGGTATCCAGATCCCGCTGTTGGTTATTGACCGGAGAGGCGTCTCGGTCATGTCTGCATGTCTCCCGAACCCGTAGGGTCTACACACTTAAGGTCCGGTGACGCTAGGGTTGTAGAGATATATGTATGCGGAAACCCGAAAGTTGTTCGGAGTCCCGGATGAGATCCCGGACGTCACGAGAGGTTCCGGAATGGTCCGGAGGTGAAGAATTATATATAGGAAGTCCAGTTTTGGCCACCGGGAAAGTTTCGGGGGTTATCGGTATTGTACCGGGACCACCGGAAGGGTCCCGGGGGTCCACCGGGTGGGGCCACCTGTCCCGGAGGGCCCCGTGGGCTGAAAGTGGAGGGGAACCAGCCCCTAGTGGGCTGGGGCGCCACCTTGGGCCTCCCCCTCATGCGCCTAGGGTTGGAAACCCTAGGGGGGAGTTCCCCCTTGCCTTGGGGGGCAAGGCAACCCCTTCCCCCCTTGGCCGCCGCCCCCCCCCTTGGAGATCCCATCTCCTAGGGCTGCGCACCCCCCTTGGGGGCCTATATAAAAGGGGGGGAGGGAGGGCAGCACACTACAGCCTTTGGCGCCTCCCTCCTCCCCTGCAACACCTCTCTCTCTCGCGCAGAAGCTCGGCGAAGCCCTGCCGGAGAGCCGCTACATCCACCACCACGCCGTCGTGCTGTTGGATCTCCATCAACCTCTCCTCCCCCCTTGCTGGATCAAGAAAGGAGGAGACGTCGCTGCACCGTACGTGTGTTGAACGCGGAGGTGCCGTACGTTCGGCACTCGGTCATCGGTGATTTGGATCACGGCGAGTACGACTCCGTCATCCACGTTCATTGGAACGCTTCCGCTCGCGATCTACAACGGTATGTAGATGCACTCCCTTCCCCTCGTTGCTAGTAGACTCCATAGATGCATCTTGGTGAGCGTAGGAAAATTTTAAAATTATGCTACGATTCCCAACAGTGGCATCATGAGCCAGGCCTATGCGTAGTTACTATGCACGAGTAGAACACAAAGCAGTTGTGGGCGTTGAGTTTGCCAATTCTTCTTGCCGCTACTAGTCGTTTCTTGTTTCGGCGGCATTGTAGGATGAAGCGGCCCGGACCGACCTTACACGTACGCTTACGTGAGACTGGTTCCACCGACTGACATGCACAAGTTGCATAAGGTGGCTAGCGGGTGTCTGTCTCTCCTACTTTAGTTGGAACGGATTCGATGAAAAGGGTCCTTATGAAGGGTAAATAGAAATTGGCAAATCACGTTGTGGTCATACGTAGGTAAGAAACGTTCTTGCTAGAAACCTACAAACCACGTAAAAACTTGCAACAACAATTAGAGGACGTCTAACTTGTTTTTGCAGCAAGTGCTATGTGATGTGATATGGCCAGAAGATGTGATGTATGAGATTGATCATATTCTTGTAATAGGAATCACGACTTGCATGTCGATGAGTATGACAACCGGCAGGAGCCATAGGAGTTGTCTTTATTATTTTGCATGACCTGCGTGTCATTGAATAACGCCATGTAAATTACTTTACTTTGTTGCTAAACGCGTTAGCCATAGAAGTAGAAGTAATCGTTGGCGTGACGACTTCATGAAGACACAATGATGGAGATCATGATGATGGAGATCATGGTGTCATGCCGGTGACGAAGATGATCATGGTGCCCCGAAGATGGAGATCAAAGGAGCATGATGATATTGGCCATATCATGTCACTATTTGATTGCATGTGATGTTTATCATGTTTTTGCATCTTATTTGCTTAGAACGACGGTAGTAAGTAAGATGATCCCTTATAATAATTTCAAGAAAGTGTTCACCCTAACTGTGCACCGTTGCGAAGGTTCGTTGTTTCGAAGCACCACGTGATGATCGGGTGTGATAGATTCTAACGTTCGAATACAACGGGTGTTGACGAGCCTAGCATGTACAGACATGGCCTCGGAACACACGCAATACACTTAGGTTGACTTGACGAGCCTAGCATGTACAGACATGGCCTCGGAACACGGAGGACCGAAATGTTGGAAATATGCCCTAGAGGCAATAATAAATGGTTATTATTATATTTCTGTGTTCATGATAATAGTCTTTTATTCATGCTATAATTGTATTGTCCGGAAATCGTAATACATGTGTGAATACATAGACCACAACCTGTCCCTAGTAAGCCTCTAGTTGACTAGCTCGTTGATCAACAGATAGTCATGGTTTCCTGACTATGGACATAGGATGTCATTGATAACGGGATCACATCATTAGGAGAATGATGTGATGGACAAGACCCAATCCTAAGCATAGCATAAAAGATCGTGTAGTTTCGTTTGCTAGAGCTTTTCCAATGTCAAGTATCTTTTCCTTGGACCATGAGATCGTGCAACTCCCGGATACCGTAGGAGTGCTTTGGGTGTGCCAAACGTCACAACGTAACTGGGTGACTATAAAGGTGCATTACGGGTATCTCCGAAAGTGTCTGTTGGGTTGGCACGGATCGAGACTGGGATTTGTCACTCCGTGTAAACGGAGAGGTATCTCTGGGCCCACTCGGTAATGCATCATCATAATGAGCTCAATGTGACTAAGGCGTTAGTCACGGGATCATGCATTGCGGTACGAGTAAAGAGACTTGCCGGTAACGAGATTGAACTAGGTATTGGGATACCGACGATTGAATCTCGGGCAAGTAACATACCGATTGACAAAGGGAATTGCATACGGATTGATTGAATCCTCGACACCGTGGTTCACCCGATGATATCATCGTGGAACATGTGGGAGCCAACATGGGTATCCAGATCCCGCTGTTGGTTATTGACCGGAGAGGCGTCTCGGTCATGTCTGCATGTCTCCCGAACCCGTAGGGTCTACACACTTAAGGTCCGGTGACGCTAGGGTTGTAGAGATATATGTATGCGGAAACCCGAAAGTTGTTCGGAGTCCCGGATGAGATCCCGGACGTCACGAGAGGTTCCGGAATGGTCCGGAGGTGAAGAATTATATATAGGAAGTCCAGTTTTGGCCACCGGGAAAGTTTCGGGGGTTATCGGTATTGTACCGGGACCACCGGAAGGGTCCCGGGGGTCCACCGGGTGGGGCCACCTGTCCCGGAGGGCCCCGTGGGCTGAAAGTGGAGGGGAACCAGCCCCTAGTGGGCTGGGGCGCCACCTTGGGCCTCCCCCCCATGCGCCTAGGGTTGGGAACCCTAGGGGGGGAGTTCCCCCTTGCCTTGGGGGGCAAGGCAACCCCTTCCCCCCTTGGCCGCCGCCCCCCCTTGGAGATCCCATCTCCTAGGGCTGCGCACCCCCCTTGGGGGCCTATATAAAAGGGGGGGAGGGAGGGCAGCACACTACAGCCTTTGGCGCCTCCCTCCTCCCCTGCAACACCTCTCTCTCTCGCGCAGAAGCTCGGCGAAGCCCTGCCAGAGAGCCGCTACATCCACCACCACGCCGTCGTGCTGTTGGATCTCCATCAACCTCTCCTCCCCCCTTGCTGGATCAAGAAAGGAGGAGACTTCGCTGCACCGTACGTGTGTTGAACGCGGAGGTGCCGTACGTTCGGCACTCGGTCATCGGTGATTTGGATCATGGCGAGTACGACTCCGTCATCCACGTTCATTGGAACGCTTCCGCTCGCGATCTACAACGGTATGTAGATGCACTCCCTTCCCCTCGTTGCTAGTAGACTCCATAGATGCATCTTGGTGAGCGTAGGAAAATTTTAAAATTATGCTACGATTCCCAACAGTGGCATCATGAGCCAGGCCTATGCGTAGTTACTATGCACGAGTAGAACACAAAGCGGTTGTGGGCGTTGAGTTTGCCAATTCTTCTTGCCGCTACTAGTCGTTTCTTGTTTCGGCGGCATTGTAGGATGAAGCGGCCCGGACCGACCTTACACGTACGCTTACGTGAGACTGGTTCCACCGACTGACATGCACAAGTTGCATAAGGTGGCTAGCGGGTGTCTGTCTCTCCTACTTTAGTCGGAACAGATTCGATGAAAAGGGTCCTTATGAAGGGTAAATAGAAATTGGCAAATCACGTTGTGGTCATACGTAGGTAAGAAACGTTCTTGCTAGGAACCTACAAACCACGTAAAAAACTTGCAACAACAATTAGAGGACGTCTAACTTGTTCTTGCAGCAAGTGCTATGTGATGTGATATGGCCAGAAGATGTGATGAATGATATATGTGATGTATGAGATTGATCATATTCTTGTAATAGGAATCACGACTTGCATGTCGATGAGTATGACAACCGGCAGGAGCCATAGGAGTTGTCTTTATTATTTTGTATGACCTGCGTGTCATTAAGTAGACGCCATGTAAATTACTTTACTTTATTGCTAAACGCGTTAGCCATAGAAGTAGAAGTAATCGTTGGCGTGACGACTTCATGAAGACACAATGATGGAGATCATGATGATGGAGATCATGGTGTCATGCCGGTGACAAAGATGATCATGGTGCCCCGAAGATGGAGATCAAAGGAGCATGATGATATTGGCCATATCATGTCACTATTTGATTGCATGTGATGTTTATCATGTTTTTGCATCTTATTTGCTTAGAACGACGGTAGCAAGTAGGATGATCCCTTATAATAATTTCAAGAAAGTGTTCACCCTAACTGTGCACCGTTGCGAAGGTTCGTTGTTTCGAAGCACCACGTGATGATCGGGTGTGATAGATTCTTACATTCGCATACAACGGGTGTTGACGAGCCTAGCATGTACAGACATGGCCTCGGAACACACGCAATACACTTAGGTTGACTTGACGAGCCTAGCATGTACAGACATGGCCTCGGAACACGGAGGGCCGAAAGGTCGAGCATGAGTCGTATAGAAGATACGATCAACATGGAGATGTTCACCGATCTTGACTAGTCCGTCTCACGTGAAGATCGGACACGGCTAGTTGAGCTCGGATCATGTTTCACTTAGATGACTAGAGGGATGTCTGTCTGAGTGGGAGTTCATTAAATAATTTGATTATATGAACTTTATTATCATGAACTTAGTCTAAAATCTTTACATCATGTATTGTAGATCAAATGGCCCACGTTGTCCTCAATTTCAACGCGTTCCTAGAGAAAACCAAGCTGAAAGATGATGGCAGCAACTATACGGACTGGGTCCGGAACCTGAGGATCATCCTCATAGCAGCCAAGAAAGATTATGTCTTAGAAGCACCGCTAGGTGAAGCACCAATCCCTGAGAACCAAGACGTTATGAACGCTTGGCAGCAGCGTGCTGATGATTACTCCCTCGTTCAGTGCGGCATGCTTTAATGCTTAGAACCGGGTCTCCAAAAGTGTTTTGAGAAACATGGAGCATATGAGATGTTCGAGGAGCTGAAACTGGTTTTTCAAGCTCATGCCCGGGTCGAGAGATATGATGTCTCCGACAAGTTCTTCAGCTGTAAAATGGAGGAGAACAGTTCTGTTAGTGAGCACATACTCAGAATGTCTGGGTTGCACAACCGCTTGTCTCAGCTGGGAGTTAATCTCCCGGATGACGCGGTCATTGACAGAATCCTTCAGTCGCTTCCACCAAGCTACAAGAGCTTTGTGATGAACTACAATATGCAGGGGATGGAAAAGACCATTCCCGAGGTATATTCAATGCTGAAATCAGCTGAGGTAGAGATCAGAAAAGAACATCAAGTGTTGATGGTGAATAAAACCACTAAGTTCAAAAGGGGCAAGGGTAAGAAGAACTTCAAGAAGGACGGCAAGGGAGTTGCCGCGCCCGGTAAGCCAGTTACCGGGAAGAAGTCAAAGAATGGACCTAAGCCCGAGACTGAGTGCTTTTATTGCAAGGGAAGTGGTCACTAGAAGCGGAACTGCCCCAAATATTTAGCGGACAAGAAGAAGGCCGGCAACACCCAAGGTATATGTGATATACAAGTAATTGACGTGTACCTTACCAGTACTCGTAGTAGCTCCTGGGTATTTGATACCGGTGCGGTTGCTCATATTTGTAACTCAAATCAGGAACTACGGAATAAACGGAGGCTGGCAAAAGACGAGGTGACGATGCGCGTCGGGAATGGTTCCAAGGTCGATGTGATCGCCGTCGGCACGCTACCTCTGCATCTACCCACGGGATTAGTTATAAACCTCAATAATTGTTATTTAGTGCCAGCTTTGAGCATGAACATTGTATCTGGATCTCGTTTAATTCGAGATGGCTACTCATTTAAATCTGAGAATAATGGTTGTTCTATTTATTTGAGAGATATGTTTTATGGTCATGCCCCGCTGGTCAATGGTTTATTTTTGATGAATCTCGAACGTGATGTTACACATGTTCATAGTGTGAATACCAAAAGATGTAAAGTTGATAACGATAGTCCCACATACTTGTGGCACTGCCGCCTTGGTCACATTGGGGTCAAGCGCATGAAGAAGCTCCATGCAGATGGACTTTTGGAGTCTCTTGATTACGAATCATTTGACACGTGCGAACCATGCCTCATGGGTAAGATGACCAAGACTCCGTTCTCCGGAACAATGGAGCGAGCAACCAACTTATTGGAAATCATACATACCGATGTGTGCGGTCCAATGAGTGTTGAGGCTCGCGGAGGATATCGTTATGTTCTCACTCTCACTGATGATTTGAGTAGATATGGGTATGTCTACCTAATGAAACACAAGTCTGAAACCTTTGAAAAGTTCAAGGAATTTCAGAGTGAAGTCGAGAATCAACGTGACAGAAAAATAAAATTCTTATGATCAGATCGTGGTGGAGAATATTTAAGTCACGAATTTGGTACACACTTAAGGAAATGTGGAATAGTTTCACAACTCACGCCGCCTGGAACACCTCAGAGAAATGGTGTGTCCGAACGTCGTAATTGCACTCTATTGGATATGGTGCGATCTATGATGTCTCTTACCGATTTACCGCTCTCATTTTGGGGTTATGCTTTAGAGACTGCCGCATTCACTTTAAATAGGGCACCGTCTAAATCCGTTGAGACGACACCGTATGAATTATGGTTTGGGAAGAAACCTAAGCTGTCGTTTCTAAAAGTTTGGGGATGCGATGCTTATGTCAAGAAACTTCAACCTGAAAAGCTCGAACCCAAATCGGAAAAATGCGTCTTCATAGGATACCCTAAGGAAACTATTGGGTATACCTTCTACCTCAGATCCGAAGGCAAGATCTTCGTTGCCAAGAACGGGTCCTTTCTAGAGAAGGAGTTTCTCTCGAAAGAATTGAGTGGGAGGAAAGTGGAACTTGATGAGGTGATAGTCACCCCTTCCGAACCGGAAAGTAGCGCAGCGCGGGAAAATGTTCCTGTGGTGCCTACACCGACTGGGGAGGAAGTTAATGATGATGATCATGAAACTTCAGATCAAGTTACTGAACGTCGTAGGTCCACAAGGACACGTTCCGCACCAGAGTGGTACGGCAACCCTGTCTTGGAAATCATGTTGTTAGACAACGGTGAACCTTCGAACTATGAAGAAGCGATGGCGGGCCCGGATTCCGACAAATGGCTAGAAGCCATGAAATCCGAGATAGAATCCATGTATGAAAACAAAGTATGGACTTTGACTGACTTGCCCGATGAGCGGCGAGCCATAGAAAACAAATGGATCTTTAAGAAGAAGACAGACGCAGATGGTAATGTGACCATCTACAAAGCTCGACTTGTCGCTAAGGGTTATCGACAAGTTCAAGGGGTTGACTACGATGAGACTTTCTCACCCGTAGCGAAGCTGAAGTCCGTCCGAATCATGTTAGCAATTGCCGCATACTATGATTATGGGATATGGCAGATGGACGTCAAAACGGCATTCCTTAACGGCTTCCTTAAGGAAGAGTTGTATATGATGCAGCCGGAAGGTTTTGTCGATCCTAAGAATGCTAACAAAGTATGCAAGCTCCAGCGCTCAATCTATGGGCTGGTGCAAGCATCTCGGAGTTGGAACATTCGCTTTGATGAGATGATCAAAGCGTTTGGGTTTACACAGACTTATGGAGAAGCCTGTGTTTACAAGAAAGTGAGTGGGAGCTCTGTAGCATTTCTCATATTATATGTGGATGACATATTATTGATGGGAAATGATATAGAATTCTTGGAAAGTATAAAGGCCTATTTGAATAAGTGTTTTTCAATGAAGGACCTTGGAGAAGCTGCTTACATATTAGGCATCAAGATCTATAGAGATAGATCAAGACGCCTCATTGGTCTTTCACAGAGTACATACCTTGACAAGATATTGAAGAAGTTCAGTATGGATCAGTCCAAGAAGGGGTTCTTGCCTGTATTGCAAGGTGTGCAATTGAGCACGGCTCAATGCCCGACCACGGCAGAAGATATAGAACAGATGAGTGTCATCCCCTATGCCTCGGCCATAGGGTCTATTATGTATGCCATGCTGTGTACCAGACCTGATGTAAACCTTGCCGTAAGTTTGGTAGGAAGGTACCAAAGTAATCCCGGCAAGGAACACTGGACAGCGGTCAAGAATATCCTGAAGTACCTGAAGAGGACTAAGGATATGTTTCTCGTTTATGGAGGTGACGAAGAGCTCGTCGTAAAGGGTTACGTCGACGCTAGCTTCGACACAGATCTGGATGACTCGAAGTCACAGACCGGATACGTGTATATATTGAATAGAGGAGCAGTAAGCTGGTGCAGTTGCAAGCAAAGCGTCGTGGCTGGATCTACATGTGAAGCGGAGTACATGGCAGCCTCGGAGGCAGCACAGGAAGCAGTCTGGATAAAGGAGTTCATTACCGACCTAGGGGTGATTCCCAATGCGTCGGGCCCAATGACTCTCTTCTGTGACAACACTGGAGCTATTGCCCTTGCGAAGGAGCCCAGGTTTCACAGGAAGACCAGGCATATCAAGCGTCGCTTCAACTCCATTCATGAAAGTGTTCAAAATGGAGACATAGATATTTGTAAAGTACACACGGACCTGAATGTAGCAGATCCGTTGACTAAACCTCTCCCTAGGGCAAAACATGATCAACACCAAGACGCAATGGGTGTTCGATTCATCACAATGTAACTAGATTATTGACTCTAGTGCAAGTGGGAGACTGTTGGAAATATGCCCTAGAGGCAATAATAAATGGTTATTATTATATTTCTGTGTTCATGATAATAGTCTATTATTCATGCTATAATTGTATTGTCCGGAAATCGTAATACATGTGTGAATACATAGACCACAACCTGTCCCTAGTAAGCCTCTAGTTGACTAGCTCGTTGATCAACAGATAGTCATGGTTTCCTGACTATGGACATAGGATGTCACTGATAACGGGATCACATCATTAGGAGAATGATGTGATGGACAAGACCCAACCTAAGCATAGCATAAAAGATCGTGTAGTTTCGTTTGCTAGAGCTTTTCCAATGTCAAGTATCTTTTCCTTAGACCATGAGATCGTGCAACTCCCGGATACCGTAGGAGTGCTTTGGGTGTGCCAAACGTCACAACGTAACTGGGTGACTATAAAGGTGCATTACGGGTATCTCCGAAAGTGTCTGTTGGGTTGGCACGGATCAAGACTGGGATTTGTCACTCCGTGTAAACGGAGAGGTAACTCTGGGCCCACTCGGTAATGCATCATCATAATGAGCTCAATGTGACTAAGGCGTTAGTCACGGGATCATGCATTGCGGTACGAGTAAAGAGACTTGCCGGTAACGAAATTGAACAAGGTATTGGGATACCGACGATCGAATCTCGGGCAAGTAACATACCGATTAACAAAGGGAATTGCATACGGATTGATTGAATCCTCGACACCGTGGTTCACCCGATGATATCATCGTGGAACATGTGGGAGCCAACATGGGTATCCAGATCCCGCTGTTGGTTATTGACCGGAGAGGCGTCTCGGTCATGTCTGCATGTCTCCCGAACCCGTAGGGTCTACACACTTAAGGTCCGGTGACGCTAGAGTTGTAGAGATATATGTATGCGGAAACCCGAAAGTTGTTCGGAGTCCCGGATGAGATCCCGGACGTCACGAGAGGTTCCAGAATGGTCCGGAGGTGAAGAATTATATATAGGAAGTCCAGTTTTGGCCACCGGGAAAGTTTCGGGGGTTATCGGTATTGTACCGGGACCACCGGAAGGGTCCCGGGGGTCCACCGGGTGGGGCCACCTGTCCCGGAGGGCCCCGTGGGCTGAAAGTGGAGGGGAACCAGCCCCTAGTGGGCTGGGGCGCCACCTTGGGCCTCCCCCCCATGCGCCTAGGGTTGGGAACCCTAGGGGGGAGTTCCCCCTTGCCTTGGGGGGCAAGGCAACCCCTTCCCCCCTTGGCCGCCGCCCCCCCTTGGAGATCCCATCTCCTAGGGCTGCGCACCCCCCTTGGGGGCCTATATAAAAGGGGGGAGGGAGGGCATCACACTACAGCCTTTGGCGCCTCCCTCCTCCCCTGCAACACCTCTCTCTCTCGCGCAGAAGCTCGGCGAAGCCCTGCCGGAGAGCCGCTACATCCACCACCACGCCGTCGTGCTGTTGGATCTCCATCAACCTCTCCTCCCCCCTTGCTTGATCAAGAAAGGAGGAGACTTCGCTGCACCGTACGTGTGTTGAACGCGGAGGTGCCGTACGTTCGGCACTCGGTCATCGGTGATTTGGATCACGGCGAGTACGACTCCGTCATCCACGTTCATTGGAACGCTTCCGCTCGCGATCTACAACGGTATGTAGATGCACTCCCTTCCCCTCGTTGCTAGTAGACTCCATAGATGCATCTTGGTGAGCGTAGGAAAATTTTAAAATTATGCTACGATTCCCAACAGATGTCCGCCGGGTCTAACTCCGGCAGGAATGCCTTGGCCCGGCTCAGCGCAGCGATCGCTCCAGCTCTCGCAGAGGCCCGCCGTAGCTCTTGGATCCGCTGAGGTAGAACGGCGAGCCGGCGCAGGACTTCGGCCAGGTGAGTCGGCACCTCGTTGGATAGGGCCACCATAGCTAAGGCACGCTGTGACCCGGTGTAGAGCTGCTCCACCAGGGTATACACGGCCTTTAGCTTGGTGACCACGCTCTGGTTGAGGTTGGCACTTCTGGGACCTGTTTAACAGAATCAGATAAGCCGGCGACAAGGATGAATCATGAGATATAAACATTCTAACATGGATGAAAGCCAGTGAGGCGACTTACCGAAGATGGCGGCCACCATTTGGGAAACCTGGCGCTTTAGGCCGGAGAGCTCGGCGGTCTTCTCAGAGAGAGCCTTCTCCGCCTGTTCCGCCCGAGTCACCAGTGCGGCCTTCTCTTCGGCCCAGGCTTTTCGCTCAGCATCAAACTCGGTCTTCAACTTTTCTTGAGTGGCGATGCTGGATACAAACTTGGCGTTTGCCTTCCGGGTTTCCATCTCCTGCATCTTCAGCCGGCTCTTGAGATCCGCAAGGTCCGCCTCTAGCTTCTTGCCAACAGCCTGTATAAATTTCCGGGTTATTAACAGTTACTATATAAGTCCCAAGCGTTTTCCAAGCAAAGACACTTGGCACTTGGGGGCTAATGCATATTGAACGTATCTATCTACATACTGCCAGCTCAATTGAGTAAGCCGGAACCTAAGTCTACAATATATTCAATCATAAGTCGTCGACTTGGGGCTAGCATGGCAAAGGTAACTATGCAGTAAGTAAGAAGACAGCAGAAGGATACCTCAGATTTTTGTTGGATCTGGTTTACCATGGCGACCTCCGCGTCTCGGCTCTTGTGCACCTGGCTGATGTAGCCAGAGACGAGCTCTCCAATGCTCAAGTTGGTGTAGTCGGAGAGATCCAGGTTCACCCGGTGGGGCTGTAGCAACTCCCCCTTAGCGGAGCACTTGGCCAGCACGGTCGGTCTCCCCGGCTCAACAAACTCCGTCCGGGTGATTACCACGTCCGGGTCGTCTGCTGGTGGAGCTGAGCCGGAGGCCTCCGGGTTAACTGAAGTTTCTGTAGTGGCCTTGGTAGTTGGGGCAGTGGCCTCAGGTGCCGTGTCCTTTGGAGTGGTGGCCTCGGGGGCGGAGGCAGCTGGCGGTTCTTGAGCCGTCACCTCCGGTTCAGGTAAATCCGGCACTCCGGCTGACCTGGTCTTCTTCGCTCTCTTGGTAAGCTTTCCCTGGGCACTGAAAGGACAGAAACATTCAGCACAAAGAAAGTAAGTACAGACAAATATAATATGAGATGGTTGTCATTACCCGGGCGCGGTCTTGAAAGTCGGAAGGCTCGACTGCATAGAGTCGCCCGAAGAAGGGGAGGTCTCCTGATAATTGGAGTCAGAGGAATTGAGTGGCTGACGGATAACACCCGCCAACGGATGAAAAGGGTACAAGTGGGGAAAAACCTCAGTTCGGCGCTTCCTTGTTGCGTCGGGTAACCCGGCGGAGAGGTCGGTGTCCTTGTTGGTCCGGGTGTGACGCCAGCTTTCATGAACCTGTCGCTTCAAAATAAATTGAGGGTCTTGGTAAGCTAAAGGATGTGAAAAGCTTACTTTCCGGGTTACCCTTCGGACTTTCAGCTGGGGCAAGGGCTCCGAGTCGGAGGAAAGTGACGTTACCTCTTCAACTACCGGGTTACTGGCGCCGGTGTCATCCTGTCAATGAGCAAGTGTTGATAAGGCAAACAGCAACAAATAACAAATACAACAAGAATTTAAAGGCTTAGGGGTTACCTCTGACTCGGAGTTGTCGCTTAATTGCATCAGCTCCGAAGCAGTAGGCCTGCTTCCTTTTTTACGAGGGGCGGCTTTCTTGGCGGCTTTCTTCGCCTTCCTGGCCTTCTTGGCCGCCTCATGGTCATATTTGACCCGCCAGAACTTATCATCAGCCTAAAAATACAATGATGAATTCTCAAAACGGTTCAGATGCAGGTTATATGCAGAAGAAGATAAAAAATTAAAGTCAGCGACTTACCGCTGGGGCTGGGTTGGTCTTGCAGAAGGGGGCTAACCCGGTCCTTCCGCACTCTGCCAGGCTCTCGTTTAAAAGAGCCTTGGTCATCTCCTCTGCAACGTCTTCTGGAAGATCATTGCGGCTATGTCTCTGCGGGTCATCCTTTCGTCCGGTGTACTCACACATTAAGCCGGGGCGGCGGCTCAATGGGATCACCCGCCATGAGATCCAGACCCGGACCAGGTCGATTCCGTTCAGACCATTGCCCAGGAGAGCCTTGATCTTGTTGATAGTTGGGAGCAGAGGCTGGCGCTCCGCTTGAGTCAGTTTGTCCGACAGTGGGTGAGTCGGCTCCAGACGTGTTGGGCGAAAGCCGGGCAGCGGGCTTTCATCAGCCGGGGATGTATCTTGGCAGTAGAACCAAGTCATGTTCCAGTCCTTTGGGTGGCTCGGTGGCTCTGCGTAAGGGAAAAGGCAGTCCCTACGCCGCTGGATGGAGATACCACCTAACTCCAGACTTGGCCCGTTGGCACAGTCATTCTGACGGTTTAAGTAAAACAGCTCTCTAAAGAGCAGCAGACTAGGCTCTTCTCCAAGGTAAACCTCGCAGAAGACTTGGAAATTGCAGATATTGGACACTGAGTTGGGTCCTATATCTTGAGGCCGCAAGTCGAAGAAGTTGAGCACGTCCCTAAAAAACTTTGAGCCGGGCGGTGCGAAGCCCCGGCTCATGTGATCCGCAAAAATCACTACCTCCCCGTCCTTTGGCTGTGGCCTTTCTTCTAACGGGTCAGGGGCGCGGTAGGACATGATGTCTTTCTTGGGCAGATATCCTGACTTAACAAAATCAGCTAGGGTCTCGTTGGTCACGTTGGACCTCATCCAGTTGCAGGTAATGGGAGCTTTGGGAGGCATGGTGAAAGTCGGCAGTCTATGACAGAAAGGAAAAAATGTCCAGGTTAATTATAACCCGGAGATCTACAGTTCAAAACTAAGGTGGCGGCTTATGAAGGGGACTAATGGTATATACTCAAGTACAATGGGTATTTAAGCCGCAGGGACATTCAGAATAAATTGATTATCTACGGCCTTATCACAGTTAAGCCGGAGGATTCTACGAAGCATGGTTTCCTTTAAGCCGGAAGATTCTATGTCACGTGGTTTCTTTAAACTGGAATTGTAAGCCGCCAAGATTCAATGGTTGCAGTTTTTACTAAGTGTGGTAAAACAGGTTTCACATATTGCAGTAACTTTTTTGGATCAAAATGGTCAGGCAAAAGAAAAAATTTCTAGACCTAGAAACAGCAGTGAGGGAGTTCTTGGGTTCGAACAAAGTCCTTATGCAGTACAAGGAAGGCTACTTGCGTGTGAAATGGATCTTAAACAACCACCGCACTAGTTCTATGCAGGACTAAGATCAAGCAGGGGCAGTAACTAGGAGAACTACCGAAACTTGCGGGCAATGGTGACGAACACGAAGAACGTGGATGAACCCTACCGCAGATCTGCTCTACGGGGTAGTGAGGACTTACCGGAGCTGAAAAGGTGCGGGGGTCGCCGCCATTTGTCTGGTCCGAGTCAGGGTGATGCAGCGGCCAAGGTTGATGAAGACCGGAGGCGAGACGACGGCGGCGGAGTGCGAGCTCAGGCAGAGAGGCAGCGCGTGAGGAGGAAGAAGAATGGCAGAGAAGCCCGTCGGGCCAGCCTATTTATAAGGCGAGCTCATAAAGCGGGCGCGAGAATCAAGGAGACCGTGGCGTGGTTATCTCCCCCCCATGACGCCTCGATTTTCAGGATGACAGTAAAAGCAAAGATCCGTTGCGGATCTGGCGGAGTAAAAAACAGGCTTAATGGAAGATGACGTCACAGCGGATTATTCGGAGTCCAGAGGATGACGTCACACCGGGTTATGGCCTTCACATAAATGGTAAGCCGGAGATTTTTTCTGTCGAAGAATTGAAAGATTGACATGAGCCGGCTCAAATCAATCTGGGGCCTAATGTTGAGGATATAGACCTTAGAGTCACCCGCCAGGAGGGGCCGGGTTACTCTATGGTCGTTGCCAGAAGCCCGGGGCCAAGCTTGAAGACGATGGGCCGGAGATGGGCTTAAGACCCGGATATGGCTTAAGGCCCGTAGTTACAATCATTATTATGGTAGAACTTGTAGTGTACGGCAAGTATAGTTGAGAGTCCGAGCCGGACACTCTTATGAGCCGGCCGGGACTCTGAGAGCCGCAGGGCGTCAGCCTCCTTATATAAAGGGACGACCCGGCAGCGATTTAGGGACAAGAACAATCTCGTCGAGAGCCGGGCATAGCAGTTTAGCTCCCTGGTGATCGTAACCCTAATCAATACCACCTCAAACTGGACGTAGGCTTTTACCTTCACCGTAAGGGGCCGAACCAGTATAAACCCTCGTGTTCCTTGTCCCGCATTAACCCCTTCAAGCTTCCTAGCAGCGATGGCTCCACGACTAAGTCCTAGCTCGAGGACATCTGCCATGACAATTCCACGACAGGTTGTCTACGAAATTTGGAAAAATTAAAATCATGAGACATATCCCCTAAACCAACAGAAACAATATCCTTTTTGCAGTCTATCTTAGCATTAACAGTATTCAAGAAGGGTCTGCCAAATATAATGGGACAAAAGTTATCTTGTGGGGAAGCAAGAACAAGAAAATTGGTAGGATATTTAATTTTCCCACACAAGACTTCAACATCTCTAACGATCCCAACCGGTGAGATAGTATCTCTATTGGCAAGCTTAATAGTAACATTAATATCTTCTATCTCAGCAGGTGCAATATCATGCATAATTTCTTTATATAAGGTAAGGTATTGCACTGACATTAGCACCCATATCACATAAGCCATGATAACAGTGATCTCCTATTTTAACATAAACAATAGGCATGCCAATAGCAGGTCTATGTTTATCTTTAGTATCAGGTTTAGCAATTCTAGCAGCTTCATCACAGAAGTAAATAACATGTCCATCAATATTATCAACCAAGAGATCTTTAACCATAGCAATACTAGGTTCAACATTAATTTGCTCAGAGGGTTTGGGTGTTCTAATATTACTTTTGTTGACCACAGTTGAAGCTTTAGCATGATCCTTTATTCTAACAGGGAAAGGTGGTTTCTCAATATAAGCGGTAGGAACAATAGGTTCAACATTATAAGTGATAGTCTTTTCTTCAACTTTAATAGGTTCAACTACTTTTACTTCAATGGGAGGATGATATTTAAAACACTTCTTGTTAGGAAGATCAACATGAGTAGCAAATGATTCACAGAAAGAAGCTACTATCTCAGAGTCAAGTCCATATTTAGTGCTAAATTCACGAAAAGCATCGGTATCCATAAAAGATTTAACACAATCAAACTTAGGTGTTATACCTGACTCCTTACCTTCATCGAGTTCCCAATCTTCAGAGTCGCGTTTAATTCTTTCCAATAAATCCCATTTGAATTCAATAGTCTTCATCATAAAAGAACCAGTACAAGAAGTATCGAGCATGGAGCGATTGTTGAGCGAAAGCCGAGCATAAAATTTTTGAATAATAATTTCTCTTGAGAGCTCATGATTGGGGCATGAATATAACATTGACTTAAGCCTCCCCCAAGATGGAGCGATACTTTCTCCTTCACGAGGCCAAAAATTATATATATAATTACGATCACGATGAACCAGATGCATAGGATAAAACTTCTGATGAAATTCCAATTTCAATCGGTTGTAGTTCCATGATCCAATATCATCGCATAGCCTAAACCATGTCAATGCCTTTCCCTTCAAAGATAAAGGGAATACCTTCTTCTTGATAACATCCTCGGGCATACCTACAAACTTAAATAATCCACAAACTTCATCCACATAGATTAGGTGCAAATCGGGATGCAATGTTCCATCTCCTGTAAAAGGATTAGCTAGCAGTTTCTCTATCATACCCGAAGGAATTTCAAAGTAAAAAATTTCAGTAGGTTCAGTAGGTTGAGGAGCAACTCTTTGCTCTATTGGTCGGGGTGAAGATACCCCGCCTCAAAGGATTACTTTCCATAGTAACAAGTGACAGTAAATTTCAGCACACTATATAAATTTTTCCTTACCAAATTCCACTTACCAAAGGCGCTTCACTCCCCGGCAACGGCGCCAGAAAAGAGTCTTGATGACCCACAAGTATAGGGGATCTATCGTAGTCCTTTCTATAAGTAAGAGTGTCGAACCCAACGAGGAGCGGAAGGAAATGACAAGCGGTTTTTAGTAAGGTATTCTCTACAAGCACTGAAATTATCGGTAACAGATAGCTTTGTGATAAGGTAATTTGTAACGGGTAACAAGTAACAAAAGTAAACAAGGTGCAGAAAGGTGGCCCAATCCTTTTTGTAGCAAAGGAAAAGCCTGGACAAACTCTTATATACAGGAAAACGCTCCCTGAGGACACATGGGAATTATCGTCAAGCTAGTTTTCATCATGCTCATATGATTCGCGTTCGTTACTTGTATAATTTGATATGTGGGTGGACCAGTGCTTGGGTACTGCCCTTCCTTGGACAAGCATCCCACTTATGATTAACCCCTCTCGCAAGCATCCGCAACTACGAAAGAAGAATTAAGGTAAACTTAACCATAGCATGAAACATATGGATCCAAATCAGCCCCTTACGAAGCAACACACAAAATAGGGTTTGAGCTTCTGTCACTCTAGCAACCCATCATCTACTTATTACTTCCCAATGCCTTCCCCTAGGCCCAAACAATGGTGAAGTGTCATGTAGTCGACGTTCACATAACACCACTAGAGGAAAGACAACATACATCTCATCAAAATATCGAACGAATACCAAATTCACATGACTACTTATAGCAAGACTTCGCCCATGGCCTCAGGAACAAACTTAACTACTCACAAATCGTATTCATGTTCATAATCAGAGGGGTATTAATATGCATAAAGGATCTGAACATATGATCTTCCACCAAATAAACCAACTAGCATCAACTACAAGGAGTAATCAAAACTACTAGCAACCCACAGGTACCAATCTGAGGTTTTGAGACAAAGATTGGATACAAGAGATGAACTAGGGTTTGAGATGAGATTGTGCTGGTGAAGACGTTGATGGAGGTTGACCCACTCCCGATGAGAGGATCGATGGTGATGATTTCCCCCCTCCCGGAGGGATGTTGCCCCGGCAGAACAGCTCCGCCGGAGCCCTAGATTGGTTTCGCCAGGTTCCGCCTCGAGACGGCGGCGCTTCATCCCGAAAGCTTCCATCTGATTTTTTCCAGGGCGAAAGACTTCATATAGTAAAAGATGGGCACCCGAGGCCTGCCAGGGGGCCCACGAGGTAGGGGGCGCGCCCAGGGGGGTAGGGAGCGCCCCCACCCTCGTGGACAGGGTGTGGCCCCCCTCTGGTGCTTTCTTCGCCCAATATTTTTAATATATTCCAAAACTGACTTTCGTGGAGTTTCAGGACTTTTGGAGTTGTGCAGAATAGGTCTCTAATATTTGCTCCTTTTCCAGCCCAGAATTCCAGCTGCCGGCATTCTCCCTCTTCGTGTAAACCTTGTAAAATAAGAGAGAATAGGCATAAGTATTGTGACATAATGTGTAATAACAGCCCATAATGCAATAAATATCAATATAAAAGCATGATGCAAAATGGACGTATCAATACCTCGCGGAGCGTGGTCGCGGGGATGGTGTTGGTGCTTTCCTTCTCCGGTGCCTCCCGCTCCTGCGTCGGCCGCGGGGGAGGTGGTGACAACGCCTCCTGTGCCGACCATGTCCCCCGCAGTGCCCACATCCTCACGAGCCTCCGCATTCCCCGTGGCGTCGGTGGTCGCGGGCGGCGGGGCCTTCGAGGTGGATGGGTGAGCTGCGGCACCGGACTTCTTCTTGGGCACCATAGTCGATGGAGCCGTCGATGATGAAAACGGCGATGAAGATGACGTGCTGCTTACACTCTCGGGTTCGTGCAAGTGATCCCCCTACCTGGCGCGCCAAAGATGTCGTGGGAAACCACGACCACCTATGGCGCCATGAGCCCCTTTTGGTTCGGCGGGGGGATGGGCACGTAGCACAAAGAGCGGAGAAGCGTAGCACAGCACAACAGAGATCACACAGGCAGTTTTACCCAGGTTCGGGCCGCTGCGAGGCGTAAAACCCCACTCCTGCTTTGGTGGATTGATGGTGGGAAATGGTGAAAAAACGCAGTGCTCTTGCCCGGCAAGGTTGCCTCGGGGTGAGAATGGCTACACGCGTATGAATGTGCGGGGGTTCGAATCCTTTCTACGGTTGCCATGGGCCTCCTTTTATGGATCAAGGGGTCACCACAGTGGAAATCAGTATTTACATACTGATTAGATAGCAAACAGTGCTATCATACCTAATTCTGCAGGCTGACAGAGCACATTTAATGTGTCACTCTGTGTCACGTCATAGCTTGCCCGGCAGGCCCTGCCGGGCTGTTTTGCTAGCTTCGCGCCTGCTTGCTTGACACATCTCAGGACGGGTGTCACTTGGAGGTATTTTCATTAGGAAGTAGGTGCCATGTGGCAGGGAGCAGCCACTTAGTCACTTAGAAGCTTGACACCGCACAAATCAATGATGTGCGTCGCTGTGAGGTGGTGCGGTGGAGTGGTTTGCTTCCATGAGCCCCGGCAGGCCTGCCGGGGCGATATTGGAGGCTCGCTTCCGGGGTAACCCCAACCTCGCCAGGCTCGCCTGCCCGGCAAGGGAGATTCTTCTCATAGTGGTATCTTGTCTCTCTCGCTAGTCTTGGTCTTCTTGATCTGCACTTTGGTCCTTCGAAGAGCCGATCCCTCGTGCTTCGATCTAATCTTGGTATTGTAATCTTGTTCTTGGGCCCGTCCACAGTCTGGGCAATGGACCCAGGGTTTGTTGCACCGACATAAATATTATCCATTATGCTAGCAAAACTCTAGACAATGCCCAAAGAAATTATGCTACTACTGAAAAAGAATTTTTAGCAGTTGTGTTTGCTTGTGACAAATTCAGATCTTACATTGTTGATTCCAAAGTTATTATTCACACCGATCATGCTGCTATTATGGAAAAGAAAGATGCTAAACCTAGACTCATTAGGTGGGTTATCTTGACTACAAGAATTTGTCTACATATAAATGATAGGAAAGGAGTTGAGAACCCCATAGCTGATAACTTGTCTAGGTTAGAAAATATTCTTGATGACCCACAACCTATTAATGATAGCTTTCCTAATGAACAACTAGCCGCAATAAATGTTTCTCATAATACTCCTTGGTATGCTGACTATGCTAATTATATTGTTGCTAAATATATACCACCTAGGTTCACATACCAACAAAAGAAAAAATTCTTCTATGATTTAAGACATTACTTTGGGATGACCCACATCTTTATAAAGAAGAATTAGATGGTATTATTAGACATTGTGTACCTCAGCATGAACAGGAACAAATCCTACGGAAATGTCACTCCGAAGCTTATGGAGGGCATCATGCGGGAGACATAACTGCTCACAAGGTATTGCGATCTAGTTTTTGTTGGCGTACTCTCTTCAAGGATGCTCGTAAGTTTTTTTCATCTTGTGATGAATGTCAACGAATTGGTAATATCGGTAAACGTCAAGAAATGCTACGAATTATTCACTTGCTGTTGAATCATTCGATGTTTGGGGTTTTGAATATATGGGACCTTTTTCTTCCTCTCATGGGTATACTCATATTTTGGTTGCTGTTGATTATGTCACTAAGTGGGTAGAAGCAATTCCAACTAGTAGTGCTGATCACAATACTTCCATTAAAATGCATAAAGAAGTTATTTTCCCGAGGTTTGGAGTCCCTAGATATTTAATGACTGATGGTGGTTCACACTTTATTCATGGTACTTTCCGTAAAATGCTTGCTAAATATGATGTTAACCATATAATTGCATCACCCTATCATCCTCAATCAAACGGTCAAGTTGGACTTAGCAATAGAGAAATCAAACTAATATTACAAAAAACTTTTAATAGGTCCCGAAAGAATTGGTCTAAGAAATTGGATGATGCACTTTGGGCTTATAGAACAACTTATAAGAATCCTACGGGTATGTCTCTATATAAAATGGTTTATGGAAAAGCTTGTCATTTGCCTCTTGAGTTAGAACATAAAGCATATTCAGCAATTAAAGAACTCAACTATGATTTCAAAATTGCCGGTGAAAAGAGGTTATATGATGTTAGTTCACTAGACGAATGGAGAACCCAAGCCTATGAAAATGCCAAAATATTTAAAGAAAATGTTAAAATATGGCATTATAAAAGAATCCAAAAGCGGGATTTCAAAGTCGAGGAATATGTTCTCTTGTACAACTCCCGTTTCAAATTCTTTGCGGGAAAACTTCTCTCCAAATGGGAAGGACCATATATTATCGAGGAGGTTTACCGCTCTAGAGCTATCAAGATTAATAATGCCGAAGGTACTAACCTGAAGGTGGTCAATGGTCAAAGAATTAAACACTATATCTCAGGTACGCCTACTAATGTTGAAAGCAATATTATCCAAACCATGACACCGGAGGAACACATAAAAGAAACATTCCGGAACACTCCAAAATAACCGAAAAAGAGGAGGTACGTGATATGGTAAGTAAACGGACTCCGAAAAATCCGCAAGAATATTTTCTGTCTGTTTGGAATATTACAAAAAATAGGAAAATAAGAAACAACCAGGAAGGCAACCCTGGTGGGCACAAGACATCAGGGCCCGCCTGGCTTGCTAGGCGCGCCCAGGTGGGTTGTACCCACCTCGGTTACCTTCCGGACTCCATTTTTCTCTTGTTTGCTTGTTCCCCAAGATAAAAAATCTTTGTATATCCCCCGAACTCATTGACCTCCATATCACGGAGAAATTTTTTGTTCCTCTTTCTTGCTATTTTCTGACAGATCTAGATCGCCATGGCCGCCTTGAGCTGCTCCAAGGACAAGTTCTTCGAGAACGTCATCAACTCGTATTTGCGGAGGTGATGCAGCACCCTCAAGCCATCGAGATGCATGAGGGGGTGCTCCATATCAAGGACGTCCAGGGGCCCAAGAGGACGGGAACCATGGAGGCCAGGCTCAAAACCATGGAGCAGGAGGCTTCAAGTGCAAGGGGATGGTGGAGTGTGGACTCAGTGCCAATCACCTCATGATTATGGAATTCACCCATGATCTCAAGGTGGATGGCCGGTCCATGAAAGACGTCGTCTTCACCTTCAATGAGCAAATCGACTTCTTGCAAAGCGAAATCTATGATCTCCAAAACCAAGTATTTGAATATGAGGCAAGGTTTAAAGGTATGAGTTTGGCTTCGAGTTATAGGACTCGCGAGACTCGTTCTTCCTCTTATGATGGTGAGCCACTGCCATGGAAATCGGAGGATAAGCTCGCCACTACCTCATCATCACCACTCCCCCCTTCATCACCAAAGGAGACTTGAGTTCATGGTATGGGCACTCCCCTTGGCTTGTGCCAAGCTTGGGGGAGGTGCCCCGGTATCGTATCACCACCACTATCTTGGCTTTTATCCATTCTAGTTCGATCATTAGTTCTCCTATGACTTAGTTGAATAAAAGTCTAGTTCGATCCTTTCTTTTCGAGTGTTTGCTTAGTGATCTATCTATGTAATCGTGTGCGAGATTTATAATAAAGATTAGTTGAAGCTTTGCTTTCTTTCCATTTTTTGTTGCAATAAAAATAAAAAGAGAAAAATAAATAAAATCATATGCTAATCTTATGGTAAGTAATGACATCACATAAGGAAAAGTATAAGTGGTAAAAGTTGTTGGAGATTGACAAACAAAGCATTGGTCAATGATGCAACTCATGGAAGAATTAATAAGGGAAGAGAAGATTCACATGCAAATACACTATCTTGGACATCTTTTATGATTGTGAGCCCCCATTAAATATTTTGTGTCAAAATAGTTGACATTGGACAATGAAGACAACGTATGATTTATGTTTGTTCATATCCACATAGAAGTTATATTGTCATAGATCCTTTAACATGTGGTGCTTTCTCAATATCTTTTCTAGTAAAAAAAATCCGCACTAAGTAGAGATACTACTTGTGCATCCAAAAACCCTTAACCCAAATCTTATTTCGAGAGTCCACCATACCTACCAATGGATTGAGTAAGATCCTTCAAGTAAGTTGTCATCGGTGCAATAAGGCAATAAAAATTGCTTCTAAATTTGTTGGATCATTTAATGTAAGAGAAAATTGAGCGTTGTACGAACTTGTGATGGCAAAGAATAAAAGTGATAGACTGCATAATAAAGGTTGCTATCATAAGGGGAAATACAACGTGACATTCTTTTGCATTAAGGGATTTGGCATACCAACAAATAAGCGCATGACAACCTCTGCTTCCCTCTGCGAAGGGCCTATCTTTTACTTTTATGCATTTACTTTTATGAAGAGTCAAAGTTTTCTTCCCTATTCCTTTTTATTTTTCTATTTTTGCAAGCATCATGTGGTGAGGAAAGATCTAGGCACATATATCTAGCTGGATATGAGTAGGCATGAGTTATTATTGTTGACATCACCCTTGAGGTGAATATGTTTGGTGGCGAAACTATATGCCCCTACCTTTATAGTGTGTGGTTGAAACTTTTTGTCATGGGTACGCTGTGAGTGTTAGCAATCATAGAAGATTAAATGATGGTTGAGTATCTGGACTTGCCTAAAGGCTCCGATACATGACCCTTCCTGAAAATATGACGATTTGTAGTTGCAAAGTTGACTAAGAACATAGTTTGTTGGTTTTCAATAAGGTTTATGCTTTATACTTCAATGTTGTGATGAATTGTTACTTGTTCATGGGAAGTTATATGATAAAAACGTTATGCTAAAGTTCTTTGCTGTTATAATAATATGCATGATGCTTCTATGTCCGTACTTTGTTTTTATCGACACCTCTCTCTGTAAGCATGTGGACATGTTTTTCGATTTCGGTTTTTCGCTTGAGGACAAGCGAGGTCTAAGCTTGGGGGAGTTGATACGTCCATTTTGCACCATGATTTCCTACTATTATTTATAATGCTTTTATGCATAATAATGCTTTTGGTAGTAATTCTAATGCCTTTTCTCTCATAATATGCAAGGTCTACACAAAGAGGGAGAATACCGACACCTAGAATTCTGGACCTAAAAAAGCACGTCAGAGCTACCAATTCTGCACAACTCCAAATAAGCTGAAACTTCACGGAGATTTGTTATGGATTATTTAAGAATTATTAGAGCAAGTAACTACCAGAGGGGGCCCACCAGGTGGGCATAACCCACCTGGGCGCGCTAAGGAGCCCAGGTGCGCCCTGGTGGGATGTGCCCTCCTCGGCCCACCTCCGGTGCCCCTCTTCTGGTATATAAACCATTTTGACCTAGAAAAGAATAAGGGGAGGACTTTTGGTACGAAGCGCCGCCGTCTCGAGGCGGAACTTGGGCAAAAGCACTTTTGCCCTCTGGCGGAGCGATTCCGCCGGGGGAAACTTCCCTCCCGGAGGGGGAAATCATCGTCATTGTGATCACCAACAACTCTCCCATCTTTGGGAGGGCCATCTCCATCAACACCTTCAACAACACCATCTCCTCTCAAACCCTAGTTCATCTCTTGTGTTCATTCTTTGTACCGGAACATTAGATTGGTTCTTGTGGGTGACAAGTAGTGTTGATTACATCTTGTAGTTGATCATTATATGGTTTATTTGGTGGAACATTATATCTTCAGATCCATTATGCTATTTAATACCCCTCTGATCTTGAGCATGATTGTCATTCGTGAGTAGTTACTTTTGTTCTTGAGGTCACGGGAGAAGTCATGTTGCAAGTAATCATGTGAACTTGATAAGTGTTCGATATTTTGATGATATGTATGTTGTGATTCCCTTAGTGGTGTCATGTGAACGTCGACTATATGACACTTCACCATATTTGGGCCTAAGGGAATGCATTGTGGAGTAGTTATTAGATGATGGTTTGCTAGAGTGACAGAAGCTTAAACCCTATTTTATGCCCTACTTCGTAAGGGACCGATTTGGATCCAAAAGTTTAATGCTATGGTTAGATTTTATCTTAATACTTTTCTCGTAGTTGCAGATGCTTGCGAGGGGGTTAATCATAGTAGGAGGTTTGTTCAAGTAAGAACAACACCTAAGCACTGATCCACTCACATATCAAATTATCAAAGTAGCAAACACGAATTAAGCCAACATGATGAAAGTGATTTGAAGAAATTCCCATGCGCCCTCAAGAACGCTTTGTAACTATAAGAGACCGTTTTGGCCTATCCGTTGCCTCAAAAGGATTGGACTACCTTGCTGCACTTTTGTTACCATTACCGTTACTTGTTACAAATTATCTTGCTATCAAAAAACTTGCTACCGACTATTTCAGTGCTTGCAGCCATTACTTTGCTGAAAACCACTTGTCATTTCCTTCTGCTCCTCATTGGTTTCGACACTCTTACTTATCGAAAGGACTATGATTGATCCCCTATACTTGTGGGTCATCACTCCCACATCACAGAGAGCATTATTAATATCGAGATTACCAATTGAACAAGATTGTAGGTATACCTCGGTCTCCCAACTTTTCTAGTATCTTATTCTCAAAGGGATACTCAATTATTGTAGCCACCTCTTCCTTCGAATTCATACTCCTTTTATTGTTAGCGATATCACACATGGACTTGGAAAAAGTAGGAATCTTCAATATGTCAGTTACATTCTTCGAGACCTTAAGATCAGCTATTGCTTGCAAAAAGGAGGAATAAAGTGCATCATTCGAAGGTGGCCTGGCAGCTTTGGGGTTAGGAAGTGTCTTCTTTGTTTTATCTCTATCTTTTTCCTTTTCCTTACCTTTTTATCTATTCCTGGTTGCTTGGCTATTTTCTCCTCTGGTGGGATAAGGTGGTTGGTGTTCCTAACCCATGAATTTTTGGCTGTTTCAGCTTCCAGAGTTTCTTCTTCGTTATTGTCACCATCTATTGTTTCAGCATCAGGGTCAATTTATTTGTCTACTTCTACTTCATTTTCTTGAGCATCCTGATGGACTTATAGTAGAAACAAGATTATCTTTATCTAATTGAGCAAGAATCGAAGATTGTGTCTCAAAGATTTGAGAACATTGAGTTTCTATCATACGAGGGTGTTTATCAAGATTCTTTACCGCTTCACTTAACTCTTCTACCTTCCGCAAAGGTAGGTTATTACCTTTTCATTGTGATAAATGCATATTTGAAAGTGTGTGTTGAAGTTGTCTTGATGGAATTTGAACTTATTCATTGTCTCCTGAAATTCATCCTCCTGCCGGTAGATACTAAATATATCCACTTTTTCATTAATAACTTGTTCAACAGGCTTACCTTTCTCTTGAGTAACCTTTTTAAATTTTTCCATGTCTTCAATATGATATATTTTTCTAGTAGGCTTGATTGGCTCCCTGATATTCCACTGTTCTTGTTCACACATAATCGTTTTTATAAGTTCTCTCCCTTCTTCAAGGGTTAAAGACATTAATTGTCCTATTGCACTTAAATCAAGAATGGATTTTGATTCCATATTAATTTTATGATAAAACATATAAAGTATAACATATTTAGCATACCATTGTTAGGGCGTAAATTCAAGAATTTGGAATATCTCTCCCAAGCTTTACATAAACCTTCATCATCTTCCTAGACGAATAGGGTGAGATTTCTTCTTAATTTAGTAATATTTGAGCTTGGAAGAAATTTAGCCATAAACTTTTCAGCACAAATAAGTCAACTGGTTATACTTACTCGAGGCAATCGATTATGCCATTTCTCAGCATCATGCTCTAAAGAAAACCTAAAGAGCCTTACTAATACGTATTCTCATGATTGGTACTTGTGAGATGCGTTGGGATTTCCTCGAAAAGGAGAGGATGATGCAGTATAGTAGTGAGAGTGCAACTATCCCTGGGTGGTTTTGGTAATTACTAACAACATATAGCTCATTGAGCTAATGCTATTTCAAGATAGATATTTCAGGAAAGCTCAATGATTGGCATGGCATGGATTAGAAAGTGGACCCTTCAAAATGCTAAGGACAAAAGAATGGCTTAAGCTCAAAGCACAAGACTCTACATTTTCTATTTTAGTGATCCAATATCACATTGAGTCTATAGGAAAAGCCAATACTATTAAGAAGGGATGAGGTGTTGCTTAATGAGGTGCTTGCTCAAAATGCTTAGTGATATGCTCCAAAACCCTCCACTACTTTCTCATATCCACATATGTCCCAAACCAAAAGTCCAACTCGGCCCCACCGATTCTTTCTATCCGGCGCCACCGAGTTCAGTTGACATAGCCACTGCCAGAAACCCTAGTCTTTTCGGTCTCACCGATAGGGATCTCGGTCTCACCGAGATGGGATTGTAATTTCTCTATTTCCCTTCATAATGTTTCGGTCAAACCGAGATGAGCGATCGGTCCCATCGAGGTTGCAATGCAAACACTCTGTTTCCCTTTCGTAACGTTTCGGTCCAACCGAGATGAGCGAATCGGTCCCACCGAGTTTGCCTGACCAACTCTCTGTTTGACTATTACCAAAATCGGTCCCACCGACTTTGTGTAATCGGTCTCACCGAGATTACGTTATGCCCTAACCCTAATGATATCGGTCCCACCGAGTTGACGTGTCAGTCGCACCGAAACACCTAACGGTCACATTATGAACCAAATCGGTCTGACCGAGTTCTCTGAATCGGTCCCACCGAGTTTGGTGATTTGTGTGTAACGGTTAGATTTTGTGTGGAGGCTATATATACCCCTCCACCCCCTCTTCATTCGTGGAGAGAGCCATCGGAACATGCCTACCCTTCCAATACATATTTTCTGAGAGAGAACCACCTACACTTGTGTTGAGGTCAAGATATTCCATTCCAACCACATAAATCTTGATCTCTAGCCTTCCCCAAGTTGCTTTCCACTCAAATCTTCTTTCTACCAAATCCAATCCTATGAGAAAGAGTTGAGTGTTGGGGAGACTATCATTTGAAGCACAAGAGCAAGGAGTTCATCATCAACACACCATTTGTTACTTCTTGGAGAGTGGTGTCTCCTAGATTGGCTAGGTGTCACTTGGGAGCCTCTGTCAAGATTGTGGAGTTGAACCAAGGAGTTTGTAAGGGCAAGGAGATCGCCTACTTCGTGAAGAGCTACCCTAGTGAGGCAAGTCCTTCGTGGGTGACGACCATGGTGGGATAGACAAGGTTGCTTCTTCGTGGACCCTTCATGGGTGGAGCCGTCCGTGGACTCGCGCAACCGTTACCCTTCGTGGGTTGAAGTCTCCATCAACGTGGATGTATGATAGCACCACCTATCGGAACCACGGATAAAAAAATCTCCATGTCAACATTGCGTTTGCTCCCTCAAACTCATCCCTTTACCTTCGTATGCAATTGTTTTACATTCTGCTGCTATACTCTTAGAATTGCATGTGTAGGTTGATTGCTTGACTTGTGCTAAGTTGTTAAAATCTGCCAAGAACTAAAATTAGGGAAAGGCTAGATTTTTATTTGGTCAAGTAGTCTAATCACCCCCTCTAGACATACTTTCGATCCTACAAGTGGTATCAGAGCTTTGGTCTCCATTTTCTTTGATTTCCATAGCTTTTGGTGGTCATAGCCTCGGTTTCACAACCTAGGAGAGTATGGCGTCTAGCGAGGGAAATTACCACCGTAGAGGTCCTTACTTTGATGGTACAAATTTTGCTAGTTGGAAGCATAAGATGAAAATGCATATTCTTGGACATAACCCTGCCATTTGGGCTATTGTGTGTATTGGCTTGCAAGGTGAATTCTTTGATGGGAGAGAACCAAACCGTGAAGCTACCGCGGAAGAGTTGAAGATGCTACAATGCAATGCTCAAGCTTGTGATATTCTCTTCAATGGATTGTGCCCCGAAGAATTCAACAAAATCAGCCGTCTTGAGAATGCAAAGGAAATTTGGGATACTTTGATTGATATGCACGAAGGTACCGACTCCGTCAAGGAATCCAAATTGGATGTGCTTCAAAGTCAACTTGACAAGTTCAAAATGAAGGATGGTGAAGGTGTCACCGAAATGTACTCTAGGCTTGCTCTCATCACAAATGAGATTGCCGGCTTGGGAAGTGAAGAGATGACCGACAAATTCATCATCAAGAAGATCCTAAGAGCCTTGGATAGAAAATATGATACCGTGTGCACATTGATCCAAATGATGCCCAATTACAAAGATCTCAAGCCAACAGAAGTCATTGGAAGAATTGTTGCTCATGAGATGTCACTCAAGGATAAGGAAGAGCTTCACAACAAGTCTAGTGGTGCTTACAAAGCCTCGTGTGATGCTCCCACATCATCAAGTGAGAAACAAACCTTCAATGAAGAATTGAGCCTAATGGTCAAGAACTTCAACAAGTTCTACAAGAGTAGAAGCAAAGAAAGAAGTTCCAAGTCAAGGTCCTACAATGACAAAAGATCTTCTAGTCGTGAGCGTAATTGCTACAATTGTGGAAGACCCGGACACTACTCAAATGAGTGTACGGCTCCCTACAAAAGAAGAGAAGATTCTCCCAAAAGAAGAAGTAGAAGAGAAGAATCATCACCAAGATAAAGGAGGAGTAGAGATGATCGTTATGAACGAAGACCCTCTCGGAGAAGCAAGGACTCGGAAAGGAAGGAAAAGTCATCAAGGAGCTACACAAAAAGAAGACATCAAGCTCATGTTGGTGAATGGGTATCCGGCTCCGACTCCGACAATCACTCCGAAAGAAGTTATCACTCCGACTCCGAATATACTCAAGATGAAGGTGTTGCTGGTCTAGCACTTGTGTCAACCAACTCCTACAACATATTTGACTCACCAAATGAAGGAATTGGAAGATGCTTCATGGCCAAAGGTCCAAAGGTAACACATCCCGAGTATGTTGATTTCAATAGTGATGAAGATGATTTGCTAGGTGATGATGATGTTGACAACTGTAGTGATGAAAACTATGATGAAACGTCAATTAATCATGCTAATCAAGATAAAACGAATGATGATGATAAGAAGGAGATTGAGCGTCTAACTAAAGAACTAAACACTCTTAAGTTAGCTCATGAAACTACCTTGGAAAATCATCGAGAAATTTTAAAGACTCATGATAAGCTACGCTTTGAAAAGCTCAATCTTGAGCAAGAGCATGAGTTTTTAAAGCCAATCAATGATGATCTTCGCAAGAAAAGTTCTTCTTACATTGCCAAGCATTTACTCTTGTCTACTTACATGCCACAAGTTAAATCTAGTAACAAGAACAAGAAAGATGCTTCATCTAGTAGTAACAACAACCATGCTAAATCCAATGTTGTTGCTTTTAGTAATTTTATTGATTCCACTAATGATTCTCTTAGCCAAGTTACACTTGAGCAAGAAAATAGCTTATTGAAGGAATTATAGAGAAAGATGTTTACAAGAGCCTTGCTGGAAGTAAGCAATTTGAGGAAATTGTGCGCAAGCAAGGAAGACACCGGAAGAATCAAGGTGTTGGTTTTGAACGAAAGTTCAATGCCAATGGAGTTGAGTGGGAAGAAGATCAATACCCCAAGACGAAGTTTGTTCCTCAACAAGAGAAGTATGATCCTACTTCTTTCAAAGGGACACAAGCTCAAGATGATCTTCCACCACAAGACCACAAGCAAAAAGGCAAGGACAAGCTTCAAGAGGAAATTGATGCATTTGAAGAAGCACCTAAGGCCTTGGTAAAGTGGGTTCCCAAGACTACATCAAGTACTACTTCATCAAGTACAACTACAACTCCGAGGATCCCCATCAAGATGGTGTGGATCCAGAAGAAGAAGAACTAGAGAGTTCTTGAGGGTGACTCCGCCAACATACTTCACTCTTATCATTTTGGCAAGGACAAGTGCAAACAACTTCCATATCTTGCACTAGTTCAAGGAGTCACAAACCCTCTTGTTGGTAAGACAAGGGACAAGGTAACCCAATGCTTTCATGGACATCATCTTGTGTATGCATCACTCTATGTCTATGGATATCCCTGTTTGTTCCTTGTGGGACTAACCCGTGTAGGTATTAAAAGTGCAACTCACTCCAAAGGATTGCTCCAAATGATCTACATCAACATTGAGCATCTACATCTTCAACACCTACATGAAGTCATCATTGACAAAACCCAAGGTTAGTTCATCCCTCTTAGGGGGGATATCACATCTAGGGGGAGCCTTACTCTAATCAGTTGAGATAAAGCAACTCTAATGGTGTGAACACAACAATGCTTTGTGTAAAATTGGTAACCCCACTTGTGGTTAAATGATGAGTATGACCTATGATCAAATGTTCTCATTTGACTCCTAAGTCAATATACTCATATATAGATGACCTAGTCATCGCCAAATTGCTTGATAGATGCTAGAGTGTTTGTGCATGCTTTGTCACATATTTCATTTGCCATCTTATTGTGTGAGCATGTTGGTTGCATATTTTACTCATTCGAGGACATCCATTTGTTGTTTTAATTGTTTGGCTCTTTCTCTTTTGCCAAATGGATGGACAAGAATGCCTAAGAACTCCCTCTAGCTATCTATGCTTTCCTCGTCTCAAACTCTATTCATGCTGCATCACAAAGTTTGATCAAGTCAGATTCGAACCACTCTGTGTGAGCAGCACTCGGAGTTCCTGATTCATCATAGACTTAAACCTCCAAAACCTCTTTGTGCATCTCGGTCTGACCGATTCATCCTTTTCGGTCCTACTGAGTCACTAAGTTGATCTAGGGTTTTCAATCTCGGTGCAACCGATTAGAACTTTTCGGTCACACGAAGTTGCAGTAACTGCTTGCAGTTTTGCATCTCGGTGCCATCGAGTCGTTACACTCGGTCACACCGACAGGGTCAGGTTATATATACCGACGGGCCAAATTTTGGAAAATTTTCTGAACCCTCTCGCCTGCACATAACCTGCTCTGCCTCTTCGGGTCTCCGGATCGTCCTCTCATCGCCAGCGACCTCCCACCGCTGGTCTCCGCCGCCGTCAACGAAAATCTTCACCGCCGTTGCCGCCGTAGCAAGTTCGTCGCCGAACTAGGGTACGAACTTGATCATTGTGCTAATCCCTAACTCCAATTCTTAGCACATTGCTTTGCCATGATTCTTGCCACGATTGAAATCATCCTGCCCAGCAAAAACATCCCGTAGATTAGTTTTGATTTGAAAATTTTGGGTTAGGTCTCCGTCGAATTCATCTCGGACCGACCGGGTTGTAGAAATCGGTCTCACCGATTTTGGCTTAGGCCAAAGCACACGCGTTTTCGGTCTGACCGAAAACTGCAAATCAGTGTGACCGAGTTCGATTCTTTGTGAAACCCTAGCAGTCTTGGTACCACCAAACTGTGACTCGGTCTGACCGAGTTCACTAGTTTAGGTTCCAAAAGCTGCTTCGATATCACCGAGTTTACAAATCGGTAGATCCGAAATGCTTTCTGTGAAGAACTAAAACTAAGTTTTTAAGTCATCCATTTTGCAAAACTCTTGTACTTTGTGATGCTCATCTACTCTACCTCATCTATAACCTATTCACAGGGTCTGCTGTTAGAGTATTTGCAGAATGTCTGACCAAGTGACAGCCAGAACAAGTCAGAAGAGCAGGTTCAGTTGAGTGAGGGCACTAGTCCCTCAGGCAGCTATGATGAAGGCAGCAGGAGCACTCACAGCAATCTGCCAAAGGCTGCCACAAGGACAAGGAAGAAGAGGAATTCTGACTCTGAGGATGAAGATTATGTGGCTGTTGAAGATGAAGCGACTTCAAAGAAAAAGGTGCTGAAGAAAGAGTATGGCACAGCTGCTGCAACAAAGCCTGGACTGAAAACAAAGGCTCCAATAAGAAGAGTTCCAATGTCAAAAGCCAGAGACTCCACTCAAGAAACAATGGAGTTCACTCTTGAACCCAAGGAAACTGGAGATGGCAAGAAGAGAAAAGAAAGGGTCAAGAAGACCATTGCCAGAGGTATTGGGAAGCCATCAATGATGAGAGATTCTGAAGAAGAGGAAGAGGAAGAGGATGCTGCACCAGCACCCAAAGCTCAAAAGCTTATGGCAGATGCAATCAAAGCAGGGGCTGCTCCATCAAAGCCCAAAGCTGCTCCCAAGGCTGCTACTCCAGCTCCAAAGCCAAAACCCAAAAGGAGCACTAGGAACATACCTGCTGAAGAGAAGAACAAGGCCCCAGTGCCTCAAGCTGCTGAAGAAGAAGATGATTTTGTTGTGTTGAGGAAGCTAAAGCCCAAGATCCCTGACCGCACTAATGCACACCCAGTTGCAGAGAATATGAAAATCAGGAAGGATGCAGGATTGAGACTATGGAGAGAGTTTGATCCCTATGCTATCAGGAGAAGGACTGTTGTGGACTACAGATTCCACACTAAGGAACAACAGGACTTCTATGAGACTGTTTTGCTCGACAAGAAGCCCATTGTGTGTGATATGAGATGGGTTGACTGGGAATTCATCAAGGAAAATGAGGATCACTTCCCTGGAGTGCTTGATAGCTTTAAGGCATGCGGAGTGGATACTTTTGTTGCCCAGAAGCTCACCAAGTGGAATGATGAGCTCATCATGCAGTTTTACTCCACTGCCCACTTCTATCCAGATGGAAGGATTGTATGGATGTCTGAGGGTACTAGGTACCAATTTACAGTTGATGAGTGGGCCAAGCTCATAAATGCTCCTGAGGAACATGAGGATGACTTGGACATTTATGCAGAGAAGAAGAAAGACCACAACACTATGGCCAACATGTACAAAGAGATCCCAGATGCTGCATTGGATACACACAAGTTTGGATCTGTACACTATTTGTTGTCTGGTCTGCCAACTATTAACTGGATCTTAAGGCACACACTGCTACCCAAGTCAGGTGATCATAAAATGATCAGAGGACATGCCATCAACTTGCTGCACATATTTGATGTCCCACAGAAGTTCAAAGTCATGAGCCTGATTGTGGAAACAATCAAGAGGACTGCAGCTGATCAGAAGAGAAGTTGTGGGTATGCCCCACACATTCAGGAGCTCATCAACTCAAAGATGAGCAAAGGCAAGTACATCTTGGATAAGGAGCACCTGCCCATCTATCCTGAATTTGAAGATAACACTGTTGTGATGAATGAGAATGAACCATCTTCAGCTCAAGCACATAAAAAGAGAGAGAAGGCTAAGGCTGAGAAGGCTGCAAAGATGCCAACTGTAGAGGAGGCATCACAGGTATTCTGGAAGAGCAAGCAAGACCAGCTTGGATATCTGATCCAATCCACCCTGAGGATTGAGAAGGGCTTGGCCACCCTGACCAAGAATCAGGAGAGTCTGGAAAGGATTATTGAGACAAAATTCTATGACCTTGATGTCAAGGTAACAGAAATCCAAACTGCAGTTGAGCAACTTCAGGAGGAAGCAGAGGAGAAGAAGGGCAAGTCTACCACAGATGCTTTTGCCAGAGTGCCCAGAGGACAGAGGTCTGCTGCAGTGCCAGTGACAGACACTAGAGCCACAGCATCAGCACCAGCAGCTACAGCTCCAGTTCCACCTCCAGCAGCTACTCCACCAGCTCCAGCTACTTCATCAGAAGCCTTCGTCCTTGGAGTTCTCTCAACACCACCTCCCGAAGATCAAGCCTGAGAGTCGTTTAGCACTATGCATTTTCAAACTTTTTGGTAACTTGTTGCCAAAGGGGGAGAAAAATGTATAGATCATAGGCTTCGAGAGAGAGTGTGTGTTGGTTTTTATCTCTCTTTGCACTTATTTGGTTTGATTTGAAACTTTATTGCGTGCTTGTGTGAGCTACTTGTGAGATACTTGTTTGATCTTGTGTTTGATCATATGCTACCCTTAATGCTTGTTGGATGATATTATCTCTTATATCCTAGATGATCATTCACTTGTTTTGGTGATGAGTGCATGCTTTAACTTCTATCATTTTGAGCTCTCCACCAAGATGTATGTGACATGGAAGAGTAACCCATGATCCTAATCGATTGTGCATTTGCATTCAAAAGCAAATTTTAAATAATGCACAAATTTAGGGGGAGCTCTTGCTTATCACATACTTCTCAAAGCGACGATGTTTTTCAATACTATTTATAATTTTTCGAAGCTTTGATCTATATGTTGTCATCAATTACCAACAAGGGGGAGATTGAAAGTGCAACTATCCCTGGGTGGTTTTGGTAATTCCTAACAACATATAGCTCATTGAGCTAATGCTATTTCAAGATAGATATTTCAGGAAAGCTCAATGATTGGCATGGCATGGATTAGAAAGTGGACCCTTCAAAATGCTAAGGACAAAAGAATGGCTTAAGCTCAAAGCACAAGACTCTACATTTTCTATTTTAGTGATCCAATATCACATTGAGTCTATAGGAAAAGCCAATACTATTAAGAAGGGATGAGGTGTTGCTTAATGAGGTGCTTGCTCAAAATGCTTAGTGATATGCTCCAAAACCCTCCACTACTTTCTCATATCCACATATGTCCCAAACCAAAAGTCCAACTCGGCCCCACCGATTCTTTCTATCCGGCGCCACCGAGTTCAGTTGACATAGCCACTGCCAGAAACCCTAGTCTTTTCGGTCTCACCGATAGGGATCTCGGTCTCACCGAGATGGGATTGTAATTTCTCTATTTCCCTTCATAATGTTTCGGTCAAACCGAGATGAGCGATCGGTCCCATCGAGGTTGCAATGCAAACACTCTGTTTCCCTTTCGTAACGTTTCGGTCCAACCGAGATGAGCGAATCGGTCCCACCGAGTTTGCCTGACCAACTCTCTGTTTGACTATTACCAAAATCGGTCCCACCGACTTTGTGTAATCGGTCTCACCGAGATTACGTTATGCCCTAACCCTAATGATATCGGTCCCACCGAGTTGACGTGTCAGTCGCACCGAAACACCTAACGGTCACATTATGAACCAAATCGGTCTGACCGAGTTCTCTGAATCGGTCCCACCGAGTTTGGTGATTTGTGTGTAACGGTTAGATTTTGTGTGGAGGCTATATATACCCCTCCACCCCCTCTTCATTCGTGGAGAGGGCCATCAGAACATGCCTACACTTCCAATACATATTTTCTGAGAGAGAACCACCTACACTTGTGTTGAGGTCAAGATATTCCATTCCAACCACATAAATCTTGATCTCTAGCCTTCCCCAAGTTGCTTTCCACTCAAATCTTCTTTCTACCAAATCCAATCCTATGAGAGAGAGTTGAGTGTTGGGGAGACTATCATTTGAAGCACAAGAGCAAGGAGTTCATCATCAACACACCATTTGTTACTTCTTGGAGAGTGGTGTCTCCTAGATTGGCTAGGTGTCACTTGCGAGCCTCCATCAAGATTGTGGAGTTGAACCAAGGAGTTTGTAAGGGCAAGGAGATCGCCTACTTCGTGAAGATCTACCCTAGTGAGGCAAGTCCTTCGTGGGCGACGGCCATGGTGGGATAGACAACGTTGCTTCTTCGTGGACCCTTCGTGGGTGGAGCCCTCCATGGACTCGCGCAACCGTTACCCTTCGTGGGTTGAAGTCTCCATCAACGTGGATGTACGATAGCACCACCTATCGGAACCACGGATAAAAAATCTCCGTGTCAACATTGCATTTGCTCCCTCAAACTCATCCCTTTACCTTCATATGCAATTGTTTTACATTCCACTGCTATACTCTTAGAATTGCATGTGTAGGTTGATTGCTTGACTTGTGCTAAGTTGTTAAAATCTACCAAGAACTAAAATTGGGAAAAGGCTAGATTTTTATTTGGTCAAGTAGTCTAATCACCCCCCCCTTTAGACATTCTTTTGATCCTACAAGTAGAGATAAGTATTTCCCTCGGTTAAGAACCAAGGTTACAATCCAGTAGGAGAACTACGTAACACCTCATTAGCAGTACCTACACGCAAAATAACAAATACTTGCACCCAACACAACTATGGGGTTGTCAATCCCTCGGCGGTTGCAAGGATCAAATCTTGTAGTGATAGATATAGCACAAAAATAAAAAATAAAGTAAAGTAAATAAAATTGCAGCAAGGTATGTTTGTGATTTTAATATAGGGATTATTAATTCTATGCCCCCGGTTCCTTAGTTGTGCTCAGCTTTCCCCATTCGTTAACTTTTTCCTCACTTTTCCCCATGCGTCGGGTTTTCTGCTTTCACATTTTCCTCACTTTTGCCCCCGAAAAATTGCTCAAAATCCCTCACTTTTCCCCATGTGGGGAAAACTGAGCACAACTAAGGAATTGGGGGCACAGATGGAATAATCCCTTTAATATATGACAAAAAGTAGACCCGAGGGCCATAGTGTTCACCAAAGGCTTCTCTCTTGAAAATAGCATACGGTGGGTAAACAAAATATTGTTGGGCAATTGATAGAAAAGCGAATAATCATGACGATATCCATGGCAATGATCATGTATATAGGCATCATGTCCAAAACAAAGTAGACCGACTCCTGCCTGCATGTACTACTATTGCTCCACACATCGACCGCTCTCCAGCATGCATCTAGAGTATTAAGTTCATAAAGAATGGAGTAACGCCTTAAGCAAGATGACATGATGTAGACAAAGTAAACCCGTACATGAATAAACCCCATCTTTTTATCCTTAATGGCAACAATACAAATACGTGTCTTGTCCCCTTCTGTCACTGGGATATAGGTCACCTGTCACTGGAATCCCTTCTACGGTCGGCGGGCGCGGAGTTGTGCAAAGAGCGGGTCTGGCAGCCAGCACAAAGATCATTTACCCAGGTTCGGGCCGCGGGGATGCGTAATACCCTAGTCCTACTTTGGTGTATATTTGAGTGTTCTTGAGTTCTTGAACTAGCTAGGGCGTGCGCGTAGTCCAAAAGATCTGAATCCTTCTCCTATACACCTCAGGCCTCCTTTTATAGTAAAAAGGGTTTGCCACAGTGGCACACAGGAGGTGGAAAGGTATACAGTGTACAAGCCTATCCTCTGGCACCGTCGGACAAACGCATTTAATGCGCTGCCGACGTGCCCTTCTTGCTTTATCGGGGACGGCATGGAAGCTCGTCCCAGCTGTCGCCGCCTCGCCTGGCTCCGACGCGCGTCCGAGCTGATGAGGCGTTGTAGTGCCGCATTGGCTGGCTGCTGGGCTGGCGCGGTGGTAGAGTCTTCATGAAGATCTGCATGCCACCACGTAGGTGCTTGCTGAGTTGGCCTGGAGGCCGCGCGTCGCCACGCAGGTGCCTGCCCAGCTGGTTGGGCTGGCAGCCGTATGGGAACGTCGGTGGAGTCTCGATAGACATGGGCCTTGCTGTGGCCCCGCAGGTGTCCTCGGCAAGGGTCTTGCCGGGGGCCCGGCAAGGGTCTTGCCATGGCATCGCGGTCGTCCCCGGCAAGGATCTCGCCGGGGGTCTCGTGGATTTCCTTGGCGAGGATCTCGCCGAGGATTGTCGTCTTCTGGTCCTCATCTGATCTTGTGTGCTTATGGTCTTCACAAAGATCTGCATGCCACCATGGAGGTGCCTCCCGAGCCTTGGTGCCAAGGTGGTTGATGGTGTTGGAACCCTTGGGCTCAAGGGTGGCGCGCTCTGCTGGCGTTGGGCAAGTTGCCCTCGCAAGGCTCTTGCCGGGGTTGCAGAAGCCGCCCCGGTGAAAGATCGTGAATGTCGCCTAGAGGGGGGGGTGAATAGGCGCTTTAAAATAATTACGGTTTAGGCTTGAACAAATGCGGAATAAACCTAGCGGTTAATTTGACAAGCACAAAACCTACAACAACTAGGCTCACCTATGTGCACCAACAACTTATGCTAAGCAAGATAAACAACTAAGTGATAGCAAGATATATGACAAGAAACAATATGGCTATCACAAAGTAAAGTGCGTAAGTAAAGGGTTCGGGTAAGAGATAACCGAGGCACGTGGAGACGACGATGTATCCCGAAGTTCACACCCTTGCGGACGCTAATCTCCGTTTGGAGCGGTGTGGAGGCACAATGCTCCCCAAGAAGCCACAAGGGCCACCGTAATCTCCTCACGCCCTCGCACAATGCAAGATGCCGTGATTCCACTAAGGGACCCTTGAGGGCGGTCACCGAACCCGTACAAATGGCAACCCTTGGGGGCGGTCACCGAACCCGTACACTTTGGCAACCCTTGGGGGCGGTCACCGGTACCCGTCAAATTGCTCGGGGCGATCTCCACAACCTAATTGGAGACCCCGACGCTTGCCCGGAGCTTTACACCACAATGATTGAGCTCCGAACACCACCAACCGTCTAGGGCGCCCAAGCACCCAAGAGGAACAAGCTCAAGGGCACCAAGCACCCAAGAGTAATAAGCTTCTCAACTTGTAACTTCCACGTATCACCGTGGAGAACTCAAACCGATGCACCAAATGCAATGGCAAGGGCACACGGAGTGCCCAAGTCCTTCTCTCTCAAATCCCATCGAAGCAACTAATGCTAGGGAAGAAAATGAGAGGAAGAACAAGAAGGAGAACACCAAGAACTCCAAGATCTAGATCCAAGGGGTTCCCCTCACATAGAGGAGAAAGTGATTGGTGGAAATGTGGATCTAGATCTCCTCTCTCTTTTCCCTCAAAAACTAGCAAGAATCCATGGAGGGATTGAGAGATAGCAAGCTCGAAGAAGGTCAACAATGGGGGAAGAACACGAGCTCAAAGGATAAGGTTCAATGGGGAAGAAGACCCCCTTTTATAGAAGGGGAAAAATCCAACCGTTATGTGCTCAGCCCGCACACGAGCGGTACTACCGCTCCACGAGCGGTACTACCGCTCTGGCGGAAGAAGCAGGGAAAAGGAGCAACCAAACATGAACCTTGGGGCGGTAGTACCGCTTATAAACGGTACTACCGCGCACCCCAGCGGTACTACCGCTGGAGGAGCAGAACACGGGACCAAAAAAACAGTAGCGGTACTACCGCCCGACCGGAGCGTACTACCGCCATCAGGGCGGTACTACCGCTTATAGGCGTACTACCGGTGGAACTGTCGTGCCTTACTGCCGTGCAACTACTGCAAAACTCGACACGAAAAATGCAAGACCCAAAATCGAGGCGGTACCAGCGCGGAACCGTAGCCGTACTACCGCGTATGGCCATAGGCGGTACTACCGCTTTGGACAGCGGTACTACCGCTTGGGGTGATAAGCGGTACTGCCGCTCTGGCCGCGGTACTACCGCTAGGAAACCAAAACTGCCATAACTTCTGCATATGAGCTCCGAATTGAGCAAACTCAAGCAAGGTTATAGTAAGAAGAGGCAGGGGAGGTATGCCAAAAAATAGAGGAGTGAAACCTCCAACCGAGAAGAACCGCATAACCTCCAACATCGAAAACATCATAGAAGATGCGAGTGAACTCCGTTTTCGATGAACTCGAGCTTGTCATCAAGATGACCATAAGCTCCAAAACTCACAAAGAGAAGAACCAAACAAGAACCAACAAAGATGATGCAAGGATGCAATGGTTTGAGCTCTCTATGAATGATACGATCAAGCTACTCATCGAGAGCCCCCCTTAATAGTACGGCAATCGATCCTATAACCCGGTCTCCCAACTATCATCATGAGACCGGTAAAATAGAAAACCTATCAAGAGCAAACCTTTGCCTTGCACATGGTCCACTTGAGCTAGATGATGACGATCTTGACTCCCTCAAGTTGGACCACCTTTCTTGGTTGTGTTGGCTCGATGAAGACTAGTTGATTGCTCCCCTATACTCCACTATGGGTGAGCCACTCTTCCGCACATCTTCACCAGTCCATTGTCACCACAATGGACGGCAAGCTTCAAGCATTTGATCTCGTCATGATGCTTCACTTGAACTTGCGCACCGCAACATCTTCACAAGTCCATTGTCGCCACAATTGACGGCAAGCTTCAAGCATTTGATCTCTTCATGATGCTTCACTTGAACTTGCACACCGCAACCTAACCCCACAAAGAACTCTCACGAAGATCAAGGGTTAGTACACAAAGCGTAATCGACAATGCTTACCACACCATGGGATCGCTTGATCCCTCTCAGTACATCTTGTGCGCTTTGTGTGTTGATCAACTTGATTCACTCTTGACTTAGTCTTGATCAACCTTGACTCTTTCCAACTCTCTTCATTTGGATGATGTCTTGAAGGTAAACATGAATGATCACACAATCTTCTTCTTCAAGACATGCTTGCAATAAGCTCTACTCTCACATGACCAATCTTTGGATAATTCCTTAATAACACCTTGGTCACCACATAAACTCCTTGAAACCAACACATGGACTTCAAGAAAAGCCTATGGACAAATCCTTCAAATATAACTCAAGGCAACCATTAGTCCATAGAGATTGTCATCAATTACCAAAACCAAACATGGGGGCACCGCATGTTCTTTCACCCGGCAAGGATCTTGCCGGGGGAGCCCACCTCGCCCTCTTGCTCTTTGTGTCTCTGTCCTGGCGTTGATCTTAGTTGTCTTGTGGCCTTGCTTCTTCTGCCCCGCCAAGCGTGGCCAGGGGTGTGGGGCTGCGACAGCCCGCGCACAAGTAAAGGGGTGCAAAAAGGGATCCCTACTTTTGTACACCGACAGGAGCCCTCGGGCCTGGGCCACATATAAGCGCGGGGCGTTATTGGGCCAGGCCCAGAATGGTGCACGGGCACGCGTGCGGTGGAGTTTTTACCACAGTAACTCCCCCGCTCGCTATGCTTCCCCACGACCCACATTGAATGCGCGACGTGGGGGTCGTGCGTGACGTGGCGGTCATGCGCGGAATGACCGCAGCATGCTTGCGTCATTCATGGTGAACAGTAAAGAGGCGGCTTGCGTGTTCCCCCGAAACGGCAGAGCCACCGCTCATTTACTCTCTCCACCTTGGAACTGTCGTTCCACGTTTCCCACTATGCGTGCTCCTTACGCCACGTATGCCGCATGCACGGCGCGGGGTAGGTGACAGACACATGGAATATGGGAAGGCGCACGCGGGCCGATGCTCATGTGCCTTTGATTGGGCGGGGAGGGCCGTCGATGGCCTCGCTCGCTGCCATTTTAATGAGCCGGATTCGAGCGAGCTTTTCAGGGGCGTAGAGCTAGTCCTTCGGCCTCCCCTTCCCAACTATGAAAAGGCAACTCAGGGGTAGGAGGAAGAGCATCTCCCTGTGTCTCCATCCCCACCCACGGTCATGGTGAGAGGGCGTGGCCGCGACCATTCTTCTGCGGAGGCGACCAGGCCCTCCTCTCGTCAGAGAGTTGCGGTGGTCAAGGAAGAGCTAGATGCCCAGGGTGAAGGCCATGCTCGAGGCGGGGCCACTGGACGGGGCCGCGGTCGGCGAGGCAGTCGAGGCAGAAGCGTTCGAGGCATAGGTGGGCGTGGAAGAGGGATGCCTGCGTCGTCTCTGTCTCCGTCGCCATCTCCCCGCCAACTCCTCCTGCTTCGCCGAGTGGTCATGTCGGGGACTCGGCGCTTGAGTTTATCCTGCAGCTAGATGGGCCGCTGCGCCGCCTCCTTCGTCTTCCCCGGGCGCCTGCGAGGGTGATGGAGATCGACCAGCCATCGCGGCTGAGGCTTCACATGAAGGGATGTTGCCATGGCGACATGTGGGTGAACACAGGGTTCCCCGCCCCTCAAGTGATGCTCCTTCGCCGGGGCTGGAAAACCTTTGCACGCGCCCATTGCTTGATGGATGGGCACGTCCTCTGCTTCAAGCCAGCGGAGAGTGATTTGCTCTCCGCCAAGGTCTTCGGGCGCTCGGGACACAGGCTAGGGTGCTGTGCGGAGAGTTCGACTGAAGGCGAAAGGTCCTCTTCAAGCGAGAGTGACGAGGAGGACAACGACAACGACGACGAGGGTAGCGGGCGGGAGGATGACGGGTCCAACTAGGCGTCGGGCGCTCCGTTCCTGGCGACGCCGGCAGCACCATCATCTGCATCGCCAGCTCCTTGAACTTCTTGGGGTCGTCGCCTTGGGTGGCTGGCATTGGAGGGATGGTGAAGACAAAGAAGGCGGGTGGCGGGCCGTCAAGTCGGAGTACGCGGGCACCGGCACTTTCACCGCGTATTGCCGGCCCGATGCCTCATCTTTCGGCTCTTCTCCCGGCACCATCGTCTCCAGCCCTCTTCTGGACGGCCGCTGATATGTTCTTGGTGTCTTCTGCTGCTTGTACCTTGCCTAGGCACTCTTTTTGCCCTTCCTCCATCTTGTTCCGTTTCCTAAGGAGAGGGACAAGAAAGGGATTACGGGCATCTTATCTTTTTTTACTTTTTAAGCCTACGGGCCTTTCTAAGATTTAAATCTTGTAACCCCCTTGCTCATGTATGCATTCCGTATGAATTGTACTTGGTAGCAACGTATTAATGAGGAGAAGGGTGTTTGCTGGGTTTTGCTTGCGCGTGGGCGAGGGCCACACAAAAAATGAGTCCTCGTTATCTTAAGATAAACACTGTACCCCGGCAACAGGCCTTGCCATCTTCCTTCTCTATAGCCCGGCTACACTCACGCCCTTGGCGGAGGTAGGGGCCGAGTAGGATTAGGCCCTTCGTTTGTCCCCTTCCCATTGCACTACAACCAAGTTCCGGCCCAAAGTAAGGTTTCGGACACGGGACAGAGCGAGCAAGATGGTATGCGAGCGAGCGAAGTCTCGTATGTTCAAGTTTCATACAGAGGCACAGAGTGGGGTAAAAGACTTATCTAATGTCGCAGCCCCTGGCAACCTTGGCTTGCCGTGATCGGATCCTTAGACCTGCAGCCCCCGGCAACCTTGGCTTGTCGGGGTCGGGGCGTCGGCCTGTTCTCTTTATTCCAAAGTAGCTCAGCAGAAATGTCAATGCACCCTGCGAACCAAAAAGGACGGGAAGGAACAGAGAGATGCATACTCGGCCTCTATGCTAAGGGTTAGTCACCGCCAAGCACTATCAACCCTAACACACACAGAGACTCAACCTAGCATGCATGCTAAAACATAGGGCGCCAGCGCTTCATTTATTTATGCTCACGGTCTGCGCCTGGCTTTGTACAAAGGGTTATATGCCTTGCCGGCAAGGCTTGCACAAAAGGTGGTTTGCCGGGAAGCCCGGGAACCATGCCTTATGGGTAAAACTTGTGAAGATGTTCGATGTTCCAGGAGTTGCTCACTGGGGTACCATCTTCGGTCTCCAGGCAGACTGCGCCGGGCCTGGTGACTCGTATTACCCGATAAGGGCCTTCCCACTTTGGCGTCAACTTGTTGGAATTCTTGGTCGACTGAACGTGCCGAAGAACAAGGTCGCCTTCCTCAAAGCTTCGGGCATGAATCTTGTGGCTATGGTAGCGGCGCAAGGCTTGCTGGTAGCGTGCCGCTCGCACAGCCGCCCGAAGACGATCCTCCTCCAGGAGCGTTGCGTCATCTTGCCGCAACTGCTCTTGCTCAAGCTCATCATAAGCGAGCACTCGAGGTGACCCATGTTAGGAATCGTAGCATAATTTAAAATTTTCCTACGCTCACCAAGATGCATCTATGGAGTCTACTAGCAATGAGGGGAAAGGAGTGCATCTACATACCCTTGTAGATCGCGAGCGGAAGCGTTCCAATGAATGTGGATGACGGAGTCGTACTCGCCGTGATCCAAATCACCGATGACCGAGTGCCGAACGGACGGCACCTCCGCGTTCAACACACGTACGGTGCAGCGACGTCTCCTCCTTCTTGATCCAGCAAGGGGGGGAGAGGTTGATGGAGATCCAACAGCACGACGGCGTGGTGGTGGATGTAGCGGGTCTCCGGCAGGGCTTCGCCAAGCTTCTGCGAGAGAGAGAGAGGTGTTGCAGGGGAGGAGGGAGGCGCCCAAGGCTTAGATGTTGCTGCCCTCCCTTCCCCCCACTATATATAGGGCCAAGGGAGAGGGGGGGCGCAGCCTTGCCCCTTCCTCCAAGGAAGGGTGCGGCCAGGGGGAGTCCTTCCCCCCCAAGGCACCTCGGAGGTGCCTTCCCCCTTTAGGACTCTCCCTTTTTTCTTATCTCTTGCGCATGGGCCTCTTGGGGCTGGTGCCCTTGGCCCATATAGGCCAAGGCGCACCCCTTACGTCCCATGTGGCCCCCCGGGGCTGGTGGACCCCCTTGGTGGACCCCCGGACCCCTTTCGGCACTCCCGGTACAATACCGATAAAGCGCGAAACTTTTCCGGCGACCAAAATAAGACTTCCCATATATAAATCTTTACCTCCGGACCATTCCGGAACCTCTCGTGACGTCCGGGATCTCATCCGGGACTCCGAACAACTTTCGGGTTTCCGCATACATATATCTCTACAACCCTAGCGTCACCGGACCTTAAGTGTGTAGATCCTACGGGTTCGGGAGACATGCAGACATGACCGAGACGCCTCTCCGGTCAATAACCAACAGCGGGATCTGGATACCCATGTTGGCTCCCACATGTTCCACGATGATATCATCGGATGAACCACGGTGTCGAGGATTCAATCAATCCGTATGCAATTCCCTTTGTCAATCGGTATGTTACTTGCCCGAGATTCGATCGTCGGTATCCCAATACCTTGTTCAATCTCGTTACCGGCAAGTCTCTTTACTCGTACCGCAATGCATGATCCCGTGACTAACGCCTTAGTCACATTGAGCTCATTATGATGATGCATTACCGAGTGGGCCCAGAGAAACCTCTCCGTCACACGGAGTGACAAATCCCAGTCTCGATCCGTGCCAACCCAACAGACACTTTCGGAGATACCCGTAATGCACCTTTATAGTCACCCAGTTACGTTGTGACGTTTGGCACACCCAAAGCACTCCTACGGTATCCGGGAGTTGCACGATCTCATGGTCTAAGGAAAAGATACTTGACATTGGAAAAGCTCTAGCAAACGAAACTACACGATCTTTTATGCTATGCTTAAGTTGGGTCTTGTCCATCACATCATTCTCCTAATGATGTGATCCCGTTATCAATGACATCCAATGTCCATAGTCAGGAAACCATGACTATCTGTTGATCAACGAGCTAGTCAACTAGAGGCTTACTAGGGACAGGTTGTGGTCTATGTATTCACACATGTATTACGATTTCCGGACAATACAATTATAGCATGAATAATAGACAATTATCATGAACAAAGAAATATAATAATAACCATTTATTATTGCCTCTAGGGCATATTTCCAACAGTCTCCCACTTGCACTAGAGTCAATAATCTAGTTCACATCACCATGTGATTAACACTCACTGGTCACATCACCATGTGACCAACATCTAAAGAGTTTACTAGAGTCAACGATCTAGTTCACATCACTATGTGATTATCACTCAATGTGTTCTGGTTTGGTCATGTTATGCTTGTGAGAGAGGTTATTAGTCAACGGGTCTGAACCTTTCAGAACCGTGTGCTTTACGAATATCTATGTCATCTTGTGGATGCTACCACGCGCTATTTGGAGCCATTTCAAATAATTGCTCTACTATACGAATCCGGTTTACTACTCAGAGTCATCCGGATTAGTGTCAAAGTTCGCATCGACGTAACCCTTTATGACGAACTCCTTTCCACCTCCATAATCGAGAAAATTCCTTAATCCACTAGGTGCTAAGGATAAGTTCGACCGCTGTCATGAGATCCTTTCCCGGATCACCATTGTACCCTCTTGACCAACTCATGGCAAGACACACTACATGTGCAGTACACAGCATAGCATACTATAGAGCCTATGTCTAAAGCATAGGGGACGACCTTCGTCCTTTCTCTATCTTCTGCTGTGGTCAGGTCTTGAGTCTCACTCAATACTCACACCTTGTAACACAGCCAAGAACTCCTTCTTTGCTGATCTATTTTGAACTCTTTCAAAATCATGTCAAGGTGTGCTGTCTTTTGAAAGTATCATCAGGCGTCTTGATCTATCTCTATGGATCTTGATGCCCAATATGTAAGTAGCTTTATCCAGGTCTTCCTTTGAAAAACACCTTTCAAACAACCCTTTATGCTTTCCAGAAATTTTACATCATTTCGGATCAACAATATGTCATTCACATATACTTATCAGAAATGTTGTAGCGCTCCCACTCACTTTATTGTAAATACAAGTTTCTAACAAACTTTGTATAAACCCAAAAACTTTGATCACTCCATCAAAGCATATATTCTGACTCCGAGATGCTTGCTCTAATCCATGGAAGGATCGCTGGAGCTAGCATACCTTTTAGCATCCTTAGGATCGACAAAACCTTTCTGATTATATCACATACAACCTTTCCTCACGAAAAACTGGTAAGGAAACTTGTTTTGACATCCATCTGCCAGATTTCATAAATGTAGCTAATGCTAACATGATTCCGACGGACCTAAGCATCGCTACGGATGAGAAAAACTCATCGCAGTCAACTCCTTGAACTTGTGAAAATACTCTTTGCCACAAGTCGAGCTTCATAGACGGTAACATTACCGTCCATGTCCGTCTTCTTCTTAAAGATCCATTTATCTCAATGGCTTGCCGATCATCGGGCAAGTTCACCAAAGTCCATGCTTTGTTATGATACATGGATTCTATCTCGGATTTCATGGCCTCGAGCCATTCGTCGGAATATGGGCCTACCATCGCTTCTCCATAGCTCGTAGGTTCATTGTTGTCTAGCAACATGACTTCCAAGACAGGATCACGCATTACTCTGAAGTAGTGCGCATCCTCGTCATCCTACGAGGTTTGGTAGTGACTTGATCCGAAGTTTCATGATCACTATCATAAGCTTCCACTTCAATTGGTGTAGGTGCCACAGGAACAACTTCCTGTGCCCTGCTACACACTAGTTGAAGCGACGGTTCAATAACATTATCAAGTCTCCACCATCCTCCCACTCAATTCTTTCGAGAGAAACTTTTCCTCGAGAAAGGACTCATTTCTAGAAGCAATTACTTTTGCTTCCAGATCTGAAATAGGAGGTATACCCAACTGTTTTTGGGTATTCTATGAAGATGCATTTATCCGCTTTGGGTTCGAGCTTATCAGCCTGAAACTTTTTCACATAAGCATCGCAGCCCCAAACTTTTAAGAAACGACAACTTAGGTTTCTATAAACGGTGTCGTCTCAACGGAATTGCGTGGTGCCCCTTTTAAAGTGAATGCGGTTGTCTCTAATGCCTAACCCATAAACGATAGTGGTAATTTGATAAGAAACATCATGGCATGCACCATATCCAATAGGGTGCAGTTATGATGTTCGGACACACCATCACACTATGGTGTTCCAGGCGGTATTAATTGTGAAACACTTTCCACAATGTCTCAATTGTGTACCAAACTCGTATCTCAGATACTCATCTCTATGATCATATCACAGACATTTTATCCTCTTGTCACGACGATCTTCAACTTCACTCTGAAATTGCTTGAACCTTTCAATAATTCAGACTAGTGTTTCATCAAGTAAATACACTCAGCATCTACTCAAATCATCTGTGAAGTAAGAACATAACGATATCCACTGCATGCCTCAGCATTCATTGGACTGCATACATCAAAATGTATTACTTCCAATAAATTGCTCTCTTGTTCCATCTCACTGAAAACGAGGCCTTTCAGTCATCTTGCCCATGTGGTATGATTTGCATGTCTCAAGTGATTCATAATCAAGTGAGTCCAAACGATCCATCTGTATGGAGTTTCTTCATGCATATATACCAATATGACTCAAGTGGCAGTGCCACAAGTATGTGGTACTATCATTACTATCTTATATCTTTTGGCATGAACATGTGTATCACTACGATCGAGATTCATTTTAGGTGCAAGACCATTGAAGGTATTATTCAAATAAACAGAGTAACCATTATTCTCCTTAAATGAATAACCGTTTTGCGGTAAACATAATCCAATCATGTTCAGCGCAACCACCAAATCTCGATGGTAGAGGGAGCATGCGATGCTTGATCACATCAACCTTGGAAACACTTCCAACACATATCGTCATCTCACCTTTAGCTAGTCTCCATTTATTCCGCAGCTTTTATTTCGAGTTACTAACACTTAGCAACCGAACCAGTATCTAATACCCTGGTGCTGCTAGGAGTACTAGTAAAGTACACATTCATATAACGTATATCCAATATACTTTGTCGACCTTGCCTGCCTTCTCATCTACCAAGTATCTAGGGTAGTACTGCTTCAGTGACCGTTCCTCTCATTACAGAAGCACTTAGTCTCGGGTTTGGGTTCAACCTTGGGATTCTTCACTAGAGCAGCAAATGACTTGCTGTTTCATGAAGTATCCCTTTTGCCCTTGCCCTTCTTAAACTAGTGGTTTTACTAACCATCAACAATTGATGCTCCTTCTTGATTTCTACTCTCGCGGTGTCAAACATCGCGAATATCTCAAGGATCATCATAACTATCCTTGATATGTTATAGTTCATCACGAAGCTCTACTAGCTTGGTGGCAGTGACTATGGAGAACTATCACTACCTCATCTGGGAGATTAACTCCCACTCGATTTAAGCGATTGTGGCACTCAGACAATCTGAGCACACGCTCAACAATTGAGCTTTTCTCCCTTAGTTTGCAGGCTTAAGAAACTTGTCAGAGGTCTCATACCTCTTGACGTGGGCACTAGTCTGAAATCCCAATTTCAGTCTTTGGAACATCTCACATGTTCTGCGACGTTTCAGAAACGTCTTTGGTGCCACAATTCTAAACCGCACCGAACTATCACGTAGTTATCAAAACGTGTATGTCAGATGTTTTGTAACATCTACAGACGACGCTGAGGTTTAGCACACCAAGCGGTGCATTAAGGACATAAGCCTTCTGTGCAGCAATGAGGACAATCCTCAGTTTACGGACCCAGTCCGCATAATTGCTACTACCAACTTTCAACTAAATTTTCTCTAGGAACATATCTTAACCAGTAGAACTAAAGCGCAAGCCATGACATAATTTGCAAATACTTTTTGACTATTTTCATGATAATGAAGTTCATCTGATTATGAACTTCCACTCAGATAGACATCCCTCTAATCATCTAAGTGAAACATGATCCGAGTTCAACTAGGCCGTGTCCGATCATCACGTGAGACGGACTAGTCAAGATCGGTGAACATCTCCATGTTGATCGTATCTTCTATACGACTCATGCTCGACCTTTCGGTCCTCCGTGTTCCGAGGCCATGTCTGTACATGCTAGGCTCGTCAAGTGAACCTAAGTGTATTGCGTGTGTTCCGAGGCCATGTCTGTACATGCTAGGGTCGTCAACACCCGTTGTATTCGAACATAAGAATCTATCACACCCGATCATCACGTGGTGCTTCGAAACGACGAACCTTCGCAACGGTGCACAGTTAGGGTGAACACTTTCTTGAAATTATTATAAGGGATCATCCTACTTGCTACCGTCGTTCTAAGCAAATAGGATGCTAAAACATGATAAACATCACATGCAATCAAATAGTGACATGATATGGCCAATATCATTATGCTCCTTTGATCTCCATCTTCGGGGCACCATGATCATCTTTGTCACCGGCATGACACCATGATCTCCATCATCATGATCTCCATCATTGTGTCTTCATGAAGTCGTCACGCCAACGATTACTTCCACTTCTATGGCTAACTCGTTTAGCAACAAAGTAAAGTAATTTACATGGCGTTATTCAATGACACGCAGGTCATACAAAATAATAAAGACAACTCCTATGGCTCCTGCCGGTTGTCATACTCATCGACATGCAAGTCGTGATTCCTATTACAAGAATGTGATCAATCTCATACATCACATATATCATTCATCACATCTTCTGGCCATATCACATCACACAGCACTTGCTGCAAAAACAAGTTAGACGTCCTCTAATTGTTGTTGCAAGTTTTTACGTGGTTTGTAGGTTTCTAGCAAGAACGTTTCTTACCTACGTATGACCACAACGTGATTTGCCAATTTCTATTTACCCTTCATAAGGACCCTTTTCATCGAATCCGTTCCGACTAAAGTAGGAGAGACAGACACCCGCTAGCCACCTTATGCAACTTGTGCATGTCAGTCGGTGGAACCTGTCTCACGTAAGTGTACGTGTAAGGTCGGTCCGGGCCGCTTCATCCTACAATGCCGCCGAAACAAGAAAAGACTAGTAGCGGCAAGAAGAATTGGCAAACTCAACGCCCACAACTTCTTTGTGTTCTACTCGTGCATAGTAACTACCCATAGACCTGGCTCATGATGCCACTGTTGGGAATCGTAGCATAATTTAAAATTTTCCTACGCTCACCAAGATGCATCTATGGAGTCTACTAGCAACGAGGGGAAAGGAGTGCATCTACATACCCTTGTAGATCGCGAGCGAAAGCGTTCCAATGAACGTGGATGACGGAGTCGTACTCGCCGTGATCCAAATCACCGATGACCGAGTGCCGAACGGACGGCACCTCCGCGTTCAACACACGTACGGTGCAGCGACGTCTCCTCCTTCTTGATCCAGCAAGGGGGGGAGAGGTTGATGGAGATCCAACAGCACGACGGCGTGGTGGTGGATGTAGCGGGTCTCCGGCAGGGCTTCGCCAAGCTTCTGCGAGAGAGAGAGAGAGGTGTTGCAGGGGAGGAGGGAGGCGCCCAAGGCTTAGATGTTGCTGCCCTCCCTTCCCCCCACTATATATAGGGCCAAGGGAGAGGGGGGTGCGCAGCCTTGCCCCTTCCTCCAAGGAAGGGTGCGGCCAGGGGGGAGTCCTTCCCCCCCCCCCAAGGCACCTCGGAGGTGCCTTCCCCCTTTAGGACTCTCCCTTTTTTCTTATCTCTTGCGCATGGGCCTCTTGGGGCTGGTGCCCTTGGCCCATATAGGCCAAGGCGCACCCCTTACAGCCCATGTGGCCCCCCAGGGCTGGTGGACCCCCTTGGTGGACCCCCAGACCCCTTTCGGCACTCCGGTACAATACCGATAAAGCGCGAAACTTTTCCGGCGACCAAAATAAGACTTCCCATATATAAATCTTTACCTCCGGACCATTCCGGAACCTCTCATGACGTCCGGGATCTCATCCGGGACTCCGAACAACTTTAGGGTTTCCGCATACATATATCTCTACAACCCTAGCGTCACCGGACCTTAAGTGTGTAGACCCTACGGGTTCGGGAGACATGCAGACATGACCGAGATGCCTCTCCGGTCAATAACCAACAGCGGGATCTGGATACCCATGTTGGCTCCCACATGTTCCACGATGATATCATCGGATGAACCACGGTGTCAAGGATTCAATCAATCCGTATGCAATTCCCTTTGTCAATCGGTATGTTACTTGCCCGAGATTCGATCGTCGGTATCCCAATACCTTGTTCAATCTCGTTACCGGCAAGTCTCTTTACTCGTACCGCAATGCATGATCCCGTGACTAATGCCTTAGTCACATTGAGCTCATTATGATGATGCATAACCGAGTGGGCCCAGAGATACCTCTCCGTCACACAGAGTGACAAATCCTAGTCTCGATCCGTGCCAACCCAACAGACACTTTAGGAGATACCCGTAATGCACCTTTATAGTCACCCAGTTACGTTGTGACATTTGGCACACCCAAAGCACTCCTACGGTATCCGGGAGTTGCACGATCTCATGGTCTAAGGAAAAGATACTTGACATTGGAAAAGCTCTAGCAAATGAAACTACACGATCTTTTATGCTATGCTTAAGTTGGGTCTTGTCCATCACATCATTCTCCTAATGATGTGATCCCGTTATCAATGACATCCAATGTCCATAGTCAGGAAACCATGACTATCTATTGATCAACGAGCTAGTCAACTAGAGGCTTACTAGGGACAGGTTGTGGACTATGTATTCACACATGTATTACGATTTCCGGACAATACAATTATAGCATGAATAATAGACAATTATCATGAACAAAGAAATATAATAATAACCATTTATTATTGCCTCTAGGGCATATTTCCAAACAACCCATATGTGAGTTCCGTGGGGAGAACTGCTTCTGCCCCATAAACGAGGGAGAAAGGTGTCTGGCCGCTGGCTCGATTTGGTGTCGTTCTTATTGACCAAAGAACCACTGGCAATTCATCAATCCAGCGCCGTCCACACTTATGTAGCTTGTCAAAAGTTCTTGTCCGGAGGCCTCGCAGCACTTCAGCATTTGCCCTCTCAGCCTGGCCGTTGCTCCGTGGGTGTGCAACGGAAGCAAAACAAACCTTGCTGCCGAGGTCCTGGATGTACTGCATGAAGGCACGGCTCGTGAACTGCGTGCCATTGTCGGTGATGACTCTATTTGGCACACCAAAACGGCAGACTAGTCCCTTAAAGAATTTGACGGCCGACTGTGTTGTCACCTTTCTCACTGCCTCCACCTCCGGCCACTTTGTGAACTTGTCGATTGCGACGTACAAGTACTCAAATTCCCCGACAGCACGGGGAAAGGGGCCCAGTGTGTCGAGCCCCTAGACCGAGAATGGCTAGGAGAGAGGGATTGTTTGGAGAGCTTGAGCTGGTTGATGAAGCTTCTTTGAATGGAACTGGCATGCTTCACACTTGCTTACTAGTGCCGTTGCATCCTGGAGGGCAGTGGGCCAGAAGAAACCTTGCCGGAATGCCTTGCCGGCAAGGGCCCTCGACCCTATGTGGGAGCCACATATGCATCCGTGTATCTCTGTCAACAGCTCCAGTCCTTCCTCCCGGGGAATGCACTTCAATTTCACACCGTTTGGTCTTTTTCTATACAGAACATCGTCGACGAACTGATACATGACAGACTGACGGGCTACTTTCTCCGCTTCTTCCTGCTCCTCACGGAGTTCCCCTATTTGGAGGAATCGGATGGTATAATGTGCCCATGCCGGAGCCTGGGGCTCGACGACAAGGACCAAAGGTATTTCCTCTGCCATGGGAGCGGCTGTCTCCACGGCTAGGGCTTGACGCCCTGCCGGAGTCTGTTGCCCATGGTAGGCTCAGTGTCCACGGCAATATCTTTGCCGACGGATCCGGGGAGCTCAGCGGGAAAGTACTTGCCGGGGCCTGATTTCCTCCGCTTGTTCTGCCCTGTCGATGGTTCAACGGATGGTTGAGTTAACGAAGCACAAAAGTACCTGGTTCCACAGGTAGTTTGAGGGCAGCGTGTTTTGACAGGTAGTCGGCGATGTCGTTCTCCACTCGGGGAACATGCTCCGCTTGTATACCGTCAAAACGCTCCTCTAGCTTCCTCACCTCATCTACGTACGTAGGCCTCCATCAACGGGCTTTGATAATCTTTGTTAACTTGCTTGACGACAAGCTGTGAATCACCCCTGACGATGATCTTCTTGATTCCGAGGTCTGCCGTGATCCTGAGACCGGCAAGCAAACCCTTGTATTCAATAGTGTTGTTTGTTGTCATCTCCCTGGGAAAGTGCATCTGGACTACATACTTGAGGTGCTCTCCGGTGGGTGCGACGAGCAGCACACCAGCACCGGCGCCTTACAGCGAGAAAGCCCCGTCAAAGTACATAATCTAGTCGCGACTTGTTTCCTTGCCGGGAAGAGTGGTCTCCTGGATCTCTTCGTCGGGCGTTGAGGTCCATTCTGCAATGAACTCTGCCAAGACTCTACTCTAGATTGTCGAAGTACTTTCAAACTTCAAACCAAAGCTCGACAGTTCCAAGGCCCATTCCACAATCCTCCCGGTTGCATCTGGGTTATGCAATATCCTTTGCAACGGGAAGCGGGTGACGACGGTGATTTCGTGTGCTTGGAAGTAATGACGCAGCTTCCTCGAGGCCATAAGGAGGTCGAAGGGCAATTTCTGCACACCGGAGTACCTTGACCTAGCCCCCTGCAAGAGGGAGCTGACAAAGTAAACCGGGTGCTGCATCATCTTCTTCTTCTGCACTATTTTATTTGGTTGCGTCGCTTCTGCTTCGCCAGCGTCAGACTCTGCCGGGGGCCTTGCCTTACCGGCACCAGGCCCTGCCGGGGGGAGCTCTGGTTTGTCATCCGCCAGCCCTACCGTTGCTACTGCCTCTGCGCCACTAGCGCGGCGCTGACCACTTGGTTCATTGCTGCTAGATATAGCAGCAGCGATTCTTGTGGTTTAGGCGCAACCAGTATTGGCGTAGAGGAGAGGTACTTCTTCAAATCCTGCAGGGTTGCCTCGGCCTCCGGGGTCCACTCCATTGGGCCCGCCTTTTTCAAGATTTTGAAAAGGGAAGGGCACGTTCAGCAGACTTGGAGATGAATCTGCTCATGGCGACAACGCAGCCAGCGAGCCGACGTACATCCTTGATCCGCTTAGGTGCCTCAATCTGCTCAATGGCCTTGATCTTGTCTGGATTCACCTTGATCCCCCGCTGTGACACAAAGAACACGAGAAATTTGTCGGACGGAACGCCGAAGACACACTTCTCAGGGTTTAGCTTGAGGTTGATCTTGCGCAAATTTGCAAACGTCTCTTCTAAACCTTGTACGAGCGTTGCCCTGTCCTTGGTTTTGACCACTATGTCATCCATATAAGCTTCCATATTTCTATGCAGCTGAGGCTCAAAACCAATTTGGACTACTCTCGCAAACGTCGAGCCGCACTCTTCAACCCGAAAGGCATTCATAAAAAACAATACGTACCACATGGGGTGATGAATGCTGTCTTCTCTTCATCTTCTCTCGTCATGAAGATCTGGTGGTATCCTGAGTAGGCATCAAGGAACGATAACAGGTCGCACCCGGCCGTGGAGTCAACAATCTGGTCAATGCGCGGCAACGGGAAAGGGTCCTTCGGATAAGCCTTATTGATATCTGTGTAATCAATACATAGCCTCCACTTCCCATTTGCCTTGCGCACCACCACCGGATTGGCCAACCACGTCGGATGAAGTACTACCCTCACCAAGCCTGCCGCTTCTAACTTCCTGATCTCCTCTGTGATGAACTCTTGCCATTCCAGAGCTTGCTTCCTAACCTTCTACTTGACGGGTCGCGGATGAGGACAGGCAGCAAGATGGTGCTCAGTCACCTCCCTGGGAACGCCGGGGATGTCGGATGCTTGCCACGCAAACATGTCGACATTCGCCCGCAGGAAAGTGACAAACGTGCCTTCCTATTTGCTGTCAAGGGTGGAGCTTATGGTGAAAGCCCCTCCCGTGCCATCTTTCTTGACGGACACCTTCTGGTCTCTGGTGGAGCAGCTCTGGATTTCTTGCTCTTGCCGGTGGAGCTCTCTGGCACGTCCTCAACGGGAGCACTACACTTCGAAGAGGTGCACTTGCCGGAGTGGGTGTGAGAGGTCTTGCTGGTCTTCTTCCCTCCCGGGGCTTTGGCGGCAGGAGCAAGTGCCTTGGCGGTAGTCGCTGCAACTGCCTCCCGGTAGAGTTTGTCAACGCAGATCAGCGCATCCTTCTTGTCGGCGGGGACGGTGATGATGGTCATCGGCCCAGGCATCTTCAGCGTGTTGTAGGCGTAATGTGAGGCCGCCATGAACTTGGCTAGTGCTGGGCGGCCGAGGATCCCGTTGTAGGGCAAGGGGATCTCGGCTACATTGAAAACAATCCTCTCTGTCCTGTAGTTCAACTCGCCTCCAAACGTCACAGGCAGCGTGACCTTACCCTTCGGCTGACTTCTTCCCGGGTTGACCCCTTGAAACGTGCCCGTATCTTCGAGGTCTCCATCAGGAATCTACAACCTTTTAATCACAATGGGCGAGATCAAGTTTAGACCGGCGCCGCCATCAACCAGCATTTTCGTCACCTTGAGGTTGCGTATTGTTGGTGAAACCAACAACGGCAAACACCCGACCACAGTTGTGCGATCAGGGTGGTCCTCGGTGTCAAAAATGATAGGCGTGCTGGACCACTTCAGTGGCCTTTGAGCATCGAACGATGGTTCTGCTGCTGTGATCTCACGCGCCCACTGCTTGAGCTGGCGGTGAGAGGTGTGCAGCGAGGCGCCACCGTCGACGCACATGGCCTCTGTAGCCTTCTGGAACTCATGCTCGCCGGACTCGTCGTCCTCGTCATGATCATCATTTTCTTGCTTCTTGTTGCAGCCCCCAGTGGGCCTCTCTTGCTGGTTATCCTTGCCGCGGCGACCTCCTTGGCCGCCACGCTTCTTGCCGGATCCCTCGGCACCATCTTGACCCTTCTCCTTGTCCCGCCTCTCATACTCAGCTTTTTGTTTTTCAGCAAGCAGCTCAACTTGCCGGCGGTTCTGGAGGTCGTGGCCCTTGGTGCGGTGGATCTTGCAATACTGCTTGTCGGAGCGTCCTGGCTTGTCGGCAGCTGCCAAGGCCCGGCAAGCGGTGCACCCGGCAATTTCCTTGCCAGGGACGTCTGCCTTGGTCTTCTTGGCAGTGCCGGTGTCCTTGGATCCCTCGACGGCAAGCACGGTCTTTCCCTTGCACTTCCTGTTGCGACGCCGGCCCTTCTTCGCCGGGGCAGCTGTGTCTTCGTCTGCAGAGTCGGTTTCCGCACCGGCGTCCTCGCCGGGGTACTTCCTCTCCTCTTCAGCTCAAGCGCACCTATCAGCCAAAACATAAACTTAGGCCACATATTTGACCTTGTTCATCGCCAGCTCTTCGTGCATCTTGCGGTTGCGCACAATCTGATGGAATGCGCTGATCACGGCGGCGGGATGAACATCTGGGATGTTGTACTACACCCGGCTGAACCTCTGTATGTACTTGCGCAGGGTTTCACCTGCCTTCTGGGGGATGATATGCAAATCGCTTGCCTGGCCATGAGCTTGGGGGCCTCCAGTGAAGGCGCCAACGAACTCATGACACAAATCCGACCAAGAAGAAATGGAATCCGCCGGCAAGTGCATCAACCATGACATGACATTGGGCTTAAGTGCCAACGGGAAGTAATTGGCAAGCACCTTGTCACCGCGGGCTGCAGCAGCTTGCATCGTGATGGTGTAGATGCTGAGGAACTCCGACGGGTGCGTCTTGCCGTTGTACTTCTCACCAACGTCGGGCTTCAACGTGCGGTGGGAGGGCCACTGGAACTGCCGCAGCTCGCGGGTAAAGGCTAGGCAACCCAGCTCGTAAGGTAGGCCCCCAGAGCCCCCTAGTGCTGGGTGGTCCATAGTGGGTCCCGCCCAGCTACCTGACTGATGGCGCGCGTCGCGCCATCACTCGGTGGTGGTTCGAGCGCCTTCATGGGCTCGCTCCCAAAGAACTTGGCGCTGATCGCGGTGGGTCTGTGGGTCGGACGATGCTATGGAAATGTTATCACAAGCGTCATCACGACGGACCGACACCCGCGGTGGCTGGCGTGGGGGAGGAGAGTGCACCGTGGCCACAGCGCCTCCGGTCCTTCCACCACTGGCGTGCGGTGGCTCAACGGAGCGCCGGCCTGAGGGCCCCGCTGTTCGCGGCTCATCTTTGTTGGCAACACCGACGAGGCTCCGGATGGTGGCTCTCCACTCGTCGAGCTTTTTCGCAGCAGGAGGAAAGTCGAGGAGCAACTGCGCGCGCGCCAAAGCTTCTGCTGGCGTGGGTGGCGGCGAAAGCTGCGTGGACCGTGACGCGCTCCGACTTCTAACCACATTAGAAGGACCTCTATCACGGTCTTGCGGCTGTGCACCATTTTCACCAGCGCCTCAGCGTGCATGCTGGCCTTCTACGTCCCGCGAATGAGGCACATGACTCTTCCCACGGCGGCGCCCGGGGTCACCAGTGTGGTGACGCTGGTCGTCGCGCACAACCTAGGAAGAGCGCGTCGTGGGCGCCGACGTGGGCGTCTTGGAAGTCACCGCGCCGCCCATGGGTGGTACGACGCCGCCCTTGGAGGGCCCCGCGCCACCTGCGGGGGGCCCGGCTCCATCTTTGGATTTGGTGGCGTGCGGCCCATCGTCTCCCGCACGAACGACGCCGCTCGCCAGGCTCTGACTGCCAGAGCGATGTGGGTGTTCGCGGGCCGCGCCTCGGCTTCCGTCCACGACCGCCCCACCACTCGCCCGCACTGGTACGTGTCGTTCGGCTCCAGATGAGCCAATCGTTGTGATCATCTTCTTCTTGGGAGCCATGGCGATGAAGAATTGCTAAACTAACTGCTATACCGGATTTTCACAACTGTGCCCCCTACCTGGCGCGCCAAAGATGTCGGTGGAAACGACACCTATGGGATCACTGGAATCCTTTCTACGGTTGGCGGGCGCGGGGTTGTGCAAAGAGTGGGTCTGGCAGCCAGCACAAAGATCGTTTACCCAGGTTCGGGCCGCGAGGATGCGTAATACCCTTGTCCTGCTTTGGTGTATATTTGAGTGTTCTTCAGTTCTTGAACTAGCTACGGCGTGCGCGTAGTCCAAAAGATCCGAATCCTTCTCCTGTACGCCTCAGGCCTCCTTTTATAGTAAAAAGGGGTCGCCACAGTGGCACACAGGAGGTGGAAAGGTATACAGTGTACAAGCCTATCCTCTGGCACCGTCGGACAAACGCATTTAATGCACTGCCGATGTGCCCTTCTTGCTTTATCGGGGACGGCATGGAAGCTCGTCCCAGCTGTCACTGCCTCGCCTGGCTCCGACGCGCGTCCGAGCTGATGAGGCGTTGTAGTGCCACGTTGGCTGGCTACTGGGCTGGCGCGGTGGTAGAGTCTTCACGAAGATTTGCATGCCACCACGTAGGTGCTTGCTCAGTTGGCCTAAAGGTCGCGCGTCGCCACGCAGGTGCCTGCCCAGCTGGTTGGGCTGGCAGCTGTATGGGAACGGCGGTGGAGTCTCAGCGGACGTGGGCCTGGCGGTGGCCCCGCAGGTGTCCATGGCAAGGGTCTTGCCGAGGCCCCGACAAGGGTCTTGCCGTGGCATCACGGTCGTCCCCGGCAAGGATCTCGCCGGGGGTCTCGTGGATTTCCTTGGCGAGGATCATCGTCTTCTGGTCCTCATCTGATCTTGTGTGCTTATGGTTTTCACAAAGATCTGCATGCCACCGTGGAGGTGCCTCCCGAGCCTTGGTTCCAAGGTGGTTGATGGTGTTGAACTCTTGGGCTCATGGGTGGCACGCTTTGCTGGCGTTGGGCAAGTTGCCCCGGCCTTCGTTTTCCCCAAAAAATCCACGCCCATAGCTAGCTCCATTGCTCATGAAGTCAAAAGCAATCTCGCCGGAACCAAGCATGTTCACCAGAGGAATCCAACTACCGTTGATCTTCCCTTCACCCCTACAGCAATGATACGTGTTTTTGTCACAACTATTGTCATGTAAGTGTCATATCCATGACAAAGTTTTTTCTCGTTCATGCCATAATGTCATGGAAGTGTATTTTTTTCGTAGTGAACAACAAACAGGGAGGCATCAGCCAAAGGGGCAGCACCAGCCCCACTAACCACCCTCATAATCACCCAACAACATCACGCCTGGACCCTCTTGGTCGGGCACAATGCTTTCCTGGGTGCAAGCAACCGAGATGATAGTAGCCACAAGCCCCCAAGCCCTCCTAGCTAGGAAGGTTGCCATGCTGGACGTCAACCATAGCGGCTTCTGAAGTAGTGGTTGTAGGCGCCATGCTTTCCACAAGTGATTTCCTCTAAGTTTTGTTCCTTGGACAACTCATTTTGCAAGTGCTATGGAATCAATGTTATGGGGTCGAGCATCTCTAATCGTGCTATTTGCTTTTGCGAATAACTCTTTATTACTCAGAAATTAAGGATTACCACTACTGCAAAAAGGTCCTAACACAACACATGTATAGGAGACCATTCGACCAAACTTTGTGCGATGCATTAATCGCAACGGTATCGAAATAAAGCCTGTCACCAATAAAACGAATTATGTGCGATGGCAGATCCATCAAGCGCGATTTAGATTAGAGTTGCGTGTGCGAATCGTGGCATACAATTGATCCATACTATGTATTTGTGATGAGCCTGCACAACATAAACGGTCAGCCAGATCAAGGTGTGTGCGATACACGGCATACAAGTCACTTGGATGGACTTTTTGCGATAAGCCAAAACAACAGAAACGTTAGCCAGATCAAGGTGTGTGCAATAGACGGGCACATATTCTAATTAAAAGAATCGTGCACGATAGTAATAACGAGCGCGCACGGTTGATGGAACAAGTCGTATGCTGACATCACTCATTGTGGTGCATCCTATGGTGCACACACCATGTACGCATCTGAAAATGGTGCCCACGTTACACCATCCGGGAATCATTTTGCGCTTTGAAACAGGAATATTCAATAAATTTTTAGCTTGTTTCCCATCACATTACAAATTACCATGCTATATTTAATTGCAATCCTGTTCACACCGATCAAAACCTAAACGTTTTCCCACTTAGCAGCTTATTACTAGGTTATAAGTACTACCTACTCGAAAATGACAGCACATTCCTCCTCATCAACAAACGAAGATGTCTTTCTCTATCGTTCCTTGCGTCTGTCATGGCCCGTAAGAGGAGTTCTGGGTCGAGAAATGACCAGGGAGCGGCGAGCATGGAAGCGGAAGCAACAGAGAGGTCCCGGCGCATTGCAATAGCAGTAGAGAGGTCATGCCGTGCCTCCTAAGCAGCACAGAGGTCCCGCCGCGCCGTTGGAGCAGTACAGAGGTCCTGCCATGCCACCGAAGTAGTTGAGTGGTCCCACTGCACCGCGGAAGCAGCATAGTGGTCCCGCTATGCCGCGGAAGCAGCAGAGAGTTCCTGCGGCACAATGATGGCCTGCAAAGATCTCTCTCAGGTAAGTGAGGGCTCTCAGAAGCGCTTCGCGATGACATGCGTGCTGAGCTCAATAAGCTAGGATGAGATGCGGGAGGAGAGCAATGCCTCGGTTGATAAGATGACCGGCGTCATCGAGGGACTAATGGCTGACAAGGCAAAGCTCTGCACCCAGCGTGACCTATTGATGGAGAAGATCGTCGGTAGGGCGAAGTAGCACAAGTAGAGCATTGCCTTGTTGTAGAAGATGAACGCCATGGTCGTGAAACTTATGGACGACAATGTCCAGCTCCACATCAAGCACGACAGGTTGGTGGAGGAATTCGTCGCTACTGTCAAGCGAAGTATTGAGGACATGAAAGAGATCATCGTCGCTCACCATGAGATATCCTGTGCCACGGAGGAGAGGTGTGACGCCCGAATAATTAAGCTACAGTAATCCCCTGCTAAGGATGCCATGTCATCATGTTTTTCAAACTAAATTGCCACTTGATGAAACCAAAACCAAATTCCATTTGAAGTTCAAGTCGAATATTTAGTGCTTCTGTCATGCAAATAAAATTGTTCGTGGTGTTGCAAATAATCTCCAAGTATTTGTCATGATGAAAACAACCTCATTGGATTTCCAAAATCCCCCTCGGATTTAATGTAGTGGTCCAACTGCAACAAACGTAACCTTTTCAAAATAAACAAATATTTATGGGTTTGCAAATGACTCGAAAGTTTATGTGCCACTCCAAAATATTGTGCTTGAATTTTTTGCCAAATTTCAAGCTTAAATAAATTCATTTGCTATAGCAGCTAAATAGAAAACAGTGGTAGAAATGTAAAGAAAAGGGAAAAGAGAAAGATGAAGAAGAGGACCTAATCTACTAGGCACCTTGGCCCATATAGCCAAATGGCCGGCCCAACCCACCTCCACCTCTCCTTCCACCTGTGTACAGGAGATAGGGGATCGTGGAGGGCAATCCAACCGGCCATGGCCGCGCCATGGTGCGTGCCGACCATCCCCTAGTCCCCTTGGAGAATTAGGCCGAGCCCCTGACCCCCACAGCCGAAACCCTAGACCATTTCCGCTCATCCTCGTATCCCTCGCTCAGATCCGCTCGCACCCACAGCCCTGTCGCCATGGCCTCGCCGATCCCGCGGCGATCGACCTCCCCTCGCCACTCCACCCTAACCAGGAGCTTCGGGACGTCCTCCGCTTCATCTACGCCAACCAGCGCAAGCCGGGAGCCACGACATCGACTGGACCGGCCGTCTTCTTCCTCGGCCCCGACGAAGCTTCGTCGTCAAATTCGTCGCCATCGCGCCTCCCCCGAGCCCATTGATCTGCTCGACGACTCCACTATGAACCCTCCTCCAGATCCCCTCCTTTTCCTGCTCGGTTCCATGCCGCACATCACCCCCCTCGAATTAGGCCGCCATGGTCGAAGCTCCGCCACCGCGCCCCTGTAGCCACGCCCAGCTAGACCATTCTCCTGACCGTCCGCGTGCACGCGCCGCATTGCCAGCCCCGCCGCGCCCTGCTCTCGTGCTGCTTGCGCTGCTTGCTGCACGCTGCAGCCACCCCTCACGTGCTACTACTAACTGCTGCTCTGCTACAGCTTGTTGCTGCCGCTGCTTCCTACGGCTACGGCTGTCGCAGCCGCTGCCGTCGCGCCCTGCAGCTCCCGTCGCGCCCTCGCCGCCTTGTGCATGTGACCGCCGCACTCGGAGCTCACCGCGCCAGCCCCGCCCGTCCACCACTGCGCATCGCCCACTGCCGCTGCGCCTCGCGCCCGGCCTACTGCTGCTTCTGCCACCACATGACCGCCCCTCCCGCTCGCCTCCGCCCTGTCGATGCTTGCTTGCCGGCGGCAGCCATCCATGCGTTGGGCGCTGGCCGCCGACGCTCCTCTGCGAGCGGTCGTGCGTGCCCCAGCGGTGGCCTCGGGCCACAGCTCAACTTGGGGCCGGCCCTGTAATTTAGTTAGGTTGATCTAACTGCCTAACTAGTCTAACTAATACTCCCTCCATCCGAAAAAGCTTGTCCCTCAAATGGATGTATCTAGCACTATTTGAGGGACAAGCTTTTTCGGACGGAGGGAGTAGACACTAACAGTCGGGCCCCACCACGTAAATAAACTAATATAAATAAATGGATTAGTTTTACAATGACAGATGGGTCCCATATGACCTTGTTGACTGGTCAACTACTATTGACTGTTGACCAGTCAACTTTTGACTCGTGAGTCATCACTTGGCCGGCCCTAGGTGTCATCCTCTCTGGCTGGGTACTCACTGGGTACACATAGCCTTTTTACTGTTTAAATTCGAATTAAAACAGTGCAGGAATTTTAGAAAATGCAATAAACTTTGAGAAATTCATAGAAAATAATCCGTAATTCGGATGAAAATGCTTTATACATGAAAGTTGCTCGGAACGACGAGACGAATCTGAATACGCAGCCTGTTCGTCTGCCACACGTCCCTAGCATAGCGAAAATGCAACCTTCTTCCTTTGGTTCGTCTGTCCAAAAATGTCAAACTTCGGGAAAACTTTCCCGGATGTTCTCCTCCTTCGTCGGTATCGAGTAACACTGCGTTAGAACACCTCTAGTGATGCTTTTGTATTGTCATGCATAGTATTCTACTTGTTTGCTCTGTATTTATTGTTTCTTCCCCCTCTTCTCTCCGGTAGACCCCGAGACCGCTGCTGATGCCCCTGTTATCGACTACATCAACGACAACCCCTTCTTCCCTTTCAGCGTAGCTTATAGGAAAGCCCCCCCTTTGATCATCCCGATATCGCCCATTCCATTCTCTCATGCTTGCATTAGATTTTGCTACTGTTATTGTTTGCTCCTATTTTGATGCATAGCCTACTCTTGTAACCGCTCATTGTTACCTACCTGCTTATCCTAAACTGCTTAGTATAGGTTGGTTAGTGATCCATCAGTGACCCCCACCTTGTCCTTGTTGCCCGGGCTTCATCATCGACGACTCGATCAACGTGATCGACAACCAGAGCCCGACACCTCACATCACATCATTCCCCTTTTGTTGCTCGATTCTGCAAAGCTACTATCGAGTGCCGAGGGTGATACCGCGTAATGCACTCCTGATGATGACTCTGTAGTGTAGCCATTCGGTCGTGGTCATTGAGGGTGATTCCTCCTTTACCACTCCCGATACGACTCTGTCGTGCAACCCCTCAAGTATGAACCTCGAGGGTGGTTCCTCTTACATTCACCTTGGTGATTACATCGAGTGGAATCCACCGAGGGTGATTCCTCGGGTTTTCCCCTTGATGTTTGGACACACAGTTACCTTGAATTTACTTGAGACCTTTGGGAAAGTCGGGCGGGCCCGGAGAGCACCCGTAAGATAATTACGTAGCACGGCCGGGCATTCTGGGCCCTTGCCGTAAGTCCACGAGACGGTGCGACGGGGTCACATCGATCGTGAGTCTCTGCTCGTCTTCGCAAGCTAATAATACACTATGGTTTGGGTATTTGTTCTGAGTTGGCATTTGGCCTTTACGCACTAACCACCACGCGAGAATAGTTATGAGCCTCGATGATGTAGTATCAACCAAAGCTTTGTCAGACGTCCAGTTCAGCATTGCGGTACAGCTTGGCCGGCACCATCTTGTAGTGGTGGAGCCTGGATCCGCCCTGCTCGCAATGACCCGGAGTGCAACGGGTGATGGGCCCAGACCCCGGAGTGCTTAGGGTGTAGACCGGCTGGGACCTCTCTGCTGAGCCTAGGTAGGGCTACGACGTGTTGATCTTCCGAGGCCGGGCATTGGCCCAGAAAAGTGCCCGGCCAGAGTAATCAAGCGTGTTGGAAAACGTGGTGCACCCCTCGAGGGAAGATTATCTATTAATAACCATGTCCACAGTAATGGACGTTCAGACTTGTATCCTGATCTATTACAACTAGAAATGGATACTTGAGATATGCGGCCCCGAGATTGCTTTCTCGCAGGGAGTCGAGGAAGGATCTCTGGGCATTAATGCTACAACATGCTTGTTAATTATAAATTGCTATTCTTTACTCTTCTACATGCTGCAAGATGCTTGGAGCTACTTGAAGATGCTAGTCTTCGATAGGCTAGGCCTTCCCCTCTATTCTGGCATTCTGCAGTTCAATCCACAGATACAACACTTCCATTTGATACCAATGCATACTTACTATGGATACTTTGGATGAGTACTCGCGGTTGCTTTGCTACCCCTTTTCCCACTTCTTTCTTTTTTCTGGTTGATGCAACCAGATGGTGGATCACTGGAGCCAGATGCCACCCCAGTCAACTACTACTTCTACCCCGATGATGCCTACTACTACATGGAGGCCGCCAAAGACCAGGAGTGGTTAGGAGGTCCCAGGCAGGAGGCCTTGCCTCTTTGATCGTTGAGTTTTGTGCTAGCCTTCTTAAGGCAGTCTTGCTTAACTTATGTCTGTACTCAGATATTGTTACTTCCGCTGACGCTTGTGTATCGAGCTTGTATTCGAGACCGCGAGGTCCCTGGCTTGTAATATGAAGCTTGTATTATTTTTATTTGTGTCTAGAGTTGTGTTGTGATATCTTCCCATGAGTCCCTGATCTTGATCGTACATATTTGCGTGTATGATTACTGTATGGTCGAATCGGGGGTGTCACAAGAGGCGAGAGGAGATGAAGGTTATGGAGGCGATGAAGGAGTTGGAGGAACTCCATGCCCTCCAGCAACCCATCATGAAGTAGAGAGCAGCAACCCAGATCGGTGTTTGTGTCTTCCTTCTTCTTTTGCCCCTGTGTCCTTTGGGCGTTGCCGCATCTGGGATTTTAAATTATCTTTCTGAATATGTAAGAAAATTATTATCCATTGCCATCTTCATCATATATATCAGTCTTGCTAAGTCTCAATCGACCGAGACTTCGTTAAGTCATAGTCAATGCTATATCCATGAGATCTTACATCAAGCTTCGTGCAAAAAAATCCAGATTTTCTTTCTTCTCTCTTACATGTTATATCACTTGACTAAGACTTGGTTAAATCTCAGTCGACTGAGACCTAGCCACACCATCAAGCGAGGTGGGCGGTGGATGGAGGTTAAAGGGCTCGCCTCCCGGTGTGGCTGCGCAATGGTCTGCTCACACGCCTACCACCTACTCAAATAGCTACCCTGCACGACGCATCCTAGCCAATAAAAAGGGGGACGCATGGCAACACATCAATGGTTAGTAGAATGCCCATGATTTCAATAATACTTCTGTTTGCGATGGTAACGTGGCATCTGTTTATTCTAAAATGACTCTGTTGGTTGTTAATGTGTGCGCCTTCCCAAATTGGAAAAAAAATTACCACAACATGTTGGTGCCATGTCATGACACCATGCCAAGCTTCATGAATTCCAGACGAGTTTTGGATTTACGGGAATTTAAAACCAAGTTTCTCAATGTTTGCCGCCGAGCCACGACGCCCAGGTGTTTGAAATTCATTAGCATTTCTTGCATGGGACCTAAATATTCACCCAAAGACACATCTATGATTTTTTAACCCATGTGCACTGGAGCATGTGCCTTGTGGTTGAAATTTGAATTATGCACATTAAATGCCTAGGAAACTCAATTAATGTGTAAAAAGGTCAAACGAACCCAGAATAATTCCAAAATTTAGCACGATGCTCCTATTTCTCTGTGTTGCCTCTGTAAAAACACAAGGCAGGAAGAGGCATCATATGTTGTTTCACCCAAAAAAGTGGCATGTTGCCTATCAGCATCATGAGGCTTCTTGTGAGAAGCTCTGGTTTGTAAGAAGCTTTTACCAAAACTTGTCCCAAATCGGACAAATTTTTACCACAACATGTTGGTGCCATGTCATGACACCATGCCAAGTTTCATGATTTTCACGCGAGTTTTCGATTTACAGGAACTTAAAAACCAAGTTTCTCAATGTTTTCGGCCGAGCCACGACGCCCAGATGTTTGAAATTCATTTCCATTTCTTGCATGGTGCTACCTCTTGAGCACTGCGTTGGTTTTCCCTTGAAGAGGAAAGGGTGATGCAGTAAAGCAGCGTAAGTATTTCCCTCAGTTTTTGAGAACCAATGTATCAATCCAGCAGGAGGCCACGCACGAGTCCCTCGCACCTACACAAACAAATAAAATCCTTGCAACCAACGCAATAAAGGGGTTGTCAATCCCTTCACGGTCACTTACGAAAGTGAGATCTGATAGATATGATAAGATAATTTTTTTGGTATTTTTATGATAAAGATGCAAAGTAAAGAAAGCAAAATAAAAACGGTGCCAGAAATAACTTGTTGTCGGGAGATTAAATATGATGGAAAATAGACCCGGGGGCCATAGGTTTCACTAGTGGCTTCTCTCGAGAGCATAAGTATTACGGTGGGTAAACAAATTACTGTTGAGCAATTGATAGAATTGAGCATAGTTATGAGAATATCTAGGTATGATCATGTATATGGGTATCACGTCCGCGACAAGTAGACCGACTCCTGCCTGCATCTACTACTATTACTCCACACATCGACCGCTATCCAGCATGCATCTAGAGTATTAAGTTCAAAAGAACAGAGTAACGCTTTAAGTAAGATGACATGATGTAGAGGGATAAACTCATGCAATATGATATAAACCCCATCTTGTTATCCTCGATGGCAACAATACAATACGTGCCTTGCTGCCCCTACTGTCACTGGGAAAGGACACTGCAAGATTGAACCCAAAGCTAAGCACTTCTCCCATTGCAAGAAAGATCAATCTAGTAGGCCAAACCAAACTGATAATTCGAAGAGACTTGCAAAGATAACCAATCATACATAAAAGAATTCAAAGAAGATTCAAATACTATTCATATATAAACTTGATCATAAACCCACAATTCATCGGTCTCAACAAACACACCGCAAAAGAAGATTACATCGAATAGATCTCCACAAGAGAGGGGGAGAACATTGTATTGAGATCCAAAAAGAGAGAAGAAGCCATCTAGCTAATAACTATGGACCCGAAGGTCTGAGGTAAACTACTCACACATCATCGGAGAGGCTATGGTGTTGATGTAGAAGCCCTCCGTGATCGATGCCCCCTCCGGCGGAGCTCCGGAAAAGGCCCCAAGATGGGATCTCACGGGTACAGAAGGTTGCGGCGGTGGAATTAGGTTTTTGGCTCCGTATCTGGTAGTTTGGGGGTACATAGGTATATATAGGAGGAAGAAGTACGTTGGTTGAGCAACATGGGCCCCACGAGGGTGGAGAGCGCGCTCAGGGGGTAGGCGCGCCCCCCTACCTCGTGCCTACCTGGTAGCTTTCTTGATGTAGGGTCCAAGTCCTCTGGATCACGTTCGTTCCGAAAATCACGTTCCCGAAGGTTTCATTCCGTTTGGACTCCGTTTGATATTCTTTTTCTGCGGAACTCTGAAATAGGGAAAAAAACAGCAATTCTGGGCTGGGCCTCCGGTTAATAGGTTAGTCGCAAAAATAATATAAAAGTGTATAATAAACCCATTAATGTCCAAAACAGAATATAATATAGCATGGAACAATCAAAAATTATAGATACGTTGGAGACGTATCAAGCATCCCCAAGCTTAATTCCTGCTCGTCCTCGAGTAGGTAAATGATAAAAACAGAATTTTTGATGTGGAATGCTACTTGGCATAATTTTCAATGTAATTCTCTTAATTGTGGTATGAATATTCAGATCCGAAAGATTGAAGACAAAAGTTTAATATTGACATAAAAATAATAAGACTTCAAGCATACTAACTAAGCAATTATGTCTTCTCAAAATGACATGGCCAAAGAAAGTTATCCCTTCAAAATCATATAGTCTGGCTATGCTTTATCTTCACCACACAAAGTATTCAAATCATGCACAACCCCGATGAGAAGCCAAGCAATTGTTTCGTACTTTTGATGTTCTCAAACTTTTTCAGTCTTCACGCAATACATGAGCGTGAGCCATGGACATAGCACTATCTGTGGCATAGAATGGTGGTTGTGGAGAAGACAAAAAAGGAGAAGATAGTCTCACATCAACTAGGCGTATCAACGGGATATGGAGATGCCCATTAATAGTTATCAATGTGAGTGAGTAGGGATTGCCATGCAACGGATGCACTAGAGCTATAAGTATATGAAAGCTCAACAAAAGAAACTAAGTGGGTGTGCATCCAACTCGCTTGCTCAGGAAGACCTAGGGCATTTTGAGGAAGCCCATCATTAGAATATACAAGCCAAGTTCTATAATGAAAAATTTCCCACTAGTATATCAAAGTGATATCATAGGAGACTCTCTATCATGAAGATCATGATGCTACTTTGAAGCACAAGTGTGGTAAAAGGATAGTAACATTGTCCCTTCTCTCTTTTTCTCTCATTTTTTGGGGCCTTTTTCTTTTTTTATGGCCTTTTTTTAATTATTTAGTCCGGAGTCTCATCCCGACTTGTGGGGGAATCATAGTCTCCATCATCCTTTCCTCACTTGGGACAATGCTCTAAAAAATGATGATCATCACACTTTTATTTACTTACAACTCAACAATTACAACTCAATACTTAGAACAAAATATGACTCTATGTGAATGCCTCCGGCGGTATACCGGGATATGCAATGAATCAAGAGTGACATGTATGAAAGTATTATGAACGGTGGCTTTGCCACAAATACAATGTCAACTACATGATCATGCAAAGCAATATGACAATGATGGAGCGTGTCACAATAAACTGAACGGTGGTATGTTGCATGGCAATATATCTCGGAATGGCTATGGAAATGCCATGGTAGGTACGTATGGTGGCTGTTTTGAGGAAGGTATATGGTGGGTGTATGATGCCGGCGAAAAGTGCGCGGTATTAGAGAGGCTAGCAATGGTGGAAGGAAGAAAGTGCGTATAATCCATGGACTCAACATTGGTCATAAAGAACTCATATACTTATTGCAAAAATCTACAAGTTATCGAAGCAAAGTATTACGCGCATGCTCCTAGGGGGATAGATTGGTAGGAAAAGACCATCGCTCGTCCCCGACTGCCACTCATAAGGAAGACAATCAATAAATAAATCATGCTCCGACTTCATCACATAACGGTTCACCATACGTGCATGCTACGGGAATCACAAACTTTAACACAAGTATTTCTCAAATTGAAAACTACTCAACTAGCATGACTCTAATATCACCATCTCCATATCTCAAAACAATTATCAAGTATCAAACTTCTCATAGTATTCAACACACTCATAAGAAAAAAAAATTAATAATCTTGAATGCCTATCATAATTAAAGCAAATTACCATGCTGTTTTGTAGGACTCTCAAAATAATCTAAGTGAAGCATGAGAGAACAATAGTTTCTATAAAACAAAACCACCACCGTGCTCTAAAAGATATAAGTGAAGTACTAGAGCAAAAACTATATAGCTCAAAAGGTATAAGTGAAGCACATAGAGTATTCTAACAATTTCCGAATCATGTGTGTCTCTCTCAAAAGGTGTGTACATCAAGGATGATTGTGTCAAACTAAAAAATAAATACTCAAATAATACAAGACACTCCAAGCAAAACACATATCATTTGGTGAATAAAAATATAGCTCCAAGTAAAGTTACCGATGGAAGTAGACGAAAGAGGGGATGCCTTCCGGGGCATCCCAAAGCTTTGGCTTTTAGGTGTCCTTAGATTATCTTGGGGTGCCATGGTCATCCCCAAGCTTAGGCTCTTGCCACTCCTTGTTCCATAATCCATCAAATCTTTCACCCAAAACTTGAAAACTTCACAACACAAAACTCAGCAGAAAATCTCGTGAGCTCCGTTAGCGAAAGAAAACAAAACACCACTTCAAGGTACTGTAATGAACTCATTATTTATTTATATTGGTGTTAAACCTACTGTATTCCAACTTCTCTATGGTTTATAACCTATTTTACTAGCCATAGATTCATCAAAATAAGCAAACAACACGCGAAAAACAGAATCTCTCAAAAACAGAACAGTCTGTAGTAATCTGTAACTAACGCAAACTTATGGAACTCCAAAAATTCAGAAAAAATAGGAAGGCCTAGAAAATTTGTTTATTGATCAGCAGAAATTGGAATCAATATTTTATCACGTTCTGGTGATTTTTAACAATTATTTTCGTGAACAGAAAGTTTCTGGAATTTTCAGCAAGATCAAATAACTATCATCCAAGAAGATCCTATAGGTTAAACTTGGCACAAACACTAACTAAAACATAAAAACACATCTAATAAGAGGCTAGATCAAATATTTATTACTAAACAGAATAAAAAAGCAAAAACTAAAAATAAAATTGGGTTGCCTCCCAACAAGCGCTATCGTTTAATGCCCCTAACTAGGTATAATAGCAAGGATAGATCTAGGTATTGCCATCTTTGGTAGGCAATCCATAAGTGGCTCTCATAATAGATTCATCAGGTAATTTTATTTTCTTTCTAGGGAAGTGTTCCATGCCTTTCCTTAACGGAAATTGGAATCTAATATTCCCTTCCTTCATATCAATAATTGCACCAATCGTTCTAAGGAAAGGTCTACCAAGAATAATAGGACATGAAGGATTGCAATCTATATCAAGAACAATAAAATCTACGGGCACATAGTTCCTATTTGCAACAATAAGAACATCATTAATTCTTCCTATAGGTTTCTTAATGGTGGAATCCGCAAGGTGCAAGTTTAAAGAGCAATCATCAAAATCACGGAAACCTAGCAAATCGCACAAAGTTTTTGGGATAGTGGAAACACTAGCAACCAAATCACACAAAGCATAGCATTCAAAATATTTAATTTTAATTTTAATAGTAGGTTCCCACTCATCATAAATTTTTCTAGGGATAGAAACTTCCAACTCAAGTTTTTCTTCATAAGATTGCATCAAAGCATCAACGATATGTTTAGTAAAGGCTTTATTTTGACTATAAGCATGTGGAGAATTTAGCACGGATTGCAACAAGGAAATACAATCTATCAAAGAGTAATTATCATAATTAAATTCCTTGAAATCCAAAATAGTGGGTTCATTGATATCTAAAGTTTTGATCTCTTCAATCCCACTTTTACCAATTTTTGCATCAAGATCTAAAAACTCCGAATTTTTGGAACGCCTTCTAGGTAAAGGTGGATCATATTCAGTCCCATCATTATAAAGATTCATATTGCAAAACAAAGATTTAATAGGGGACACATCAATAACTTTTAGATCTTCATCTTTATTTTCATAGAAACTAGAAGAACACGCTTTTACAAAGTAATCTTTCTTAGCACGCATCCTAGCGGTTCTTTCTTTGCACTCATCAATGGAAATTCTCATGGATTTGAGAGACTCATTGATATCATGCTTAGGTGGAATAGATCTAAGTTTCAAAGAATCAACATCAAGAGAAATTCTATCAACGTTCCTAGCTAATTCATCAACTTTAAGCAATTTTTCTTCAAGCAAAGCATTGAAATTCTTTCGCGAATTCATAAACTCCTTAAAACTAGTCTCAAATTCAGAAGGCATCTTATTAAAATTTCCATAAGAATTGTTGTAGGAATTACCATAATTATTAGAGGGATTACTAGGATACGGCCTAGGATTAAAGTTTCCTCTATATGCGTTGTTACCAAAATTATTCCTACCAACAAAATTCACATCCATAGATTCATTATTATTCTCAATCAAAGTAGACAAAGGCATATCATTAGGATTAGAAGAAACACTTTTAGTAGCAAATAATTTCATAAGTTCATCCATCTTTCCACTCAAAATGTTAATTTCTTCTATCGCATGCACTTTTTTATTAGTAGATCTTTCAGTGTGCCATTGAGAATAATTAACCATAATATTATCTAGGAGTTTAGTAGCTTCTCCTAAAGTGATTTCCATAAAAGTGCCTCCCGTGGCCGAATCTAAAAGATTTCTAGAAGCAAAATTCAATCCGGCATAAAATTTTTGTATAATCATCCACAAATTCAAACCATGAGTAGGGCAATTACATATCATTAATTTCATCCTCTCCCAAGCTTGTGCAACATGTTAATGATCAAGTTGCTTGAAATTCATAATATCGTTTCTAAGAGAGATGATTTTAGCGGGAGGAAAATACTTAGAGATAAAAGCATCTTTGCACGTATTCCATGAATCAATACTATTTTTAGGCAAAGATGAAAACCAAGCTTTAGCACGATCTCTAAGCGAAAAAGGAAATAGCTTCAATTTAACAATATCATTGTCCACATCTTTCTTCTTTTGCATATCACACAAATCAACGAAGCTATTTAGATGGGTAGCGGCATCTTCACTAGGAAGGCCGGCGAATTGATCTTTCATGACAAGATTCAACAAAGCAGGATTAATTTCACAAGATTCAGTATCGATAAGAGGAGCAATCGGAGTGCTAAGAAAATCATTGTTGTTGGTATTGGTAAAGTCACACAATTTAGTATTGTCTTGAGCCATCATGACAAACAAGCAATCCAACACATGAGCAAACAAGAAGCAAGCGAAAAAGAGGCGAACGGAAAAGAGAGGGCGAATAAAACGGCAAGGGTGAAGTGGGGGAGAGGAGCAGAAGCCATCATCCCGACCGACATCGAGTTCGACTCGCCGCGTGTCATGATGTACACGGAAGCCGGAGCCAAGGAAGCCCGCGAAGACGGCGTCGACCTGCTCGAAGAAGCACGTCTCCTAGAGCTCAGCCGCTCAGCCATCTACCAGCAAGGCCTAAGGCATTACCACAGCATGAAGATCAAGCCCCTCGCTTTCCGGGAGGGAGACCTCATCCTCCGGCTCGTCCAAGAGCAGACCGGCCAACACAAGTTGTCCTCCCCATGGGAGGGCCCCTTCATTGTCAGCAAGGCCTTGTGAGATCACAACGCGTACTACCTCATCGACGCCCGCAAGTCAAACAAGCGCAAGAGAGACACCACCGGCGAAGAAACAATCCGGCCATGGAATGCAGAGCTCCTCCGCCCGTTTTACAGTTAGCCGTGTGCACGTATGTATCGCTGCCTTTTGTAATCATCTGAAAACCTTGGGATCCCCGAACGATGCTTGGGGGCTGCCCTTTCCGACCAAGCTATTGTGTCTCCTACATTTATGCATTACTTTCCTCTTGAACCAACCCGACCACCGGGTCGACTCGCTCGACCCGGGGGCTCGGGGACTGGCCGGCTTGGCCACCCGCCGTTTTCCTTAGCGGCTCCTGACGCGTTTGATCGCCACGGCCTCTCACTTTGCCCTAAGCCTCAGAACTGGCTTCGGCTGTAGGCTGGCAAGCACATGAGACCAAAGCACCAGCACGCCACGAACAACTAAGTCAAGAACCGCCGGGTCGCCCAACCCGGCCCCGCCACTTTAAGTCGCTGCACGACCGGCTGCTCGCCAACCCGGCCCCGCCGGATTGCCGCCAGGCGGCCCAGTGGGCGTTTTGCTCGCGCTCAACGTTTCGAAAGCCTAAGTATTGCATGCTCCTCTCAAACGCCGAACCCCTTGTCACGGACCGGAGCCTCGGCCGTCAGACTCGCGGGGGGGGGGGGGAACCCAAAGGGGGAAAGTTGCGAGAAAATGGCTCCAAAGACAAAAAGCAAGAGTGCATGCATCCACAAAGTTTATGCGTACCGCCGGGACGCTCAACCCGGCCTTGCCGCTTTAAATTGCCGCACGACCGGCTGCTCGCCAACCCGGCCCTGCCGGATTGCCGCCAGCCGGCCCAATGGGTGTTTCGCTCACGCTCAACATTCCGAAAGCCTAAGTACTGCATGCTCTTCTCAAAGGCCGAACCCATTGTCACAGACCGGAGTCTCGGCCGTCAGACTCGCGGGGGAGAAGCCCAGGAGGGGAGAGTGCAGGAAAACGGCTCGAAAAAACGAAAAGCAAAGGCGCAAACATTCACAAAGCTCATACATCATAAATTCAGAAACAGGCCCAAGGCCAGAGTTCATTACACCCAATTAACCCCAAGTGGGTGGGTGGACCTGCTACCTAACAGATTTTTTACTAAGCTAAAAATCAGGCATTCCCGCCGCCGGATCGCGCAGCTCCTGGGTCCGCTGAGGTGCCGGTATCCTCCTCCCCTGCGTCCGCATCGCGGTAGACGTCCGTATCCTTAGAGCTACCCTCCGGGTCGTCCAGAAGCAGGCCGTAGTAGTCAGCAGGCACGACTCCACCATCCTCCGCCCGCTCCGGCTGGAACTCGTCATGGAAGGCGAACCCGGCGATGTAGCTAGCCCAGACGGCGATCCGTCCAGCCTATGCCTGCAGCTGGTTCTCCAAGCTAGCTCGCTGGCCCATCAACCCATCTAGCGCCAGGTCTGGATGCCAAGACATCGCGAACCTGAGCGCCATCTCGGCGCCGGCACGAGCGGCAGAAACCCGCCACTCATGAAGATGGTCCGGGCCCGCATCCAACCACCGCGCCAGCCGCGTGAAGGTGTTTGGCGCGACGGAACTCGGCCAGAAGGCCGCCATCATCGCCGCGCCGGCCTCAGAGAGCCGCCCCATCTGCTCACTCAAGACTCGCAGACGGGCCTCGGCGGCGGTCACGATCTCCGGGAAGGTCTAGGCCACCCACGGGTCAGTCCCGGAGCCAACGATCCCCTGCGGGTCGCGCTGAAAGCGGACCGCCTCCTCCGCCAGCTGGCGCGTCTTCGGGAAGGCCCCTGTCGAAAAGAAAAGCAAGTCAGAAGAAAGTCACTAAGGAAGAGAAGCCGGGGTCCCAACCCAGCAAGAACAAAACTGAAGGAAAGCACTTACTGGAGAAGGACTCTTCCAGGTGCTGTGCTTCGAGCAATGTACCACGCCGCTCACGGGTGATGGTGCGGTCACGCTCCTGGAGCGTCTTCTCCAGATCGGTGACCTTGGCAAGGGCCGCCTTCAGTTCGGCGTCCTTTTCCTCGGCCGCCTTCACGGCCTCCTCGCGGCACCGGGTCTCCCCCTGCCGGGTCTCCTCCGCCGTGGCCACCAGCGCCTTCAGGCGGTCCACCTCGGCCTGGAGCTGCCCCTTGTCGTCGGCCAGCTTGCCGTGTTGCTGGTCCGCCTCGGCAAGGGCCCGCTACGCCTCCACAACCTTGGCGGCCTCCGCCTTGAGGCGCTCCACCTCGGCCTCAAGACGGCCCTTGTCGCCCGCCAGCTGCTCCTGCAGCTGGCTGGCTTCGTCGAGCGCCCGCCGGGCTCCCGTCGCCTGCGCCCTCGCCCTCTCCACCTCGGCTCCAAGCCGACCGGCGTCAGGAATGAGCCGGTCGTAGTGGAAGCTGGCCTGAATCAGCCGGGTCCTCCAGGATAGCACCTCGACTACAGGAAAAAGACTCAGAAACAAAGTACTACTTTAAGATTCGACCCAACTGCTACGCAGTTGGCCCGAATCTCGGGGGCTACACCCAGTGGGTGCGCTAGCGTGCCCCCACTAAAAAAGAGCACGCAAGAAAAGTACCTGCCGCGGTGCGGAGCTCCTCCTCCTTGGCGGCGAGCCGTTCTTTGAGACACCGGTGCGTCTCAAGGAGCCGGTTGAAGACGCCGACCCGGTAGGAGTCCAGTTGCTGCAGAAAGCAACGATCAATACAAGACATCAAGTTAAGATTCGACCCAGCTGCTACGCAGTTGGCCCGAATCTCGGGGGCTACACCCAGTGGGTGCGCTGGCGCGCCCCCACAAAGAAGAAGCAACGGAAAAAAGAAAAGCAGAAAGCAACGGAAAAACTTACAAACATGGCGCGCTCCAGCTCCTGCGTCGCCTCGACCTCGGCCTGGGCGAAGGCCTGGATCCGGTCCGTCCGCCCTCGCAGGCGCCGGGTCACGGCGGCCATCGCCGCCTCCTCCTGGGTTGGAGGCCCGAAGAAGACCTCGCCGGTCCCGCTCCGTGTCGGCTGCAACCCGGCGACCCAACGACCCCCTGACCTGAGCACTAGGGCGTGTTCCCCGCTGGCCGCCTCCCCTGAGGCTGGCGCCCTCTCCAGCGTTTTCTCCGGCGCCCTCTCCGGCACCGACGCTGGCTCGGTGGGTGGAGTGGGTTGCGGCTCCACCACTGGCGGCGCCTCGATCGTCGATGTCCGAGCCACCCCCTCCGGCGCCGTCCACGACACCTCCCCCAAGACGGCGTCACCGCCGCCCCCGTCGGCCCCCGCCCGCTCGAACATGTCGGTCCGCGACGGGGTGTCATCCCCAATGACGCGACCTCCCGGTCGAGGTCCATCACGTCCGCACGACCGCCTTGGCCGTGCTCCCCCTCCAATGACGGCACGAAGACCGTCGCCGCCACCACCGTCCCCGCCGGCTCGCGCCCACGTCGTCGCGGAGCTAACCCAGGCCTGGGTCGACGCTGCCTCCAGCTCCGCCTCGGCCCGGTTCCAGTCCCGCTAGGCCAGGCCTTCGGCGTCGGCCGGGTCTAGTCCGAGGTCTGGATCCGCCCGCTCCTCCTCCTCCTCGTCCCAGTCGACGGTGCCGGACTGGCTCCTCCGGAACGCGGCGCCCTCGACGAACGCAACATCCACTGCCGCCAGCGCCAGCGAGATCGGCGACCTGAAACCCAAGACAAAATAAGTACGCGAAAGCCAAGCAGAGCCGCTCGGCCGCTCGGTTCAGGGCACTCACCCTGGCACCACCGGAACGACGGGCCTCGCCGCCCTCTCCTACGGAGCGGCGCGCCTCCTCTGGGCGGGCGGCTTCGCAGCCCCGACTGGGTCCGCCGCGCGCTTCACGGTTGGGGCCCGCGGCGCGACGCTGTCCTTCCCATGCGCCCGCATCCCCTCTGGCGGCCCCCCGAGATGACCCGGCTCCGACCGCGCTGCCGCCTCCTCTACCCAGTGGCGCTACATCAATGGCTCGCGTCAGCACCCCCAATGCCGTCACACGACCGGTAACTCAAGAAGTAAAGACAAGACTCACCCGCTCGGCGCCCTGCACCCGCGTCAGCGGTCGCCCCCTCCCCTCTGCCATGGGCCTCGGGCTCCTCCGAGGCAATGCACACCACCTGCGCCCGTGCCCGGTCGTAAGGATACTGGATGGCGTTCAGAAGCACCTCCCGCGTCGCGTCAGGGCGAATAAGGAGATAAGCAGCAGCAAAATATGGAGACCAAGGACTCACCAACGGTGCCGGGTTCGCGCTGCTGTACGGGGCTTTCCCGAAGTCCCAGTCACCCTGCAGGTTGGCCTTGGAGATGTCATTGACCCGGCGCGCAACCTGGTCCGCGTCCAGCCGCGTGTTCGCCATGCAGTTGGGGTCCTGGAGGCCGGTCATCTGACCGATGAGGTGGCTGCGCTGCTGCAGCGGCAGCACTCGGCGGACGATGAAGGCGGTGATGAGGTCAGTGCCGGTGAGCCCCTCCCGCTCCTTCATCACCGACACCCGCTCGTACAGGTTGAGCACCTGCTACGACGGATGCTTGGGGTAGTACCCCCAATTCTGCTTCTACCTCGGTGGCGAGTTGACGAAGGGCGGCACGTTGATGTGGTCCGCGCCGAGGTTGCGGACGTAGAAGAAAGAATTCTGCCACTTCTTGGCAGAATCCTCCAGCGGCATCTTCGGGCAGTCAGCGCCCGACCGCTTGGAGATGACGGCGGCCCCACACTGGGACATCTCTCCGGCCCTCGGCCCCTGCTGCTTCAAGGAGAAGAAGCGTACCCAGAGGTCGATCGAAAGCTCGACCCCCAGGTACCCCTCGCAGAGAGTGACGAAGCCCGACAGCTGCACGATGGCGCCGGCGCCCAGATGATGGGGCTGGAGCCTGAAGAACTCTAGGAAGTCGCGAAAGAAGCCGCTCGCGGGAAGCCCGAACCTGCGCTTGAAGTGCGGGAAGAAGACCACGCGCTTCATGCCCTCGGGCCGCGGCTCCCGCTCGCCCTGCGGAAGGCGCGCGGCGACCTCCGTCGCCCCAGGCAGGCGCCTGGTGGTGCGGAGGTAAGCGATGTAATCAAGGGTGACGGTCGAGCCCATCCACGAGCCCGACGACAGTGCCATCGAAGAAAGCACGGAAGAGAGAAGAAAGAAGAAAGTGGCTATGAAGCTCTGCTCAAAGCGACGAGCGTCGTGATCCGCGGTGGTCGTGAGAATCAGAGGAAGGAAGACGAAGGAAGGGGCGCGAGCGAGAATGATTTCCACCGCCCCCTCCTCGCCCCAATTTATAAGCCACGGTTCAAAACATGGGGGAGTGGGATCGTTTGCGCTCGCCTTTCCCACTTCCCCGCAATAAATGCGCACATACGCGCGCAATAACTGCCTCGAGAATGGCAACCGACTTGCGGATGCTGCAATAAATCCGCGCACGTGGGCCGAGGGCGCACCACCGCGGGCCCCAGCGCGTCGCCCTGTCCCGTCGCGCGCGTGGCCTGTCAGGCCCCTCCGGCTCCTAGACGCCACGTGGCGCTCGCGCGAAGCCCAAAAGATTGCCTCAAAGATTTGGTGGACTCCTCGGTTTCCCGCCGCTGCCGGTATGCCACGATCCGGCTTCCGGAAGTCAGCACACGGTGGGTGTTGCCAGACCCGACGGTCACAAAATTCGTCTCCTTCAAAGGGGGAAACTGCGAAGGCCCTCCCATCCGAAGACGGTGGACCTTCACAGCTTCGGGGACTACTGTCGGGGGAATGAACCCCGGGCAGGCGACGAAACCCGGATCCTTTTCAAAAACAACGGGGCCAACATCGCCCCTCAAGCCGGCTTGTGCTTGGCCGGGTCGCTCGACTCGGCCAAGCCCCTCGACCCGGCCAGACTCCTGAACTCGGCCCCAACAACCAGCTCAAGACAGCCGAGCCCGGCGCACCAAGACTTCCCCAACAAGCCAGCTCCTCCCTTGGCATGTTCTCCAACCCGGCCGAGGGTCAGCGGCCGTCCCATCCCAGCCGTACAATGGGACGAGTCTCCACCAACTGATGACCAAAGCCATAGTGCCCCGCCCATGCCTCTAGTCAGCCGGGCGTGGCAACAGTGCCCCCCACCTACCCGCTGATCAGGGCCGACATGGCAACAGTGCACCCGCTGTCACTGATGACTCCAGCAAGCTGCGACCTGATGGAGCGCCACTGTAGCTGACCAGACTTAGCCACTCCCTGACGATTGACAAGACGGCGCACAGTGCCCCTAGGTGCGCAGGGCCCGCACCCGGGGAACCTGGCGGGACCTAGCACCCGGCGGGTCCCAGCACTGGGTTCCTGGACACTGACAACCCGGCCCTACGGCCTTGTAACATTACCATTGTACCCTTGGGGGTTGACCTATAAAACCCCCCAGGAGCCCTCACGCATACGGGGGGGACTCACTCATTTCACTCACCCACACACCTAGCGAGCAACACCCAAGGAGAGGGAGCAGCCTAAGCCTTGGCTCGCCTTCCTTCTTCCTCCCTACAGCTCTAGGAGCAACTCTGTACTATTACATATAAACCACACTCGGCAGGACTAGGGGTGTTATCTCTCCGGAGAGCCCCGAACATGGGTATGTCTTGCGTCCTGTGCTCGCTCATGCCGACCTCGCCTCTGGAGCCGACCCGTGCCCTCGAGCCTCCTCCTCTCTTTAGCCACCCCTTGGCATCTGTCGTGTGCCCACCACGACAAAGCCTACCAATTACCTATCATAAACTCACATCTCTTGCATTTACTTTATTTGCCATTTGCCTCTCATTTCCTCTACCCCACTTCTAAAACATTTTCAAAAAATACAAAAATATTTGCCCTCTTTCCGTTTGCCTTTATGTCTTACTTGGTTTGTTTGCTTGTTCGCTTGGCATAATTGTATGTTTAATCCAAATCAGAAGCAAAAAGTTTATGGATCCTCATCCACTCGCTAATCTTTTTAAATGATCCAACTATGATGAACCAAATGCTAGAGAGTTGAGTGCACTAGATTATCTTTATGAAGTTTTGCTTGGAAGTCGTGAATCTGAAAATTGTGATGAAGTGCTAAAAGAGAAAATTTATGAAGTGATTCACGATAGCTCCTTGAATGAAAAGCACGATTGCAATGGTGTTATTATAAATTCTATTGATGTAAATTGTGCTAATAATATGCAAAACCCCGAGCTTGGGGATGCTAATTTTGATATGTCCACTACTTATTGCAATGATCATGATTGGGGTGATTCTTCTTATGATCTTGAAAATTTATTTAAGCCTCATGATGAATATGTTTGCGATAATATTGAAAGTGGGTTTGGAAGAGTTCCAACTTTAGGTAATAATGATCCCACTACTTTGGAGAATGATCAATCTTATGAAATTTTTCATAAAGGAGAGCTTGGAGAGGTCATGACTTTATTTGATGATAAACCCACTATTTTGCATGCATGTGGATCATGTAGAGAATATGTTATGTGATAGCTATATTGTTGAATTTGAATATGATCCCACATTTAATTATTATGAGAGAGGGAAATATGGTTGTAGAAATTTTCATGTTACTAAAGTACCTCGCGTTGTTGAGATTGTCAATGTTTTATTCTTCTCCCTTGCATATGCTAGTTTTTGCTTGCCTTGATAATTTGTTTGCTTATAAAATGCCTATGCATAGGAAGCATGTTAACCTTAAATTTGTTTGTAACATGTTTTATGATGCTCTCTTTGTGTTTCAATTATTATCTTTCATGTGAGCTTCATCGAAATCTCAAAGCCTAGCTTAATGGCTATAAAGAAAACGCTTATTGGGAGACAACCCAATATTTTTCTTTTCTATTTTCCAATAAATATAACATTATACTTCTGTTATGATGGAGTTTTAGTGTTTTAATTATTGTTTGTGTGCTACTTCTTGAGCATGTGTTTGTTTTTCCCTTGAAGAGGAAAGGGTGATGCAGCAAAGTAGAGATAAGTATTTCCCTCAGTTTGAGAACCAAGGTATCAATTCAGTAGGAGGTACGAGCAAGTCTCCAATCTATGCACTTGCACAAACAATCAAACACTTGCACCCAACGCGATAAAGGGGTTGTCAATCCCTTCACTGTCACTTGCAAGGATGAGATCTGATAGAGATAGATATAAAAGATTACTAAAACGTAAAACAAAGTAAAAACACATAAGTTGCAGCAAGGTATTTTTGGGTTTTTGGTTTTATAGATCTGAAAATATATGATGGAAAAATAGACACGGGGGCCATAGGATTCACTAGAGGCTGCTCTCGAAAGAAAACATATGGTGGGTGAACAAATTACTGTCGAGCAATTGATAGAAAAGCACAAAGTTATGAGGATATCCAAGGCAATGATTATGAATATAGGCATCACGTCCGTGTCAAGTAGACAGAAACGTTTCTACATCTACTACTACTATTCCACAGATCGACCGATATCCAGCATGCATCTAGAGTATTAAGTTCATAAGAACGGAGTAACGCCTTAAATAAGATGACATGATGTAGAGGGATAAACTCAAGCAATATGATATAAACCCCATCTTTTTACCCTTGATGGCAACAATACAATACGTGCATCGCTACCCTTTCTGTCACTGGGTGAGGACACCGCAAGATTGAACCCAAAACTAAGCACCTCTCCCATTGCAAGAAAAATCAATCTAGTTGGCCAAACCAAACCAATAATCCAAAGAGAAATACAAAGATATTTAATCATGCATATAAGAATTCAGAAAAGACTCAAATAATATTCATAGATAATCAGATCATAAATCCACAATTCATCGGATCTCGATAAACACACCGCAAAAGAATATTACAACAGATAGAACTCCAAGAACATCGAGGAGAACATTGTATTGAAGATCAAAGAGAGAGAAGAAGAAGCCATCTAGCTACTAGCTATGGACCCATAGGTCTGTGGTAAACTACTCACTCTTCATTGGTAGGGCAATAGGGTTGATGTAAATGCCTTCCGTGATCAAATCCCCCTCCGGCAGGGTGCCGGAAAAGGTCCCAAGATGGGATCTCACGGGAATAGAGGCTTGCAGCGGCAAAAAAGTATTTTGGTGGATTTGGGAATATTTGGGAATTTATAGGCCAAAAAGTAGGGTTAGAGGACTCCTGGGGGTCCACAAGCTAGGGGCGCGCCCTGAGGGCTTGTGGAGCTCTTGGAATCTTCTGCCTTCCTCTCCAAGCTCCGTGGATTGCTTCTGTGCCAAGAAAAATAATTGCGAAAGTTTTATTCCGTTTGGACTCCGTTTGAATTCCTTTTCTATAAACTCAAAAACAAGGAAAAAACAGAAACTGGCACTTGGCTCTAGGTTAATAAGTTAATCCCGAAAATAATATAAAAGAGCATATTAATGCATATAAAATAGCCAAAACAGATAATATAATAGCATGGAACAATCATAAATTATAGATACGTTGGAGACGTATCATTGTGCCAAGTAAGACCTTTGGGATAATTTGGAAGATTGTTGATTTGATTCTCAACATAAACTTTTGCGTCCGGTAGGAAAATTGTTAAAATTTGCTGGAGCGTGATAAACTTATGATTTTATTAAACAATATTTATATGCAAATTGCCCACGTTGTCCTAATTTTTCAGAATTTTTGGAGTTACAGAAGTTTGGCTAATGTTCAGATTACTACAGACTATTGTGTTTTTGACAGATTCTATTTTCATTGTGTTGTTCGCTTATTTTGGTGAAACTATGGGTGGTATGAGGGGGTATGGACCATGGTGTAGTTAGAATATAGTAGATATAATGCAAATATAAAATTGGAATGAGTTTACTCACGAGTTTTCTGTTGAGTTTTGTGTTGTGAAGTTTTCAAGTTTTGAGTGAAGTTTCTATGGGCTGAGGAATAAGGGGTTGGCAAGAGCCTAAGCTTGAGGATGCCCATGGCACCCCAAGATAATATTCAAGGACAACCAAGCGTCTAAGCTTGGGGATGCCACGGATGGCATCCCCTGTTTTGTCTACAATCCATCGGTAAATAACTTGAGGCTAAATTTTTATTCACTACATGATATGTGTTTTGCTTGGAGCGTCATGTATTATATGAGTCTTTGCTTTATTTTCTTTTTAGTTTGCCACAATCATCCTTTTTGGACACAACTTTTTGAGAGGGACACACATTAATCGTGAATTTATTAGAATACTCTTTGAGCTTCACTTATATCGTTTGAGGTAGGCAGTTGCTCTAGTTCTTCACTTATATCTTTTAGGGCACCGTGGTGGTTATATTTTAAAGAAATTGATGAATTCTCATGCTTCACTTATATTATTTTAAGAGTCTTATAAATAGTATGGCAATTTTCTTGGGTTATGAATTAAGTCCTAATATAATGGGTATTCAAGAGGGGTATAATAAAAACTTTCATGAAGATCATTGAATATATGAGAAGTTTGATTCTTTGCATTTGTTTCGAGATATAAAGATGGTGATATTAGAGTCATGCTAGTGAGTAATTGTGGTTTAGTACGAATATTTGTGTTAAAGTTTGTGATTCCCAGCGCATGCACGTATGGTCTCTCGTTATGCTATGAAATTAGAGCATGATTTATTTTTTATTGTCTTCCTTATGAGTGGCGGTCAGGGACTGATACGTCTCCATTGTATCTATAATTTTTGCTTGTTCCATGCTGTTATATTATCAATCTTGGATGTTTTACAATCATTTTATAGCCATTTTATATCATTTTTTGGTACTAACCTATTGACATAGTGCCAAGTGCTAGTTGTTGTTTTCTGCATGTTTTTTACATCGCATGAAACCAATATCAGACGGAGTCCAAACGGAACAAAGCTTTACACAGATTTTTTTGGACTAGAAGGAACATAATGGGCCCTGGCTCCGCCTCGGGGTGCTCCGAGGAGAGCACAACCCACCAAGGCGTGCCAGGAGGCCCAGGCGCGCCCTGGTGGGTTGTGTCCACCTCGGGTGCCCCCCGGACCGCCTCTTTGTTCTATAAATACCCCCATGTACCCAAAACCCTAGGGGAGTCGACGAAAGATTCATCCAGCCGCCGTAGAGTCCAGAATCACCAGATCCAATATAGACACCATCTTGGATGGGGTTCACCACCTCCATTGGTACCTCTCCAATGATGCGTGAGTAGTTCTTTGTAGACCTTCGGGTCCGTAGTTAGTAGCTAGATGGCATCATCTCTCTCTCTCTCTCTGAATTCTCAATACAATGGTCTCTTGGAGATCCATATGATGTAACTCTTTTGCGGTGTGTTTGTTGGGATCGATGAACTTTGAGTTTATGATCAGATCTATCTTTTTATATCCATGAAAGTATTTGAGTTTCTTTGATCTCTTTTATGCATGATCTCTTATAGCCTCGTATTTCTTCTCCGATATTTGGGTTTTGTTTGGCCAACTTGATCTATTTATCTTGCAATGGGAAGAGGTGCTTTGTAGTGGGTTTGATCTTACGGTGCTTGATCCCAGTGACAGAAAGGGAATCGACACGTATGTATCATTGCTACTAAGGATAAAATGATGGGGTCTATCTCTACATAGATAGATCTTGTCTACATCATGTCATCGTTCTTATTGCATTACTCCGTTTCTCCATGAACTTAATACACTAGATGCATGCTGGATAGCGGTCGATGTGTGGAGTAATAGTAGTAAATGCAGGCAGGAGTCGGTCTACTAATCTTGGACGTGATGCCTATGTAATGATCATTGCCTGGATATTGTCATGAGTATTTGAAGTTTTGTCAGTTGCCCAACAGTAATTTGTTCACCCTCCATTTGCTATTTTTCTCAAGAGAAGCCACTAGTGAAACCTACGGCCCCCGGGTCTCTTTCTCATATTATTTGCCTTTGCGATCTATTTTCTTTTGCATTTTTTCAGATCTATTAAACCAAAAATACAAAAATATCTTGCTGCAATTTATCCTTATTTATTTTATTTGGCGTTCGATCTATCAGTTTACTACAAATTTATCTCACGTCTGTTTGCCTACTTGAGGCGTCGTAGCCCGGAAGGGATTGACAACCCCTTTAACACGTCGGGTTGCGAGGATTTGTTATCTGTGTGCAGGTGCTGTTAACGTTGTGTTGCTTGGTTCTCCTACTAGTTCGATAACCTTGGTTTCATATCCGAGGGAAATACCTACCGCCGCTGTGCTGCATCATCCCTTCCTCTTTGGGGAAAAACCGACGTAGCTTCAAGCGACATCAAAAGGAATTTCTAGCGCCGTTGCCGGGGAGGATCTTCAACATATACCTGGTTCCTAATCACAAATATCATCTCCTCGCAATTTACATTATTTTCCATTTGCCTCTCATTTTCCTCTCCCCCACTTCACAAAAAAAAATTGTCGTTTTATTCGCCCTCTTTTTCTTTCGCCTTTTTCTCGTCCGATCTTTTGCTTGCTTGTGTTGCCATGTGCCTTCTATATGCTTGCATCTTTGCTTGCTAAAAATCTATTGATATGGATCCCCATCCACTTGCTAATCTTTTTAAAATATCCAATCATGATGAACCAATTGCTAGTGAGTTGAGTGCACTAGATTATCTTTATGAAGTTTTGCTTGAGAATCGCGAATCTGAAAATTGTGATGAAGAAATATGAAGTGATTTATGATAGCTCCTTGAATGAAAAGCATGATTGCAATAATTTTACTATAAATTACATTAATGTCAATTGTGCTAATAATATGCAAAACCCCAAGCTTGGGGATGCTTGTTTTGTCATGTCCGCTACTTATTGCAATGATCATGATTGGGTGATAATGTTTCTTATGATCTTGAAAATTTATTTAAGCCTCATGATGAATATGTTTGTGATAATATTGAAAGTGGGTTTGGAAGAGTGTCAACTTTAGCTAAAAATAATCCCACATACTTGTAGAGTGTTCAATCTTATGAATTTTTTGATGAAAGTGGGTTTGAAGAGGTCATGACTTTATTTGATGATAATCCCACTATTTTGGAAGAGTCTCAACTTTGCATGCATGTGGATCATAAAGAGAAAATTTTATATGATAGTTATATTATTGAATTTGATTATGATCCTACATATAATTATTATGAGGAAAATATGGTTGTATAAATTTTCATGTTATTAAATTTCCTCTCGTTCTGTTGAGATTGTCAATGTTTTATTCTCTCTCCTTTGCATATGCTAGATGTTTCTTGTCTTGATAATTTGTTTTCCTATAAAATTCCTATGCATAGGAAGAATGTTAGACTTAAATGTGTTTGCTACATGTTTCATGATGCTCTCTTTGTGTTCTGATTATTATCTGTTGTGTGACCATCATTGAAATATTATGCCTAGCTAAGGGCGTAAAATTATAGCGCCTGTTGGGAGGCAACCCAATGAATAAAATATATTTTTGCTTTTTTGCTTTTTGTTCTTGAGTGTTAGCACAATTATGCTACTGTTATGATTGTGTTTTTTTGTTTTAATTAGTGTTTGTGCCAAGTAGAACCAATTTGATCTTCTTGGGTGATAGTTGTTTGATCTTGCTGAAAAACAGAAACTTTTGCGCTCACGAAAACAATTCTTATTTTTTACCAGAGTGTGGTAAAATGCCAATTATTTTTGCAGAAGATTAATATACAAATTGCTCAGGTCTTCCTATTTTTTCAAAAAAATTGGAGTTCCAGAAGTTTTCGAAATAGTCAGATTGCTACAGACTGTTCTGTTTTGACAGATTCTGTTTTCTTTGCGTTGTGTGTTTATTTTGATAGCTCTATGGTTTTCTTTGATGAGTTTTTGCCATAGAAAAGTTGGAATACAGTAGATATAATTAAAAAACAAAATATGAATTGGTTTGGTACAATACTTATAGTAGTGATTTGCTTTCTTTTAATAACGGATCGCACGAAGGTTTTGTTGAGTTTTGTGTGATTAAAGTTTTCAAGTTTTGTGTTATCTTACGATGGATGAAGGAATAAGGAGTAGAAGAGCCTAAGCTTGGGGATGCCCTGGCATCCCAAGCTATTATCCAAAAATGAGAAACCAACTAAGCTTGGGGATGCCCCGGCATCCCAAGCTATTATCCAAAAATGAGCAACCAACTAAGCTTGGGGATGCCCCCGAGTGGCATCCCCTCTTTCTTCTAATGACCATCGGTATTTTACTCGAAGCTATATTTTTATTCGTCACATACTATGTGTTTTGCTTGGAGAGTCTTGTATGATATGAGTCTTTGCTTGTTTTATTTTGTGTTTTAAGTCTTGATCCCTTGCTGGACACACCTATTTGGGAAAGCCAAAATTATGTCATGACTTGTTAGAATTGCTCTCTATGCTTCACTTAAATTTTTATGAGCTATGGACTTGCCCTAGTGCTTCACTTATATCTTTTTGAGCAGGGTGTGCTTTAGTATTTTTGAAGAAATGCTCTCTTGCTATACTTAAATTTATTTGAGAGTTAGTAAAATTTTCAAGAAATTCTCTCTTGCTTCACTTAAATTAATTTGAGAGAAAGAAAAAAATTATGCTCATGATCTTCACTTATATTTGTTTGAGCTTATGAAAAGCAACACATGAAAATTAGTCCCAAAGTGATAGATATCCAAGAAGGATATAATAAGAACTTTCATGAAGATAATTGGACAAAATAAACTTGATTCTTAGTAATAGTTTTGAGATATGATGATGTGATATGTGAGTCATCTTGATGAGTAATTATGCTTTAGTAAGAATATTGGTGTTAAGGTTTGTGATTCCCTATGCAAGCACGAAAGTCAATAGTCATGCAATGAAATTATATCCTACTTGTCGTGCATTATTCGGTGTTATTTATGCTTAATGCTTACTTATGAGATTATTCGTTTCTTGGTTGATCGCTTCTCAATCTTTTGCTAGCCTTCATTTCGCACTAAGTATGATCTCTACTTGTGCATCCAAAAACCTTTAAAACAGTTTTGCCACATGAGTCCACTATATCTACCTATATGGGGTATTCTTTTGCCGTTCTAAGCAAATTTGCATGTGCCATCTCTAATTTTCAAAATAAAATTCTCTTTTGTGTATTTGTTTCGCTCGCGGAGCAGTGAGGGGTGGCTAATATTTTCCATGCTAGATGTATTATTCTCAAGATGAGTGTTTATTCACTTGTCATTGCACGAGAGTAAGGCAAAGGTATTAGGGATGCCCAGTCCCGAAATGAAAAATGAATTTACTTTACGTTGTCAAATAATAAATTCCTTGGTAAGTGTTGGTATGGAGGGCAACCATGGATACGGCTAGCCATGCAAAGTGAAAGTATGGTTGAAAAAGGAATAAACTTTATTTTTCTATTTGGGAACCGCCTATGATATATCTAGCATGGGAAGTGTTGGGAACTCTAAGTCGTTTTCATTGGTGGGAGGGATACACCTCCCAAAATGTTTTTATTTCTAAGTTTTCCGCTTTGAGCTCTGGCACCTCTACAAATCCCTACTTCCCTCTGCGAAGGGCCTTTATTTTACTTTATGCAATTTTTATTTTTGAATATGAGTCTCCATCTTGTCTTACGAAAGCACCAACTAGGAGGCAATATGATCGTACTTAAGTATTGGATGTAACTAATATGCGAGTGTGTTTCATGAATGGATCAATGGTTGAGCATGATGGGCTAGGGATAACTTATTTTAGCGTTGATATTTTGAAAGACATGGTTGCTTGTTAATATGCTTGAGTATTTAAATTATCATGTCAAAACTAGACTATTGCTTTGAACAATATAAAAGTCCAAATGTCCATGCTATAAACAAAAGAATATGATATCACATGTTAGGCAGCATTCCACATCAAAAATTCTGTTTTTATTACTTCCCTACTTGACGACGAGTAGGAGTTAATCTTGGGGATGCTGATACGTCTCCAGCGTATCTATAAATTTTGCTTGTTCCATGCTGTTATATTATCAATCTTGGATGTTTTATAATCATTTTATAGTCATTTTATATCATTTTTTGGTACTAACCTATTGACATAGTGCCAAGTGCCAGTTGCTGTTTTCTGCATGTTTTTTACATCGCAGGAAATCAATATCAGACGGAGTCCAAATGCAACGAAACTTTACGGAGATTTTTTTGGGACCAGAAGGAACATAATGGGCCCTGGCTGCGCCTAGGGGTGCTCCGAGGAGAGCACAACCCACCAGGGCATGCCAGGAGGCCTAGGCGTGCCCTGGTGGGTTGTGCCCACCTCGGGTGCCCCCCAGACCGCCTCTTCGCTTTATAAAGACCCCAATATTCCCAAAACCCTAGGGGAGTCGACGAAATATTCATCCAGCCGCCGCAGAGTCCAGAACCACCAGATCCAATCTAGACACCATCTCGGATGGGGTTCACCACCTCCATTGGTGCCTCTCCGATGATGCATGAGTAGTTCTTTGTAGACCTTCGGGGTCCGTAGTTAGTAGCTAGATGGCTTCATCTCTCTCTCTCTGAATTCTCAATACAATGGTCTCTTGGAGATCCATATGATCTAACTCTTTTGTGGTGTGTTTGTTGGGAACGATGAACTCTGAGTTTATGATCAGATCTATCTTTTTATATCCATGAAAGTATTTGAGTTTCTTTGATCTCTTTTATGCATGATATCTTATAGCCTCATATTTCTTCTCCGATATTTGGGTTTTGTTTGGCCAACTTGATCTATATATCTTGCAACGGGGAGAGGTGCTTTGTAGTGGGTTCGATCTTACGGTGCTTGATCCCAGTGACAGAAAGGGAACCGACAGGTATGTATCATTGCTACTAAGGATAAAACGATGGGGTCTATCTCTACATAGATAGATCTTGTCTACATCATGTCATCGTTCTTATTGCATTACTCAGTTTCTCTATGAACTTAATACACTAGATACATGATGGATAGCGGTCGATGTGTGGAGTAATAGTAGTAGATGCAGGCAGGAGTCGGTCTACTAATCTTGGATGTGATGCCTATGTAATGATCATTGCCTGGATATCATCATGAGTATTTGAAGTTTTGTCAATTTCCCAACAGTAATTTCTTCACCCACCGTTTGCTATTTTTGTCGAGAGAAGCCACTAGTGAAACCTACGGCCCCCGGGTCTCTTTCTCATATTATTTGCCTTTGCGATCTATTTTCTTTTGCATTTATTTTCAGATCTATTAAACCAAAAATACAAAAATACCTTGCTGCAATTTATCCTTATTATTTTATTTGGTGTTCGATCTATCAATTTACTACAAATTTATCTCACGTCTGTTTGCCTACTTGAGGCGCCGTAACCCGGAAGGGATTGACAACCCCTTTAACACGTCAGGTTGCGAGGATTTGTTATCTATGTGCAGGGGCTGTTTACGTTGTGTTGTTTGGTTCTCCTACTGGTTCAATAACCTTGGTTTCATATCTGAGGGAAATACCTACCGCCGCTGGGCTGCATCATCCCTTCCTCTTTGGGAAAAAACCGATGTAGGTTCAAGCGACATCAGGGACGAGCGATGGTCTTTTCCTACCAATCTATTCCCCTAGAGGCATGTGTACTAGTACTTTGCTTCGAGGGCTAATAAACTCTTGCAATAAGTATGTGAGTTCTTTATGACCAATATGAGTCCACGGATTACACACACTCTTACCTTTGCGCATTTTGCTAGCCTCTTCGGTTCCGCGCATTGCCCCTTCTCACCTCGAGTTGTGGTGCAAACTTTGCGGGTGCATCCGAGCCCCATGATATGATACACTATATCACACATAATCCTCCTTATATCTTCCTCAAAACAGCCACCATACCTACCTATTATGGCATTTCCATAGCCATTCCGAGATATATTGCCATGCAGCTTCCACCATTCTGTTTTAGTATGACACATATCATCATTGTCATATTGCTTTGCATGACCATATAGTTGACAAAGTATTTGTGGCTTGGCCACCGTTCATATTTTTTATACATGTTATGCTAGATCATTGCACATCCCGGTACACCGCCGGAGGCATTCATGTAGAGTCATATTTTTGTTCTAGTATTGAGTTGTAATTCTTGAGTTTTAAGTAAATAAAAGTGTGATGATCATCATCATTAGAGCATTGTCTCATGTGAGGAAAGGATGATGGAGTCTGATTCCCCCACAAGTCGGGATGAGACTCCGGACGAAAAAAAAGAGGCCAAACAAGCCCAAGAAAAAAGAGGCCAAAGTTCCCAACAAAAAGAAAAAAGAAAAAGAGAAAAAATTAGAGAAAAAGAGAGAAGGGACAATGTTACTATCCTTTTCCACACTTGTGCTTCAAAGTAGCACCATGTTCTTGATGATAGAGAGTCTCCTATTTTTTCACTTTCATATATTATTAGTGGGAATTTTTCATTATAGAGCTTGGCTTGTATATTCCAATGATGGGCTTCCTCAAATGCCCGAGGTCACTCGTACCGTAACGTGTTATACACACGGTTTTTAACCCCTTTCCGCGAGGGGTTTTTAACCCGTCGCCTAGCGAGTGTGGGCGATTGGGGTGTCCTTCCCACATGGCCCAGAAACCACCGGGGATAGGCGAGCGGCTACTGACGACCGCCATAGGATAAACGTATGAGAAGTCACGTCAGTCCCACACGTTACGTCTCGACATTACGTTTCTGGTCCGAGAGACATCCGAAACGATTACACCGCTATAGTCGTGTGAAAAAGGTGGACATCACAAACATTTAATCTAACGATGTTTTTGCGATAGGTACGTTATCGCACACAACTCAAAATTTTAAAATGTGTGCGGTGCCTCTACTAACGCCAACGTGTCCATTTTCATAACTGTGTGCGATAGGTATTCCTATCACACATGCACACAGGTTTGAAACATTTGCCGTATTACCATGAATCGCACACGCATATGAGACGAACCATGTGTGCGTCCATCGGGCATCGCAAACGTTCCACATCAAAGAATCATGTGTTCTCTATTTTTCATTGCACATTTTGTTTTCTTTCTAACCGTGTGTACATTATTTTATTCGCTCCTATTCAATTTTATTTTTCCCTGTAATTTATTATTCGAATTGGATATTTTGAAATATGAAACGTGGAATTCAAATTCTCAGCACAATGGTTCAACAACCAATCTGTAAATAAAATTCTCAGTACAATATGTTCAGTAATTACAGGATTAGGCAGCAATTAACTATGATGAACCACAATATTGAGAGGCGGTAAAGGTGAAGAGACAAGTGTAAATCATTTTGGTTGCTGATGGTGTTGATGAAGCGGAATGCCCATAATGTTCCCTCCTGCATGCCATAGGCATGAACAACTTTTGTCCAACCCCTTGTGACGATAGCCCGCCCATCCTTCACCACCTTCAGGAAGACTTCTAGAGCATTATCATGGTAGTATGAATTATATACTTTAACCTTAGTTTCCTCCACTCCGGTCATGTAGTTTGGAAGGTAATCATTAGTAAATTGCTTTGGAAACCACTGAAAAGAGAAAACTTTCAGACACTCTGGTCTAATAGAGTAACTTGTTGTGGGCATAGGGGAAAGGCAACACATTACTTACCATCCTTGAAAGTGCGTTAAGTCGACTAGAGGGGGGTGAATAGGCGATTTTTACTAATTCTTCACTGAGGAATTTCAAGGTGAGGAAATTCCTAAGCAAAGAACTACTTGCAGCGGAATAAGTACTCAGTTGAAGACATAACATAACATAAGCACGGTCATCATGATGAAATGAAAACAAACACAGAGTACAGAAAGCGTAAGCACATGATAAACAGGATGAAGACAAACAGACTGAAGAAATTGAACTGAGGAAATTGAGAAAGTCATCAGTCAAAGTCTTCAAACAGATATGAACAAGCACACAACACAGTAATGAGGAAATGGAAGGGTTGAGGAAATGGAACCTGTTAGCTCGGTGAAGACAATGATTTGGTAGACCAGTTCCAACTGCTGTGACAGTTGTACGTCTGGTTGGAGCGGCTAGGTATTTAAACCTGAGGACACACAGTCCCGGACACACAGTCCTCACCATATTCTCCTTGAGCTAAGGTCACATAGACCTTGCGCAATCACTCGTGGTAAGTCTTCAGGTGACTTCCAAACCTTCACAAACTCGGTGACTCGGCGATCCACAATTTCCTCTTGGATGCTCTAGACCATGATGCCTAACCGTCTGGAAGATGCATAGTCTTTAAAGGTAACAAGCGTCGGATCTACACAGGAACAATTTCTTCAGTGATGCTCAATCACTTTGGGTTTGTAGGTGTTTGGGTTTGGGTTTTCCTCACTAGATGATTTTCGCTGAAAGTCCTCGGAGGATGGGATGCTCTCAATGACAAGTGTCAGTTTCTCTCAGAGTAGCCAACCAGCTAGTGGTTGTAGGGGGCGGCTATTTATAGCCTAGGGAGCAGCCCGACATGATAAGACATAAATGCCCTTCAATGATATGACCTTTAGGTGGATAAGATATTTTGGGACAGCTGGCGCATAGCACAACATTGGTCGGAAACTTGAGGTTCAAATTCCTCAGGGCTATCATGTTCCCCACTTGTAGGCAATCCGCACTGGCGAATTCCTAACCCTCAGTAGAACAAATTCCTCAGAGACCAGAATAACTTCGTCTCTGTTACTGGTGAAATTGATTGAACTGTATGAGATTTCCAATGGCTTCACTCGAAGGGATTGGTAGGTGTAGGATTTTGAGATGAGCATCACATGGAAACTTTTCCTTAGTTTTTCCTCGACCCCCTTTAACAGTACGGTGTTTCCTATGGCTCAAGAAAGAGAAAATGAAACTACAAAAACAAAAGTCTTCACGCTTCATGTTCCTCGCATGAATATCAAGTCTTCACGGTCACACCAATTTCTTCATCTTTAAAGTCTTCAAAAATCCAAAGTCTTCAGTTGAAGACATTCATTTTTAGGGGTCGACTTTCTATGTAAATATCAAACTCCTCATAGACTTATAGACCTATGTACACTCACAAACACATTAGTCCCTTAACCTATAAGTCTTCAATACACCAAAATCACTAAGGGGCACTAGATGCACTTACAATCTCCCCCTTTTTGGTGATTGATGACAATATAGGTTAAGTTTTCAACGGGGATTAACATATGAAGTGTAAATACTGATATTGAGGAATTTGATTGCAAGATATAGAAGAACTCCCCCTGAAGATGTGCATAGTGAGGAATTTGCTTTTGAAGCAATGCACACTTGAAGAGTGGAATCATGGAGATCATCCCCTATATCATGTAATTCATACACACATTTAACATATGATATGAAGAATTTGAAATGCATGATGAAATATGGTGACTGATGTAATTCAGCATGCGTGCATTACCATAACTGAGGAAATAGCATGCAGAAAAACATAGCAAAAGTATCAGATCTCCATCGGGTTTAAGATTACAACTCGATCCAACAAAGTCTTCAAAAGAACGAGAGTTGTAACTTAGCAAAAAAACGCCCATAAATAGAGACCCGCTTGAAGACTAACTCAAATTTCTCCCCCTTTGTCATCGAATGACCAAAAGGGACGAAAAGTGAGGGCTAACACCCCTGAAGAATATCATCACGAAGTCGATGGAGGAGCGCCAGCGTTGTTGGGGTCAGTTGTTGAAGTAGGGCCTGTCGCAGTGTCGTCCAAATCTTCATGCTCATCAGTCTCGCACGATGAAGAATATGAGCTAGCCACCAAGTGAGGAACTTTGACATTCTTGAATTTCTTCGACGGTGGTTGAGACCAGTCAAAGTCCTGCTTGAAGCCCATCTGTTTCAGATCTTCCTCACCATAAAGATGAGACCGAACAGCCCAGGTGCGATCAAAGACTTCATGCAGATAGTAGTGGTTCTTCTTCACAGAATTCTGAGTGATGGTCATGTTCTGAAGAATTGAACCAAACTATCTTTTTACCCATTTGTGGTTGTGATCGACCTTTTGGTGAAGACTGAGGAGAAGCTCACGATCAGTCGTCACCCTTGGAGTTGTGCCTTGAGGATTTTGCTTTGAGGCATTGGCGGTAGAGTCATGAGTGGCAGAGTTAACATTGCTGGAGTAAGATGCAGCTTTGCGGAACTGACCATCCAATGGACGAATGCCTTCATCAATAACAGCAGGTGCCTTGCCCTTCTCATCAGCTGAGGAAAATGCCCGCTTGAGGACTTCTATAGGGGGCAAGTAGCTGAGATGATTTTGAAAGTCAGCCTTGTAATTGATTGAAGACCTTGATCTGAGAAATCTAATAATCCAAGGAGCGTAAGGCTTCAACTCAAAAGGTGACAGAGCAACATTGGCCGGAGTCCTCATGAAGAAATCATGGTAGTTGATTGGAATGCCATGAATGATGTTGAATAGCAAATTCTTCATGATGCCAACGACCTCTTCTTCATTAGAGTCGTGGCCTTTGATTGGACTCAATGTCTTGGTCAGAATGCAATAGACAGTCCGTGGCACATACAACAATTCCTTCATGAGGAATTTGGTTCTTGGGGCTTGACCAGGCTTCAGCGGTTTCATCAATACTTGCATGTAATGGTCAGATAGCTCAGGTTCATGGTAGATGAGCTGCGCACCTTCAAGGGGAGGACTGACAGGCAGGGCATGAAGCAATTCAGAGGCCAGTGCTTTGAAGTGAGTGTTTTCTGTCATCCAGTCCAACACCCAAGAATTCACATCTGCAGCATTGCCAGTGATGTGTAGCATCGCGTAGAACTAAAGAATTAGCTCTTCATTCCAGTCTACGATATCGGTGCAGAAGTTTAGCAACCCAGCTTCATGAAGAACACTGAGGACTGGGGCGAAGCAAGGTAGCGATTCCACATTCACATGAGGAATATGCTCATGGTCAAAGACTCTGTCCTTATCAAAAAGCATTGAAGAATAGAAGTTGGCTTGGCTTGCAGTCCAGAAATGCTTCCTTTGTAGACGAGCAGAGTCATAAGGATTGTAATCTGTGAAGAATACATGCTCATGGAAGAAATCATCATCCTTAAATTTCTGCTTCTTGGAGAAGGGATTCTTTGGCTTGGGCTGAGGAGTATCAGTCAGAGTCATTACAGCCTCAGGAATCACATTCTCAGGAACCACAGGCTGAGGAATTTCAGTTTCTGCTTCAGTAGCAGCCTGGGTCTTCAATTCTTCATCAACATTAACATCAGCACTAGTGGCTGGAATTTCTTCAGGAATGGAAGGAGTGACTTGAGGTTCTTTAGAGCCCATTTGAACTTCAGTGTGAACTAGGGACTGAGGAATTTGTTGTAGTGGCGTGAACATGGGAGAGTTGAGGTGATGACTTTCCCAAAATTCATCATTCATCACTAGAGTGGTGCTTCCAATGTCCACGTCTTCATCTTCTTCATTCAATTCTTCAATGCCTGCCTCTTCAGCTGTGAATTGAGGCATAGGTGATGAGATCACTGGGGTTGAAGGGATATTATCCGCTTCAATTTCTTTGTCCAACTACTCTGAAGAGGCAGCAGAAGGAACGTCTTCATCAGATCCACTTGGGATCTCATAATCTTCACCAAAGGAAACGAGTTCCTTTGATGGCATGCTTGACACAGCAATAACATCAATGGGATTCTCAAGTGAGCTTGTCAATATCTTCATCTTCTTCAGTGCTGAAGACTCTGATGAAGCAGATGCTTTCGTCTTCTTCACTGCTGCTTGCTCCGCAGCCTTGGTTTTCTTCGCTACTGAAGCGGAAGGAAGAATGGGACTTGGCTTTTGTGCAGGAGGAGCAGAGAAAATTGGTTCATTTTCCTCAGGCACAACTGATGCAGTTGGCCCGGCTGTTCAGTTTCTTCAGGCACAGCGGTTGATGCTTCAGCTGGCATGGCTTGTTCCTTAGGCGCAACACTAGTGGTTGCCCTAGCAGTTTCATCAGCGGCTGGAATAGCTTCATCGGCCTGGTACTTGCAATTTCATCAGCGGTGTTGGCATGTTCTTCAGTGGGTTGAGCAGATACTTCACCTTGAGGAGATTCGTGTTGCGATGATGCAGCAACATTTGAAGAGAATTTCTCTGTCAATTTCACGAATTTGACTTTGGCTCCAAGCCAATCAGTGTGGTAGACGTTGAATTCATCACTGAGTCCTTTGATCTCAGTTTGTATAGCAAAAAGTTCATCAGTTGTCATATTGTCGGGGGTTGGGTGCGACATATGCCAAAGGATGGCTTATCATGGTGGGAGCGACTAGAACGTCGCCGGTGTCTGGAAGCGGGATGAGGCGTAGACACGTACGCCGACGAACTTTACCCAGGTTCGGGGCTCTCCGTGGAGATAACACCCCTAGTCCTGCTCTGCGGGGTCTTCGCGTGATCACTAAGGCACTAGTGGTACAATGGTGCTCCTTGAGCTGTTTTCTAGAGGTGGAAGAAAGCAAGGCTAGCTCTCTCCTTTCTCTATGGGTGAGTGTAGTTCTAACAGGTTGGGAACCCTTTGCATGGGTGCCCTGGGGGGTTTATATAGGCCTACCCCCCACGGGTACAATAGTAATCCGGCCGGGTGTAGGACCCGGCCGTCAGTCTCTCTGGTTGCCGGCTTCTCCGCCGACTGACAGGGCCCGCCGCCTGGTGGGCCCCACCGACTGGTCTGGTACGGGGCCGACAGGCCGCCCCCGCCGCTCACGGGTCTTGTCGGCTGCTGATCACTGTAGCCGTGATGCTAATGACGCAGGCTCGGTCAGGGGAGTGTGGCTACAGCCCCGCCGCCTGGCAGGCGATTACTGCAGCCACTCTGCGTCTTGTCTGGTTAATGGTGCATGGGCCCCGAGGAGGGGCGGGCCGACTGCTGGGGGCCAACCTCCCTCGGGTCCGACTGGTGGGGCTCTAGCCGTCTTCCGGGCTCTCGCTGATCGGTGGGGCCCGTCGTCCTTGGGCCGTACCTACAGGCCGTCGTGGGAGTAGGGCTCTGCCTGCTTGTGGTGACGTCAGGGGTGGAGTGGCTACAGTGCCGCGTCGGGCGGAGATCTCCGCCTGTACGGTGCATTGTGGCCACACCCATCCCTGGATTTGAGAGGGATGGGCTACACTGTAGCCACTCCCTGTCTTGTCTTTCTTGATGAGGGCGCAGGCTTCGTGGGCACCACGGGCCAACTGCTAGGGGCCGGCTTCTCTGGAAGCCGCCCACTAGGAGTCGGCTTGTCTTGATGCCGGCTTCTGGAACTCGGCCATCTACGGGCAGCCGGCTATTCCTCCAGCCGGCCACCAGAAGGCGGCACCTCGTCTTGACGCCTTGAGGGGCGCAGCCAGCCCCGTTGTCTTGAAAGGTTCAGGGACTCGGGTTAGCCTACCCGTGGCCCATTACTCCGACAGTAGTCCCCGAAGCTGGTGAGGTGCCGCGGCTAAGCAGCCGAGGAGCTTCGTCCGACTTCTGCCGAGCCGACTGGCGGGAGTCGGCCTCGTCCAGCCTGACTTATCCAAACTTTGAATGCGACGGCGGGAACCAAGTGGCGTGCTTGCTAAGCCTCCAGGCCGCCGCCCATTGTGGGCATGTCACGTGTCGTCGAGCGGCCGGGCCAGTCTGCCAGCCCACGCTCGCGATGGGACACGCCTGCTGGCGGCGCCCACCACTACCAGGCCTCGGCAGGCGAGCGGATCCGTTGCGGCCAAGGTGGGCGGTTGAGTTTTCCCACGGTGTTACTGTGCGCAGCAACTCGCGCGATAAACGTGGGGGCGTGGGTTCGTGGGCGCAGTAAATCCCACAATCGCCCCCTCGGCTTCGCAGCCCGTAGGCCTATAAGTAGGGGGAGGAGGGGGAGCGGCGGAGCACGCGCACCCCTCCACCCCATTCTGTCCTCCTTCTTCTTCCTCTCATTGTAGTGCCTCCAAGCCACGCTGAGCGCTGCAGTGGTTCGTCTCCGATGAGCTCATCTGCCAACCCCACGCCCCCATGGCGCACTCCGGAGCATGGGACGGCTCCGAAGTTCATGACGACCACATCGACTTTCTCCGCCAGACGCGTCGGCTACCCGACAAGGACTACGTGAAGGTCCATCTCATGCCGGAGAGGGAGATCTCGCCGGCGCCGGAGGAAGGCGAGCGGGTCGTCTTCCGCTCGCACTGCTTGCACGGCCTCGGCCTGCCGGCGAGCAGCTTCTTCCGGTCCTTCCTTGAGTTCTACGGTCTTCAGCCGCACCACCTCACCCTGAACACGGTGGTGCTGCTGTCCGCCTTCGTCACTTTGTGCGAAGGCTTCCTCGGCATCCTCCCCACCATCGAGCTTTGGGGGGAGTTCTACACCAAGCTCGGCAACCTCATCGCGGGCGTGCCGGCTCAATGCGGCGCTTTTATTGCGGTGCGGAGGCCGGCGGACGAAAATCCGTTTCCTCCCATCACGCTGATCAAGTCAGTGAAGATGTGGCAGTGGTCGTACTTCTACATGAAGAGCGTCTTCCTGGAGGGCGACTGGGTCAACTTGCCGGCTTACGCAGTCGGCCCGCCGGCTGGGAGGCGGCCCAACTGGTCGTACCGGGCGAAGACACTGTCGCCTTCTAGAGCCGCCGCCATCGCGCGGCTCCGAGTGTTGACACAGTCGAAGGGCCTAACCGGGCCCGACCAGCTGTCCGCCTTCGTGGTGCGCCGGGTGCTCCCGCTCCAGGGCTGCCCTCACATGATCTGTCAGATGAGCGGGCATCGGGACCCAAGCCGGCTGTGCACCAAGGAGATGCCTCACGCAGAGGTAGCTCACATGGTGAACTATCTTGCGAACTGCGAGCTCACGGAGGAGTGGTGGTTTGGCAAGGAGTCGTATTCACGCGCCGACCCCCTGCCTATGGTAAGTTATCTTTCTTTTTCTCTATCACTTTGGTTGCCGAGTTCTGCCTGTCCAACCTGACCAATCGGTCTTTGAACAGAGTCCCCTCCTCCAGCCGGCCGCCGGCGCCACGGGGTCGGAGCATCGGTTCCTCCCTGACCGAGCGGAGAGCGACGTGGATGACCCCGACTTGGGGGCGGCGGCTTTGGAGGACGACGCCGAGGGAGGAGGTGGCGAAACAGGCAGCTCAGGGCTTGGGGTCCGACCAGCAGGGCGCGAGCTCGTCTGCTGCGCTGGCAGCCCGAGGTGGCGCACACAAGCGCAGGGCCATGCCGAGTCTGTTCGGCAGTCGGCCGAAGAAACCCAAGGGCTCGGCGGCGGCGACTAAGCGGGATGAATCGGCTGCGAAGGCCATCCGCTTCCGCAAGGCGGTGAAGGAGCCGCAGCTGGTTTCCGCGTAAGTACTACCTTCCCCTTGCGCCTTCATCTTTTCCTTGTTGATTCTTTCTGAGTTTCTTTCGCTTTATCTTCTTGACTTAGGGCCCCACTCTCTCTTGAGAAGTCGGCCGCCGCCTCCATCGTTGGGTCGGCGGAGACTTCTGTCACCACCCGGCGAATCGACCCGGCCGCCGACCTCCGGGAGGCAAAGGAGCAAAACGCGCGGGAGGCGCGCGAGGAGCAGGAGGCCGCCTGCCTGGAGAAGGCGGAAGCAGAGAAGGCGGAGGCTGCCGCCCTGAAGAAACTGGCGGAGGCTAAGGCGGCCGACGCGGGGAAGAAGCAGGCCGAGGAGGCCGCGCGCCGCCAGTCAGCGATATTCGTCGCCCCCTTGAGCTCCGCGCCGCCACCGCCGGAGTTCGTGGCACAGACTGGGGAGGCCGGCGGTGAGCAGGGACAGCAGCGACGTCGCCATGCCGGACATGATCGTGCCTCCACCGCCGCCATCCGGGAACGCGCAAGGCGAGCAGCCGGCGGACCCGCCGGTGCCGCCAACCGGAAACGAGGTGGTGACGGGCCCGACTCCTGAGGTCCGCACACTGACGCGCCGCCGACTTGCAAAGGTGGCTTCGGCGTCACGCCCGCTGGAGACCGGCGCCACAAGCTCCTAGATCCCGGACACCGAAGCGACCAGCGCCGCGCCCACTGGGTGGGTGCGGGGAGGCGGGACGGGCCCTCTGGACAAGGCGATCCTGGATGTTCAAGCCAAACTCCGCGCCGAGGCCGACGCTATCAAGCACTGCAGCAAGACGTTCCTGGAATCGCGAGAGGCCATCCGGGTACGCTTCTTGCTTCTTCGTTTTTAACTCTTGTATTGCTTCGTGGGGGCGCGTCAACGCACCCACTGGGTGTAGTCCCCGAGTTCGGAACTTTAATTAGCAGGCTCTGAGCGCTGATATCCTTGCTGCAGGATTATCATAACCTCCGTGCGGCCGCCTTCAACTCCAAAGTCCAGGAGTTGGATCAACGTGCTGTCGACTTGTCGGAGAGCCGAAGTAAGTCCTCTTCTTTCTCTGCGGGGGCGCGCTGGCGCACCCACGGGCTGTAGTCCCTGAGATTCGGGCCGACTGCTGAGCAGTCGGGCCGGATCTCCCCGGAAACTGTTCTTCTTTTCTGCTGGTTACTGACGCCTTTCCCTTCTTCTTTTCTTCTGCAGAGGCCAACGCCACCTTGCAGCAGCAGCTGGGCGAAGCCAACACCGCGCTGCGTGCTAAGGGGGAGAAGTGCGGCAGGCTGGCTGAAGAGCGTGACTGGCTGGTCGCGCAACTGGCGGAGCAGGCGAAGCTTCTCAAGAAGGCCCAGAAGGAGGCGGAGGACAAGGAGAACAGCCTCCTTGCTGAGTTCGCGACCGAACGCTCCGCCTGGACCGACAAGGAGGCGATGTTGACTTCCAGCTTTCATGAGATTGAAGATATAGTTGATGGTGAGCTTCACTCATTTTCCTTCTTTGAGCTGCCGGCTGCTGGTCGAGCCAGCCTCTTGTCTCTAACTTTGGCTCTTTGCTTTCTGTTTTGGCAGACTTCTTCCCTGGTCACTCTGACGCCGCCAATCAGGCCATTGAAGCTGATCGCGAAGGACGGAGGGCGGAAGGCACACAAATCGCTGCCGACGCCCCCGAACCCTTAGCGAGCAGCTCCTGAGCATCGAGGCCCGTCTTCGGCCGGCTCACCGGATGCTGCGCCATCTTCAGCGTGTCGGCGCCCGGGCGATCGCCACCCTATGGCCGGACATGCCAGCGCCGCGCACTCCCAGTCGGACTGCCGACTGGCTGGAGGTGGCGGCCGGCCGTCTTGAGGCCTGGAAGGGCTCCTCGGCCCGGGCTGGAGCGCGCCGGGCCTTGGAATTCGTCAAGGCATGTTTCGGCTGGACTAAGTCTACCCTGGGCTAAGTCTAGCCGAGCTGGCCACGTTTCGGCTGGAGGCTCAGGAGGAGTTGGCGGTCATGGAAGATGACCTTGTCAAGCATGCGGCGGCAATCGCTGAGTACACCGACACCAGCGTTTTCGTCCCGAAGCGGGTTGAGAACGGCGCCGAGGCGCCACCAGAATGGTTCGAGCTGAACCCCAAGGAAGGCGAGGACTCGGCCGAGGTGATCGACTCCAGCGGCGAGGAAGGAGACGAGGAGGAGGAGGAAGGCGAAGAGGAGGCGCCAGAGGTCGGAGCGGACGGCCAACCTCAGCTCAACCGCGCCTCTAGCAATGAGCCACGCCCAAGCGAGCCGGCTGCCACTGGAGGCGACCGAGCGGAGACTGACCAGCCGGCCGCTCCACCAACCGGCGCCACCGACTCCTCCGATCCACCGAACCCGTCCGCCGCTCCCTAGGCCGCCAGTTTATCTTTTGCTTTACCTGCTTATCAGTCTCGACGAACTTGTTAATTTTGCACAATTCCACCCGCGGGGTGTATCTCAAACTTCTGTTGAATATCGGCCAAGGGCCTTTGCTATGTAAAATATTTTTCCGAGTTCTATCTTTTCTTGCTTGCTGCTCTTTGGCTTTTTTCCTTTGCCGCCTTACCTTGGTTGCCGTCTTGCCAGTCGAACAGCCGCTCCGTGGACTGTGGCTGGGTCAAGTACTCAGCTACTTCCGGGGAGGCAAGTAGTTAGCCATTTTAGAGTTCTTTAGCAAGTTAAGTAGAAGCCAGCCGGGCAGCTGCTCAACAGCCGGTCGTAGAAGGCGGGAAGCCGGCTTAAACTATGCACATGCTTTGGGTCCTTAGCCATTTTTCATGTGGGCACCCTTTCTGCCTTACTCCTGCCCACCAGACAGTCGCTCTGCGAGCTGCGGCTTCTGGCAGGAGACGGCTTAAGTGCCAACACATTACTTGTCCGGCTGCAGGAAGCATTTCATAGTACAAGGCGGCGAGTCCCCGGGCCAACTGGTCGGACCCGGTGCCAAGCGGCATAAAGGAAATGATACATTCATAGGCATAATTCTTATCATATAGATAAAAGAGGGCAGTCCCCGAGCTCTTCTCGGCGGACCCGGAGTCTTCGTACTTTAATACAAAAGGTAGCGTGGTACATACTGCATCAACTGTAAAATCTTCGAAGGAGATTTGCATTCCATGGCCGCTCCGTCTCCTTGCCGGAGTCGTCCCTCTTGCGCACTCGAGGCTTCTGAGCGTCGATCAGGTAGTAGGAGTCGTTGCCCAACACCTTGCTGATGATGAAGGGGCCTTCCCAAGGCGCTGAGAGCTTGTGCTGGCCGGCTGTTCGCTGGACCAGCCGGAGCACAAGGTCTCCCTCTTGGAAGGATCTCGGCTTGACCTTCCAGTTGTAGTATCGGCGCAGGCTCTGCTGGTAGATGCTGGACCGGCTGAGTGCCAATAGCCGGCCCTCTTCCAGCAGATCGACGCCGTCTTGTCGCGTTTCCTCTGCCTCCTCTTCGGTGTACATGGTAACTCGAGGAGAGTCGAATTCTATGTCCGTCGGGATGACGGCTTCGGCACCGTAAACGAGGAAGAAAGGCGTGAAGCTGGTTGACTTGTTCGAAGTTGTGCGCAGGCTCCAGAGGACGGCCGGCAACTCATCGAGCCAACAGTCGGCCGAACGTTTTAGAGGCTCGATCAGTCGGGGCTTGATGCCGGACAACATGAGGCTGTTTGCTTGCTCTACTTGGCCGTTTGACTGCGGATGGGCAACGGACGCCAAGTCCAGTCGGATGCCCTGCGTCGTGCAGAAACGGGCCAAGGCGCCTTTGGCAAAGTTTGTGCCATTGTCGGTGATGATGTTGTGTGGTATGCCATGCCGGATGGTGATGTCGGAGATGAAAGTCACAGCAGTCGGACCATTCAATTTCTTGATTGGTTTTGCTTCTATCCACTTGGTGAACTTGTCCACCGCGACAAGCAGATGAGTCATGCCACCTCGCGCTGTTTTGAATGGTCCCACCATGTCCAGGCCCCAGACAGCAAAGGGCCAGGCAATGGGAATAGTCTTGAGTGCAGAAGCCGGCGGATGTGGCTTGGAGCAGAATTTCTGGCACCCTTTGCATTTCTGGACCAAGTCTTTGGCGTCTTCTAGAGTAGTCGGCCAGAAAAAACCATGGCGGAAAGCTTTGGCAACAAGTGCTCTTGAAGCCGCGTGGTGACCACACTCGCCTTGATGGATATCTTTGAGGATTGCTTGGCCTTGCTCCGGCTCCATGCAGCGCTGGTAGACACCAGTGACACTGCGCCTTACAAGCTCTCTGTTGACTATGGTGTATGCTGCCGCCCGGCGTTGCACTTGTCGGGCCAAGATCTCATCAGCCGGCAGCTCTTTGTTCACCAGAAAGTTGAGGATGGGCTGGGCCCATGAAGGTGCAGCAATTCCTTCGACTGCTAGGAGTGCAACCTGGACGAGGGCGGTTGGGCCGGGAGGCGGCGGGTTGGAATCGGCTGCCGCTTGCTGGGTCGATGAAGTCCCCGGGCCGACTGCTGCAGTCCCCGGGTTGGGCTCTGAAGTCCCCGGGCTGACCGCTGCAGTCCCCGGGCCGGGTTCTGAAGTCGCCGGGCCAGGTGCGACTGTCGCGGCCCCCGGGCCGCCTGCCGGAATTCCCGTGCCAGCTGCTGGGGCTCTCAAGTCGGATCCGACCGCTTCAGGAGGAGCCGGCACGAAGATGGAATCCGAATCTGGCGATGGCTTGACAGACAGCTTGAGGAGGCGTTGTAGGGCGATGCCGGTTGGTATTGCTTGCCGGGTGGAGCCGATTCGTGCCAGGGCATCTGCTTGCTCATTGTCATTTCTTGGCACATGGAGGAACTCGCACCCTTCAAAGTATCCGCTGAGTTGCTGGACAAGGAAGCGGTAGCTAGCCATGTTTGCATCTTTGGCGTCCCAGTCGCCCGATGACTGCTGGACCACCAAGTCAGAGTCTCCATAACACAGGATCCAGTGAATGCCGAGTTCCTTGGCAAGCCGGAGCCCGTGAATGAGTGCCTCGTATTCAGCGACGTTGTTGGAGGCGGCAAAGTGAATTTGCAGCACATATCTGAGCTTGTCGCCTTTGGGAGAGGTGAGGACGATGTCGGCTCCCAAACCGGTGCGCATCTTGGAACCATCAAAGTGCATCCGCCAATGGGTGGAGTCCGGCGCTGGCGGCAGGTACTGGGTCTCGGCCCAGTCGACGAGGAAGTCGGCCAGTGCTTGTGACTTGATGGCAGTGCGAGGCTGGTAGTAGATGGTGTAGGGGGCCAAATCTATGGCCCATTTGGCCACTCGGCCTGGAGCATCTCGGCTTCCAATGATCTCGGCGAGCGGAGCCGTGCAGACCATAGTGATTGGGTGCTCTTGGATGTATGGCTTCAGTTTCTTGGCGGCAAAGTGCACGCCGTAGCACATCTTCTGATAGTGGGGGTAGTTTTGCTTGGAGGCGGACAACACTTCGCTCAGGTAATATACTGGCCTCTGGACTGGTAGTGCTTTGCCTTCCTCCTTGCGCACCACAACTATGACAGTGCTGACCACCCGGCTGGTGGCGGCGATGTAGAGGAGCATGGGATCCTTAGGAGTCGGAGCCGCCAGGACAGGCGGAGTGGTCAACATCTTCTTGAGCTGGAGAAAAGCTTCGTCCGCCTTGTCGTTCCACTCGAAAAAAGTGGTCTTCTTCATGAGCTGGTACAAGGGAAGAGCCTTCTCCCCCAGCCGACTGACGAAATGGCTGATGGATGCTAAGGAGCCAATGAATTTTTGCACGTCCAGCAGTCGGGTGGGCACTTCCATCCTCTCAGTGGCTTTGATCTTCATAGGGTTGCACTCTATGCCGCACTCTGAGACCAGGAAGCCAAGAAGCTGGCCGGCTGGCACTCCAAAGATGCATTTCTCCGGGATGAGCTTGATTTGAAATCGGCGCAAGTTCTCGAAGGTCTCCTTGAGGTCTTCTAGCAGCGTTCCACGCTTCTCCGTCTTCACCACCACATCATCCATGTAGACATGGGCGTTTCTGCCGAGTTGCTTGAGGAGGCACTTCTGCATGCAACGTTGAAACGTGGTGCCGGCATTCCTCAAGCCGAACGTCATGGTCAAGTAGCAGAAGGCTCCAAACGGTGTGATGAAGGCGGTCTTCAGCCTGTCGGCCGGGTTCAGCTTGATCTGGTGATACCCTGAGTATGTTTCCAAAAAACTCAACAGCTCGCATCCGGCTCTGGAGTCAATCACTTGGTCAATTCTCGGCAAGGCAAATGGGTCTTTGGGGCAAGCTTTGTTGAGGCTGGTATAATCAATACACATGCGCCATTGCTTGTTTTTCTTCAGCACAAGGACTGGGTTGGCCAGCCACTCTGGAAAGAACAGTTCCATGATGAAGCGGGCTACCAGTAGCCGGGCTATCTCTTCTCCGACGACTCTTCCCTTCTCCTCTGATAGGCGCGCAAGGGCTGCCTGACTGGCTTGGCATCTGACCGGACGTGCAGCTTGTGCTCGGCGAAATCCGTCAGAACACCCGGCATGTCTTTGGGAGACCATGCAAAGATATCCCGATTCTCACGGAGGAAATCGACGAGCTCGCCTTCCTATTTGCTATCAAGATTTGCTCCTATGATAGTGTGCCTCTCCGGGTGCTCCGGGTCCAAGGGTATCTTCTTTGTCTTTTTGGCCGGCTTGAACGAGCCCTCGGCTTCCGACTCCTTGGGGTTGGGTGACATTTCTGGCTGCTTGCCTGCCATCGCCACAACCCGGTCAAGGAGCCGCTTCTCGGCCGCGATCACAAGGGACTCGGCCAGCCGGCTGCTATCTACCGCGCAGGCGGACGACTTCTTGTAATCCCCTGCTATGGTCAGAATTCCCTTGGAACTCGGCATCTTCATCTTGAGGTAAGCATAGTGGGGGACCGCCATGAACTTGGCCAGAGCAGGCCGGCCAAGTAGTGCATGGTATGGGCTCTCAAGGTCCACCACCTCAAACCAGACTGGCTCTCGGTGGAAGTGATCTTTGTCTCCAAAGAGGACGTCTATCTGGATCTTGCCGATTGGTGAGCAGGAAAGGCCAGGAACTATGCCATGGAATACAGTCCGACTGGGCTGAAGCTGCCTTTGTTTGATTCCTAACTTCCCCATGGTATCCTTGTACAGGATGTTGATGCTGCTGCCGCGATCTATCAGGACTCGGGAGAAGCGAGCAGCTCGCCTCTCCGTGGCAAAGGTGGCATGCAGAACCAGGGCATAGGAGTCGGGATTGGGCATTACATCCGGGTGGTCGGCTCCGCTCATGGCTCATGGCCGTGAGCATGTGTATGCTCATGCGTGTGTGTGTTGTGTCCTAGATGATGGATGGATGTGTGCCCTTATATAGGCATGGGGTAGCTTAGAGAGTAAGCTAGGTAGTGGCATGGGAAGGCATGGTGGGTGTCATCCTTGTCCCCTGGGTCACTTCATAAATAGTGCCCAGGGACAAGGGACATTATACATGATGTCTCGGGTGACACAACAATGCCGGGTACGGCCGTCACGTCGCGGTCGCGTCAGGCTGCAGTTGACTTCGGGCAGCCGGCTGGTTGGAGCAGTCGGCAGCCAGCAGCAGGCCGGGGTGGCCGGGCAGTCGGCAGCCAGCAACCGGCCTAGTAGAGCAGTCAGCAGCCAGCAGCCCGCAGCCGACAGCCAGCAGCCAGCCTGGTGGAGCAGTCAGCAGCCAGCAGCCCGCAGTCGACAGCCAGCAGCCAGCCTGGTGGAGCAGTCAGCAGCCAGCAGCCGGCCTGGTGGAGCAGTCAGCAGCCAGCAGTCGGCCGAGTAGTCGGACTGAGGGGCTTTGCTAGCCGCGATGTCTTGAAATATCTTCTTGCCGTCCTCGGGATACCCGTCGCCAATAACTCCGACAGTAGCCCCCGAGCCTCCGGGCAACTTGGCAAAGTTGGGCGGAGGTTCCTTGGCAGGTGTTAATGTAGTCTCCGAGCCTTCGAGCGAGGAGGGGGGTTCCCCACGGAAATGATCATGCAAAAAGATGAAGTTAGTCCACGCAGATATATCAAATGTTTGCTTTTAGCATTGCAAGTTTATGTGGAGGGTGCCGACTCGGTTTCGTCCGGGCCCCGTTCAATCTTTTTCGTGTTCCCTCCGCTTTTTGGCTTGTGCTCTCGCTCGCCAGACAGCCGCTCTGCGGTCTGTGGCTGAGAGTGGGCCGCGAAGCGGAGTGTAGAGTACTCAGACTCTGGGAGCGGATTTAACCGAGCAGATACTCATAAAGGAAACGGTCGGGTCGCCCGAAGCGTTTATCTTCCCGGACTTTTTCGCATGGGGTGACCTCCAGCTTTTGCTCTCGCTAGCCGGACAGCCGCTCTGCGGTCTGTGGCTGAGAGGTGGGCCTTTGGTACTGCACACGCTACTAAGCCGTCTGCGGGAAAAAACGTCTCAGGCCAAGCAGCCAGCCCCCGGGCCAACTCTGGCTGCCACCGGGGCGAACAGTGATGCAACTGTAATAAAATGTGGAGATAACCCCCGAGCATCGCTCAAGGCTATCCATGCTTTCGCGGTGCAAAAATATTCGGGTGAGGAGCTCACATTGATTTTTGTGTGGCCGCGGCAGAGGTCGTCGAAGACAGCCGGCGCGGCTCGGCGCTCGCGGAACGCGTCGGCGCACCCGCTGGGTATAGCCCTCGAGCCTGTAGGCGCTTGAGGAGGGTCCAGCCGGTAGGGCTTGACCGGCCAGGCGGCGAGCGGAATGCGGCCGAGCCGGCTTGGAACAGCCGGCCAGGCGGCGAGGCGTCTGGCAGCGCCCTTTTCTTTCTTTTCTCTTCTACCGGCAGCTGGGAGCCGGACAGAACTCTTCTCTTGTCTGCAATCTTCCGTGGGGGCGCGCCAGCTCACCCACTGGGTGTAGCCCCTGAGATTCGGGCCGATTGCTGAGCAGTCGGGCCGTAACTTCCGGCAACTACTTTGTCTTCTTCCTCGCGGGGGCGCGTCAGCGCACCCGCTGGGTGTAGCCCCCGAGATTCGGGCTGACTGCTGAGCAGTCGGACCGGATCTCCCGGCAAGTACTTTGTCTTCTTCGCGGGGGCGCGTCAGCGCACCCGCTGGGTGTAGCCCCCGAGATTCGGGCCGACTGCTGAGCAGTCGGGCCGGGTCTCCCGGTGACTACTTTGTCTTCTTTCTTCTCTTTGTCCGGCTGTGGGCAGCCGGACGCATATTTCTTTTTCAGCCAGCTCGACAGCCGGACTCTCTGGGAACGAGCAGCCGTCGCGCATTTATCTCCTCTCTTTTTTTAGTCAGCTGGGCGCTGATTTTTCTTTCTTTGTCTGACTGCATGTGAGCAGTCGGACGCCACCACCGGGCCACTCTTTTTTTTTTCTCCGCCTCCAAAGCCAGAAATAGAGCGCACAGACGCAACCGGCGGGTGCTGGGCATGGCGCGCAGCGGAGCGGCGCCCGGTGGAGGGAGGTGGAGCCGGCCAGGCAAGGCGGCGAGCGGGGCCAGCACGCGGGAGCCGTCGCAGGCGGGTGCGGCAGGCAGAAGCCGGCGCGGAGCCAGCAGGCCGGGTTCGGAGTCGGCGCGGGGCGCGCCCGCGAGGCGGAGGGAAGCCAGCACGGGGGAGGAGCCGGAGCCGGAAGAGGCTGTCGCGGAAGCCAGCCAGGGCGCGCGGAGGCCGGCCTGCGCGGGGCGGGGAGCCGGCGCGGGGCTGCCGCGAAGCCGGCAGTAGGAGCGGGCGCGGAACCGGCTGCTGTGCGCGGAGGACCGGCCGAGTCGCGTGTAGCCGGCACGGGGCGCAGCGTCGAGGCGGAGCCGATGGCAGACGCGGAAGCCGGCGAGGAGCACCCGGCCGCGGGCTGGCGCACGGGGGAGCAAGGCCGGCACGGGAGCCCGCGGGCAAGGACGGAGACGACCCTACAAGGGGAGTGCTCTCCGCGGCCGCCGCTGCGAGGGTGGACGACGGCGATGACGAGACGGCCGTGGCACAACGAGCCAGCGAGACGGCGAGTCGGCCGCGAGGGCGACGGGGCGGATGGCGGAGGACTCGGCGCGCGTGGACGGGCCAGATGGCGGAGCCGGATGCGGCAGCGGGCGGCTGGCGTGCAAGGACGGCGCAGGCGAGGTGCGGCTGCGCCGGTGGTTGTGAGGAGCCGCTCGCGGAGGCGCGCGAGGACATGATACAGCCGACGCGCAGAGGAGACCGGAGCAGGGCTGAGTGCTGGGACGGCTCGGAGGCGGGCCGGACAGCTGTGCGCGGCTCGGCGCGGTGGTGAAGCAGAGCACGGCCGCGGGCGAGGCACGCGCGCGAGGCACTGGAGAGGGAGCTGCAACGGCAAGGCCGTCACTGTCTAGTTGACGTATGGCCATTATCTGGCAGATGTACAAGGGATATCTAACTGTGTGTTTGGCTAATGGTTTGACCATGGTTTGACTTGCATCTAGCTAGCTTGCATAGATGGTATATGGAGGAGTGAGCACGCGTTTCGGCCGGAGCAAGGTGCAACGCGGAGGGGAGCAGACGCGAGCGGCACGTGGATGGACACGGCCGACCGAAGCAAGGCCCCGCGGGCGGCGCGCGCGCGGACGGACGGCCGGCGTTGCGGTGGTGATGACGAAGAGGCCGATGACGAGGACGCGCCGCCCCTCGCGGCCGCTCCGGGGGCGTGTCGATGTTGGGCCCCCCAAGCACTACCGGAGAGACGACGGCGACGCCGCGGTGATGAAGGCGAAAGGGGTCTTGCCCGGACTGCGAAACCAGCAGCAGCGCGGTAGCATAGTACCGCCCCACGGTGGGCGCCAAATGTCGGGGGTTGGGTGCGACATATGCCAAAGGATGGCTTATCATGGTGGGAGCGAGTACAACGTCGCCGGTGTCTGGAAGCGGGATAAGGTGTAGACACGTACGCCGGCGAACTTTACCCAGGTTCGGGGCTCTCCATGGAGATAACACCCCTAGTCCTGCTCTGCGGGGTCTCCGCATGATCACTAAGGCACTAGTGGTACAATGGTGCTCCTTGAGCTGTTTTCTAGAGGTGGAAGAAAGCAAGGCTAGCTCTCTCCTTTCTCTATGGGTGAGTCAAGTTCTAACAGGTTGGGAACCCTTTGCATGGCTGCCCTGGGGGGTTTATATAGGCCTACCCCCCAGGGGTACAATAGTAATCCGGCCAGGTGTAGGACCCGGCCGTTAGTCTCTCTGGTTGCCGGCTTCTCCGCCGACTGCAGGGGCCCGCCGCCTGGTGGGCCCCGCCGACTGGTCTGGTACGGGGCTGACGGCCGCCCCCGCCGCTCACGGTTCTTGTCGGCTGCTAATCACTGTAGCCGTGATGCTAATGACGCAGACTCAGTCAGGGGAGCGTGGCTACAGCCCCGCTGCCTGGCGGGCGATTACTGCAGCCACTCTGCATCTCGTCAGGTTAATGGCGCGTGGGCCCCGAGGAAGGGGCGGGCCGACTGCTGGGGGCGAACCTCCCTCGGGTCCGACTGGTGGGGCTCTAGCCGTCTTCCGGGCTCTCGCTGATCGGTGAGGCCCGTCGTCCTTGGGCCGTACCGACAGACCGTCGTGGGAGCAGGGCTCCGCCTGCTTGTGGTGACGTCAGGGGTGGAGTGGCTACAGTGCCGCGCCGGGCGGAGATCTCCGCCTGTACGGTGCACTGTGGCCACGCCCATCCCTGGATTTGAGAGGGATGGGCTACGCTGTAGCCACTCCCTGTCTTGTCTTTCGTGATGAGGGCGCAGGCTTCGCGGGCACCACGGGCCGACTGCTAGGGGCCGACTTCTCTGGAAGCCGCCCACTAGTAGTTGGCTTGTCTTGATGCCGGCTTTTGGAACTCGGCCGTCTACGGGCAGCCGGCTATACCTCCAGCCGGCCACTAGAAGGCGGCACCTCGTCTTGACGCCTTGAGGGGCGCAGCCAGCCCCGTTGTCTTGAAAGGTTCAGGGACTCGGGTTAGCCTACCCGTGGCCCATTACTCCAACACATATTGACAACATTTTTCTTCAGAAAGCGCTCCTTCTTGTATTGGGATTTCTTCAGCTCACTGGCCTTCTCATATCTCCATTTCTCTTCGCCTATGAAGGCGGTCAGCATGTGACTTTGGCAAGGAGTGAGCTTGAAGTCAGGCACAGGTGTGTTGGGGTCCTTGTGCCAGAGATCAATGTACTGAAGGATTAGCTTGGGATCCAGCAGAAGAGGAACTTCACTTCCTTTGGCTCTAGCGGCCCTTTTTTGTCTGTCCCTGATGACTTCTTCAAGTTCTTCATCATCAGCTTCGTCATCACTGGATGGGACATGCAATGCCACCTGTTTCTTGTGAGGACTTGGTCTAGTGCCTCGTCCAGCAGTGGCCTTGGTCTTCAGCAGAGTGGGGCCTGTTGAGGAATACAGAGGAGCTGAAGAACTTGCAGAGGCTCCTGACGCAATTGATTTGCCTGTGGTCTTTTGACACGAGGCGAGATGCACCGGTGCTGAGGACTTTGCCGGAGGAGCAGAGGGTTTTGAAACTTTAGGAACTAGAGCAGTTTGAGGAATTGGCTGTGAGGGCATTGCTGAGCTCGGCCGTGAGGGCATTGGTGAAGAACTGGGCTTGCGAGTTGGCTTCTTTTGCATAGACTTTTTGGGCTTGATAGCAGAAGCCTCAGCAGCAGCAGCAGAATCCTCATTAAATTTATTCACTGCCTCTTTGGCCACTTTGGCCAATTTCGCTTGACGCTTGGCCCATTCAGCAGGAAATTCCTCACCTCTTGTGATGCTAGAGGGATCAGCTACTTGGCCTGGTGCCAATGGAGGTCTTGGGCATGGAGGGTGTACAACGAATTTCTTCATGTACTTGGGAGTGACATAGCGATATTCCCTCCATTCTCTGGCCCATCTCCTCTCACTCTTCTGAATGCGCACTTTGCGATCATTCTTTGTCTCCTGAGGAGGTGTGCAATACCCTGCATAAATGTCTTCAGGTATTTCAAAAGCAGTATAGACTTCCAATTTCTTCCCTCCCTTCTGAGGTTTCTTACCGTCAGCCATTTTCTTTAGCTGCGGATTTTGAACGACTGAATTCTCTGAAGAGGTATGCAACTTTTCTTCGAGGAACGCTGCAAATGAGTTAAGTTGATGAGAACCTAGTGATTCAGCAGCGGACATGTGTACCTATGAACAGAGTATAGGTGCGAAGAATTTGGAGAGGTCATATGCATTCTCAGAAGTTTTTGCAAAAAGAACAAGTTTGAGGAATTTGACCAGAGGTGTCTTGAGGAATTTCACTAAGCGTTCTTTGACTTAGGTTCCAGAGTTGTATAGATTGAAAATCCACACAATTGAGGAATCTTGAAGAAAAATGTTGCTTAGAGAAACAGATCAAGAACAGATGTTTGTGTGAGGTGTTTGGAGTGTGGAGATTGAAGAATAAACACATTCTAAAGATTTTGTAGAAATCATAAGAATAAACAAGGGCAGTAAAAGTAACTTTTAATTACCCTTGACGAAGAACACGACAAACTAAGAGGTGTAGATTTAGAAGTTCGTCAGTCCAGATCTTCTACGCCCTAACTTGGCTGAGGAAGACAGCTACGGCGGCGGCGGAGAGAAGAAATCCGCGGCCGGTGCAAGTATGACGGCGACGAGGTTGAGGCAGCGAAGCTCTTCCTCATCGGCGATGATGGAAGTAGCGGTGGTGCTAGGTTTTGAGAGCTCGAGCGAGGGAGTGAGGTCAAGCGGAGTAAAAACAGACTCAGGAAGGGGAGGGGTATATATAGCCGTGGTGAAAAACCGTTTGCCTGAGGAAGATGGACGAACGTGCCCCTGACCCATCTCATTCTTGTGACATGTGTCACCCATGAACCATGAGGTGGAGATCGTTGTCACGACCGGATTTTCGGGATATAAATTCCCAGAAAAACGGCCTGTGTGCTCACCAGCCCCAGGGTTACTGTTAGCTGATGAGACATCAACCTGATACAAGAATATCCAAGCAAGCACAAAAATATGTAGTACAAGACCATTTAGGCCTAGGAGTACAACAATTGGTTTCTAATGGTTGAGGGCGGAAGCGGTTGGGTACATCTGCGTCTATGGGACTCCATTTCCCACAAGAACAGCTGACCAGGATAACTCCTATCTTCGCGAGGCTGCAAACGTCGACGCGCAAGCTCCGAGGTTGCCACCGCGTGGCTCATCTCCGAGCGAGAAATCTGGCCAAGACAATAGCCAGGGACAAGCCAGTGAGTACGTTTGAATGTACTCGCAAACATTAGGAACACGGGTATAAAAATTCACACATGCTCCGAGCTAAACTAGATAAAACACACATTTGCCACGAAATATATGAAAGGTCATGATGCACACATATGGTTAAAATATACCAAGCTGAAATACTGGGTGCCAAACGAGTGTCTGAATGACTCCTCGAGCGGAAAATGCAGAAATAATCATACTGGTGCGAAACGAGTGTCTGAATGACTCCTCGAGCGGAAAATGCAGAAATAATCATACTGGTGCCAAACGAGTGTCTGAATGACTCCTCGAGCGGAAAATGCAGAAATAATCATACTGGTGCCAAACGAGTGTCTGAATGACTCCTCGAGCGGAAAATGCAGAAATAATCATACTGGTGCCCAACGAGTGTCTGAATGACTCCTGGAGCGGAAAATGCAGGAATAAAAATAATGCCGCAGTCGGGCGTCTGAGCGACACCGCATAAAGGGCTTATAAGGAAAATAATTACAGTGGATCCCCAGGAGGTAGGACCGTCCCAGGGATACTCAATAACATACATAATATAAATGGTTAGTCCAAAATATAATACAGATCACATTCCATACGTGTCATAGGCATAAACAAAATTTAGTACAGTCGTTTCTCCATCCGAAAACCGATAATTTAGTCAGGTCGTATCTCCATCCGAATACCGTTACAGAGTTCTAGTCGAATCGTTCTCCATCCGAATACCGTTACAGAGTTCTAGTCGAATCGTTCTCCATCCGAATACCGTTACCGAGACTCAACTCAGACTGTGGTTTTCACTCAAGAACATGACTATCCAACAGGATATATCCTCGGCAGAGGGAGTACCATTTCCACGAGTAACGGGTTTACTTAGTCCCTCTGGACTAATTCCGTCTACGGTCTTTTGATCGAAAACACGCCTGACCTGCACACACCAGCTTAACTCACCAGTGTCTGGAATCACCCACGACACCTGCCAAGCAAAACTCTAAGTGGGGAGGCTACAACCTCGAGTAGCATGGGATCACAAAATTTATACCGCGCGCAATCTAGGGGAGCAACCCCCCTCAGCTCCAACCGGAAACACCCATGCCCCCGGACCGAATGACAGGCTTTAATCCGTGGCCACGGGACCTTCATCACGGCCTCTCTGTACGGTGTGTGCTTTGGAAAGGGGTTGACAACCTACTGAACCATACCCTGTCCCCTGCAGGAACAAGTGGTGGTACCAACAAAAAGGAAGCTATTGATCCATACTCGGTCTACAACCGACTCAGGTGGTCCAAGCATCCACCAACAAAATTATCACTAGTGAAATAAAGCACCACTCCTCGAGCCTCACCAAGCTATGCCGGGCATACTCGTCTCGACGAGGGATTAGGGACGAGCTCGTGTCTACCCAAGACCACGACTCTCCCGGCTTCCTACCGGTGTGCAAGAGAAGCTCACGAGGATGACCCAAATCACTAGTGTATCCACCTGCTGACCACAAAACAACTCCAAAGTGCCCTTATGCACGAGACTATATCGGTACATAAACTATCACACACTCCAAGTCAAAAGGTGTTGTAATCACATCCAAACACCACAACAGAATATTATGCCAGAGTTCAGAAATGCTTGCCTTCAAAAGTATGCAAAGGATGCACTTATTTGAAGCTTTCCTTTCCCTCCAAAAAATCCTATTTTGCAAAATACACAAATACAAATATTTCAAACACAGTACAAAAAGTTGCCTCAAATATTTTTGAAATAAATCTTAAAATAAACTAGACGAAATTTGAGAGAGGTAGGAAAAAGAATCAACTCATTTGGAGTTTTATTTTAAAAGTTATAGCCAGTCAAAGTTTGGTCAACTCTATTTTTAAATAAAACCAGAAAAAGGAAAACGCTTCAGCAGCAATACGCTTTCGCAGCAGAGAAACGTACGCGGGGCTTTGCGCCTCCACTTAAACAGAGAGAGGGCGGCTGCGCGGGTCACTGACAGTGGGTCCAGAGGGCCCACTAGTCAGGTTTGACTGGTCTCCCTCTCCTTCCTTTCTCCGCGCCCGAACGGTGGCTGGGCTCCGGCGATCGCCGTCGACGAACGGATGCACCTCATGGGCATCCAAGTGCGGGGATGGAACGGCTAGACCGAGGCGGTCCTTTGGGTGGTTGAAGGGTCGTCGGAGTTGGAGGGAATCGCCGGCGGCGAGCTCCGCGGCGGGTGAAGTCTACGGTGGTGAAGTGCTTTTTGTGCTCCGGTGGTCTCCGATCGAGCTTGGGTAGCTGGGCAGCTCCGCATGGACTAGACGAAGCTACTGGTGGCGTTGGATTGGCGAAAGGGTGGGCGGCGGCGACGAATCGCGCTGGAGCTTGGCGGCGGCCGAGCTGGCCGGAGTTGGGGGGGGGGGGGGGACGGCCACTACAGGTCGATTCACTACGCGGGAAGCTCTACGAGGAGTGTCTGATGTCGCGTGAGTGCTCGGAGGGGCTCGGGGACCCTTTATATAGCACTCGAGGTAGGTTCCCGCGGTGGCAAAGGATAGGATCGCCGGCGACAGCCGTTGCTGTAGTTGCAGGGCATCTTGGCGGCGATGAACGCGTTCCGACGAGTGGGAGGATAAGCACGGCCTGTGCTCTGAGGCAGCTGTCGTGCGCTGGTGGCTTGGGCGGCGCCGAACATGGCAGAGGCCACTACCGACGCCGGCGTGCCGCCAAGGGCGCGGCCAGCGGCGCAGCAGGGCGCCAGAGAGATCGTGGAGCAGGGGGCGACTAGTGCGTGGCTCAGCGATGCAGAGGGAGCCAGGGTCGGGTCGCGTCGCGTGCGGTAGTGCGGCGTGTCGGCGTAGTGCGCGCGTGCTAAACGTGCGCTCTGGGCGCGCCCAGAGCACGCACGGCGCCTGGTCGACGAAATGCCAGCGCGCTCTAGAGCTCGAGGGTGGAGCTGGCACTGCACAGGATGAAGGTAGGCGAAGCAAGACACTGAGTGGACAAGGAGGAAAGGTCAGGGGTTCAAGTCCACAGTGCAAACCAGAAAGCTTGCCAAAAGTGGTTGTGCACACCAGGTGTTTGACAGAATGCCAGATGCACTTAGGCAACTCTTGGAGTGGCCACAATCTCCAGATCAGTGTCTCTCTAGGTGCAGGAGATGATGGCAAGGTTAGTTTGGCAAAGACAGAAAGTTGATAGTGCAAGTTTTGCAAAACACCAGTTTTGGGCAGAAAGAAAAGGGGTTTAGAACATGCACTTCAAAATCCCCAATGAGCCCAATCTCCTGGACTTAAGAGTCTGGTAGGGAGGGCTACAAGTAGGGAAAAAGCTTAGGGTTACTAGAGCAAGGAAAAGTATGGTTGCAGTGTAAATCATCAAGTTGGACCAGAATGTAAAAGAGGTTGATCCATTCAAATTTCCAAAGAACATCATTGGGTTTTTGCTTGAAGATGAATTGTATGTATCCATTGACATCTTCAAACACTTGGAAGAATTTTTAGAAGAATATTTGAAAGGGTTGCAGTGCAAAAGTGCCTACTGGACCAGATTGGAAAAGTTGGTGAAAGGCTCAAAATCTCCACTGGCCAAGAGGTATTTCTGCATGAAGGTGATGTGGAACCATCACATGACATCCCCAAATTTTGGTGAAATTTTTAGGAGCATTTGTCAAGAGGTTGTAGTGCAAATAGGCTCCAAATGCAAAGGAAATCATTTTATAAGAGCAGAGTTTTGAGAAAAATAAATCTTGCAACATTTGAATCCACTGAATAAATAATTGTTTTATTGAAGAGAGAAATCAAATCCAACAATACCTTTGAAGGTTTTTCCCACTAGGGGCATAAATCCAGAAATCCCAAAAGGTAAAACTTGACAATTGGAAAAGTTTTATTTCCTGGCAATATTTTAATAAAAAAAATTAAGGCCAAAATTTTGGGGTGTCACAACACTACCCCTCTTAAAAAAAATCTCGTCCTCGAGATTTGTTAAAAGTTGTTTTGAACAAGAATTGTTTTGTAATAAATTTGTCTTTAACAAGGAAAATCCTGCAAATGCACAAAAACAAAAAGGTTACAGTGAGAGGGCAATAAGTGGTGTAAAACCACAGTGTGGTACACTGGCGTAGCGTGGAAAAATCCACGGTTGGGGAAAACGAGACATTCTACGGGGATACAGTAATTTAGAATAATTCTAAATTACTAATATACGCTGGTCGCACCCGAGAGCACAGTGCTCTCTCTGGCTGACAGGTGGGCCCAGGGCCCACTGTCGGCCTCTTCTCCTTCCTCTGGCTCTCTCTCTCTCGCGCGTGCTCTCCCGCGCTTCCTCCACCGGCGATGCCTAGCTCGTAGGGCATCGAGGCCGTACCGCGGTAGTGCGCGGCGTGCTAGCTGCTGGTGCAGCGTGCACTCACCTCACGGGCCAGGGCGCTGTCGGCACTGCTCGCGGACTCGCCTCCGAACACCGGCGGCCGAGCGACGGGTGGCGCTGGTGGACCTCGCCCACCGTACACCGATCTCGCGCTATAAAACGGTCGCGGTGCTCCTCTCTTCTTCCTCACACCCGGCCTCGCTCCTACTCCTCCTTCCTTCTTCTCCATAGCTGCTGGCAGGAGCTCGAGCCGAGGCTCTAATGGCGGAGGCAATGCCGGACTGGTATGTGGTCCTGGTGTGTGGGGGCTTGGCGGTGCTGCTGGGGTTCTCCGTGCTCCTGTGCGCGATGATCCTGGACGATCGTCGTGATGCTGCTGCTCGAGTGTTAGCTCTTCGCGGTGGCGGCGATCATGTGGATTAGACGCGGCATCGGGGCTGACTGTTGTCGGAGTGCCGGGGCAGCTTGCGCTCGAATGAACACTCACAAGTTTCTCTCACTGAGACTGTGGTGTCCTCGAGTGTGGTTAGATAGGCGCAAAAAGGCGCTCAGAGATTTGTAACAGTGCTCATGGTCGAGTGGTGGATGAGAGTTTGCTGTAACGATGATGCGCGAATAAAGATCTATGTCGGAAAAAAATGCGTACATACGCAGCAATAACTCGGGAAAAAGAGATCTTCTCGAAAAAACATGTTGCGAGGGAAGAAATAATTTAATACAGAACTAACAGCAGCAACACTGCTCACAAAACAGGAAGAAAAATGGATCCGTTGCATAAAGATGTTACGGACATGTTGCAACACGTAAATACAAGTACTGGGATAATAAATACATCGGAGGCGTTTACAAAGAAAAGGGTAAAGCGACAGGGTCCTGAGAAAACGCTTCTGGCACCGGGGCACACTCCTCTTCTATCGGGGGAAGCGGGTTAACCAGTCGATGAATGCGCCCTTCTTGGTCAGGCCTCAGTGGTCTGCCAGTAGCGATCCAAGGATTTAAATCAACGAGGCATCTTGTATTCATCAAGCATAGTGCGAGCCATCTCAACAAGAGTCCTGTTCTTGCGCTCCACGATGCCATTTTGCTGAGGAGTATAAGGAGCCGATAATTCATGAGTAATACCATGTTCATCAAGATAGTCATCAAGACAAGTGTTCTTGAACTCAGTTCCATTGTCACCTCTGATGTGCTTGATCTTCACACCAAAGTTGGTTGAAGCCCTCGAGGAAAATCGTTTGAAGACTTCTTGCACTTCACATTTGTAAGTGACGATATGTACCCATGTCTAACGAGAGTAATCATCAACAATAACAAAGCCATATAGAGATGCTTCATTAGTGAATGCAAAATAGTGATTAGGACCAAAGAGATCCATGTGAAGAAATTCAAATGGACGAGTGTAGTCATGATAGTCTTTGTGGGATGCTTGGCCTTGGTCATCTTTCCAGCTTCACAAGCACCGCATAGGTGATCCTTGAGGAATTTGACATTCTCAATGCCAATGACGTGCTTCTTTTTCGCGAGCGTGTGCAAGTTCCTCATGCCAGCATGACCGAGTTGTCGATGCCATAGCCAGCCTTCTGAAGCTTTTGCAAGTAGACATATCGCAGGCTCTGGTCCTGTAGAGAAATCAACAATATACAGATCTCCTCTCCTAAAGCCTTCGAAGACTTTGGAATGGTCAGCTTCCATGATCACAACACAATGATACTTGCCAAAGATAACAACCATATGAAGATCACAAAGCATTGAGACTGGCATGAGGTTGAATCCTAAGGACTCGACAAGCATGACTTTGTCCATGCGTCGATCCTTTGAGATCGCAACCTTACCTAGACCCAATACCTTGCTTTTTCCTTTGTCAGCGTAGGTGATATGCTTCAGATGAGATGGAGATAGGGAGCATCCATCAATAGATTCTTGTCACCAGTCATGTGATTTGTACATCCACTATCGAGGACCCACTCAATGTCTTTGGGTTGATCATCCTGTAGATGAATTAGTGCAGCTTATGAACTCATATACTTCATCAGTGAAGAATATGATATCAAATTCATCAGATCAATTTCATCAAGCAAGAGAACAGATAAAGCAGTAGGAGGACGTGAGAAATGAAAATTCATTTCTTCATGATTAGCTTGCGTCCTTCCAAGCAAATTCAGGTCTCCAGCAAATTCTTCAGACGTTTAAGTTCGTCTGGAGACCTGACCCTGCATAAGAGATTAGTTCTTTTTCTTCACCGCCCACATCTGGAGGGGTGGCAAAGAGTTCATCATTCTGCGAGCTCCATAAGAGAAAGGTGGCATAGAAGCCAGTCCACTTTGTTTCACAAAAAAGGAGTTAGGGTAAGCATATGAATAAGCAGAGAAATTCTTCAAGGACTTATGAACATAATGGTTTGAAGAATAATGCACATATTCATAGCCCTTGGTTCTTCCCTGCGAAACAGAAGTGTTAGCACGATGATGTTCATATGAGGACTTTGATCCTTTTGAGGAATTTCATCCACGTGAGGAATTTGGTCCGTATGAGGACTTGGATCCATATGAAGAATTTGGTCCATATGAAGAATTGGATCTGGGGTTCATGTTCTTCACAGGTGGTGTCATGATGACATTCACCTAAAGACTTTCAATGCACCTTTTGGGAACCCAGATTTTCTTCATAGGGGAACCGTTCCTACAGTTAGTGCCAACATATCTAGCAAATACTTCACCATTCTGATTTTTGAACAGCTTATAGTTGGAGTCAAATGACTAATCAGAAGAATGAGGAAATTCACATGTAAAGCCAGATAGAGTAGATGGACCTACTGGAGGTCCCTTTGCAGCAACCCATGAGGTTTTGGGGTACTGCTCAGGCTTCCAGTATGTTCCATCAGCATTGAGTTTCCTCTCAAAGGCAATACCCTCTTTCCTAGGGTTCCTGTTGAGGATCTGCTTTTTAAGCACATCACAAAGAGCCTGATGACCATTGAGGCTTTTGTACATGCATGTCATATACAATTCCTTCAGCCCTGCATTATCAGTGATACTAGAAATATCCTTAGATGAGGAATTAGTGATAGCAGAGACATGTGAAGAATTTTCAGCAATAGAAGCATTTGAACTTTCAGGTGAAGAATTAGCAGATTCACGTTCAATGCACTTCAAACATGGAGGAATGAATTCTTCCTGAGCAGCGCTAATTCGTTGAGCAAGTAATGAATCACGCTCCTTCTGAAGATCCTCATAACTCACCCTTAGCTTATCAAGATCTTGCTTTCTTTGAAGAAATTCATAAGAAAGCTTCTCATGATCAGATAAGAGAGTGTTATGATGACTCTGAAGATGGTCAAACTTGGACTGAAGTCTCTGAAGATTTTCAGTCAAAGTTTGGGGCGATCCATTTCTTCACCCAACATATCATCGCTCTTGTCTAGCATGTTTTGAACCTTTTCAAAAGCCTTTTGTTGTTTTACAGCAATCTTAGCAAGTTTAGAGTAGCTAGGCTTGAGGTTTTCATCAGATTCATCCTCACTTGATTCAGAGGAGGGGTATTTGAGTACCTTTGCACCCTTTGCCATGAAGCAATAGGTGGGAGCGTAGTCATCATCATCATCAGTCTTGTTGTGGAAGCCATTTTCCTCAGATTTGAAGATGGACTTGCTGACGAACGCAGTAGCGAGGGCTAGGCTCGCCACGCCAGATTCTGACTCCTCAGATGCCTCCTCTTCCTCAATTTCCTCAGATTCAGCCTCAGAGTCCATTTCCTTACCAATGAATGCCCGAGCCTTCTTGGAGATACTCTTCTTGTGAGATGAAGTCTTTGAGGATTTTGATGATGAGGACTTTGAAGATTTCTTCTTCTTCTTTGAGTCTTCGGAACTGTAATCCTTGTATTTCTTCTTCTTTGATTCCTTTTCCCACTGAGGACAATCTTGAATGTAGTGACCGGGTTTCTTGCATTTGTGACACAGTCTCTTCTTGTAGTCACGGGATGAGGAATCATCACTTCTTGAGGATTTTCCAAAGCGACCACGTCTTGAGAAATTCTGGAATTTCTTCACGAGCATTGGTAGCTCCTCGCCCAGTTCTTCAGGATTACCAAGGCTGCTACCAGAATCTTCACCTTCAGATTCAGACACTGCCTTGGCCTTCAGAGCACGTGATCTGCCATAGCTCGGTCCATAGAGATCTCTCTTCTCAGCAAGCTGGAACTCATGAGTGTTTAGCCTCTCGAGGATATCAGCGGGATCAAGTGACTTATAGTCTCCACGTTCTTGTATCATCAAAGCCAGGGTATCAAATGAGGAATCAAGCGATCTCAGCAATTTCTTCACCACCTCATGGTCGGTGATGTCAGTGGCACCAAGTGCTTGAAGCTCATTTGAGATGTCAGTGAGGCAATTGAAGGTTTGCTGAACATTTTCATTGTCAAGTCTTTTGAAGCGGTTGAAGATATTGCGAAGAATGTCAACTCGAGAGTCACGCTGTGTTGAGACTCCTTCATTGACCTTGGACAACCTATCCTAGATAAGCTTTGCTGTCTCCAAAGTACTCACTCTTCCATAATGCCCTTTGCTCTGATGGCCACATATGATGTTCTTTGCTTGAGAGTCGAGTTGCTTGAATCTCTTCATGTCAGCAGCATTGATGGTAGGAGTGACACAGAGGGGACACCATTTTCCACAACATGCCAGAGATCGTTATCAATTGCCTCAAGATGCATGCGCATCTTATTCTTTCGGTAGGGGTAGTCCATCCCATCGAAGGTTGGACACCCAACAGAGACCTTGGTCATACCTGCGGTCGACATAACTAAAAATCCAGGCGGTTAAACCAAAATCACACAGAACAAGGGAGTACCTTGCTCTAATACCAATTGAAAGTGCGTTAAGTCGACTAGAGGGGGGTGAATAGGCGATTTTTATGAATTCTTCACTGAAGAATTTCAAGGTGAGGAAATTCCTAAGCAAAGAACTACTTGCAGTGGAATAAGTACTCAGTTGAAGACATAACATAACATAAGCACAGTCATCATGATGAAATGAAAACAAACACGGAGTACAGAAAGCGTAAGCACAAGATAAATAGGAGGAAGACAAACAGACTGAAGAAATTGAACTGAGCAAATTGAGAAAGTCTTCAGTCAAAGTCTTCAAATATATATGAACAAGCACACAACATAGTAATGAGGAAATGGAACCAGTTAGCTCGGTGAAGACAATGATTTGGTATACCAGTTCCAACTGCTGTGACAGTTGTACGTCTGGTTGGAGTGGCTAGGTATTTAAACCTGAGAACACACAGTCCTCACTGTATTCTCCTTGAGCTAAGGTCACATAGACCTCGCCCAATCACTTGTGGTAAGTCTTCAGGTGACTTCCAAACCTTCACAAACTCGGTCACTCGGCGATCCACAATTTTCTCTTGGATGCTCTAGACCATGACGCCTAACCGTCTGGAAGATGCACAGTCTTCAAAGAAAACAAGCGCCGGATCCACATAGGAAAAATTTCTTCAGTGATGCTCAATCACTTTGGGTTTGTAGGTGTTTGGGTTTGGGTTTTCCTAACTTGATGATTTTCGCTCAAAGTCCTCGAAGGATGGGATGCTCTCAATGACAAGTGTCAGTTTCTCTCGGAGCAGCCAACCAGCTAGTGGTTGTAGGGGGCGGCTATTTATAGCCTAGGGAGCAGCCCGACATGATAAGACATAAATGCCCTTCAATGATATGACCGTTAGGTTGATAAGATATTTTGGGATAGCTGGCGTATAGCACAGCAATGGTCGGAAATTTGAGGTTCAAATTCCTCAGGGCTATCATGTTCCTCACTTGTAGGCAATCCGCACTAGCGAATTCCTAACTTCTCAGTCAGAACAAATTCCTCAGAGACCAGAAGAACTTCGCCTCTGTCACTAAAGAAATTGACTGAACTGTATGAGATTTCCAATGGCTTCACTCGAAGGGATTGGTAGGTGTAGGATTTTGAGGTGAGCATCACTTGGAAACTTTTCCTTAGTTTTTCCTCGAACCCCTTTAACAGTACGGTGTTTCCTATGACTCAAGAAAGAGAAAATGAAACTACAAAAACAAAAGTCTTCACGCTTCATGTTCCTTGCATGAATATCAAGTCTTCATGGTCACACCAATTTCTTCATCTTCAAAGTCTTCAGAAATTCTTCAGAAATCCAAAGTCTTCAGTTGAAGACATTCATTTTTAGGGGTCGACTTTCTATGTAATTAGCAAACTCCTCATAGACTTATAGACCTGTGTACACTCACAAACACATTAGTCCCTTAACCTATAAGTCTTCAATACACAAAAATCACTAAGGGGCACTAGATGCACTTACAATCCTAAAGTTCATTATTGTCTTGGACAAAGTGAAAATAAAGAGCTTAATTCCCATCACCCGTCTCTTTCGCCTAACCATCTTTCTTAGTTTCCTCACTTGACGCTTGTTCATGAATATCTCATTGCCCCATATGCAAAGGGGACCGAAGCATGGATCAGTACCGCTCATATATGTACCTACAAGCAACCAGTAAATGTTGGAAGCTAAACTGAGATTGCACAAATGATGTAAAATACAACTACCTCTGTTCCTAAGTACAAGTATTTTTAGAGATCTCAATATGAACTACATACAGATGTATATAGACATAGTTTAGATTAGAGTCTAGATTCACTCATTTTGCTCCGTATGTAGTCTATATTGGAATCTCTAAAAATACTTATATTTAGGAACATATGGTGTATAAGACATGGGATGCAACTAACCTCGACGGAAAACAACAACATCGCCCATTGTAGCCTTGTGTAAGTACATGGAAAGGCAATGTTAACTACAATAGGGTTAACATCCACCAAAAATAGCAAATGGTAATAAAACGGTAGCATCTGTAGTGTCCATTGCGAAAGAGTAGCACGGTAGCAAAGGGACGGATTAAAAATTGGATAGAATTGTTTACTACATTAGACAACCTAGTATAGGCATTGAAACTAGTACTGATAGAAATGAAATGACAGAGTTAAACATCGCAAGGCAGGTGCTGCTAGAGCAGAGAATGGCCTTGTTGTCTATAAAAAGGTAGGGATAATAGATAAGATGGGTTAGGCGTGTTTATTACGACAGGCTTAATACATGAACCGCACAAAACATGACCATTGCAAGTGGTACTGGTAAGATTCAACTGGTCAGTTCATACTTGGTAAGTCCTGAGGGGTGGTTGCTGGGGCACTTCATATGGACAAGAGCCTGCCCCAAGTCGGCCGCAGCAAAGGCAAGGTGTTCCTCCGGGTCGAAGCGTGGATCAGTGCCGCTGACATGTGTACCTACAAGAAGCAAGTAAATGTTAGAAGCCAAAATACAATTGCACAAATGATGTAAAATACTGTAAGACATGGGATGCAGCTAACCTCGACGGCAAACAATAGCATCGCCCATTATGGCCCTCATAAGTACATGGAAAGGCATGTTAACTACAACAGGGTAAGCATCCACTAAGCTTAGCAAATGGGCAGCATCTCTAGTGATATCTTCATCGCAGAGAGTAGCATGGTAGTAAAGGGACATATTAAAAATGGATACAACTGTTAATTGCAGCAGGCTTAAAATCATCCTAAGTCATGTTTTGTAAGTTCGTAGCTGCTATTGGTGAAATTGAGATGGACAGTTCATACTTGAACATCACACAGTGTGCAGTACTGAAAATAACAAGGCACGTTTAAATACAGGCAACCTAGTATAACCCTTAAAACTAGTACTAATAAAAATGCAATTGGCAGAGTTCAACATTGCAAGGCAGGTGCTGCCAAAGCAGAGAATGGCCCAGTTGTCTATAAAAAGGTAGGGAAAATAGCTAAGACGTGTTAGGCATGTTTACTACAACATGCTTAATACATCAACCGTACAAAACATAGCCATTGCAACTGGTATTGGTAAGATTAAACTGGTGAGTTCATACTTGGTAAGTCCTGAGAGGTAGTTGTTGGGGCACTTCATCTTGGTCAGAGCCCGCCCAAAGTTAGCAGCGGCGGAGGCGAGGTGTTCCTCTAGGTCGAAGCGTGGATCAGTACCGCTGACATGTGTACCTACAGGCAACCAGTAAATGTTAGAAGTTAAACTGCAATTGCACAAATGATGTAAAATACTATAAGACATGGGATGCAGCTAATCTCGATGGAAACAATAGCACACCCGTTATGGCCCCGCGTAATTACATGGAAAGGCATGTTTACTACAACAGGGTTAGCATCCACCAAAAATAGGAAATGGGCAGCATCTCTAGTGATATCTTCATCGCGGAGAGTAGCACAGTAGCAAAGGGAGAGGTTAAAAAATGGATACAACTGTTAATTACAATAGGCTTAAAAACATCCTGAGTCATGTATTGTAAGTTTGTTGCTGGTATTGGTGAAATTGAGCTGGACAGTTAATACTTGAACATCACACAGTGTGCAGTACTGAAATAAACAAGGCATGAACATGCTTAATACATCAACTGTACAAAACATAACATTGCAAGTGGTATTGGTAAGATTGAGCTGGTCAGATCATACTTGGTAAGTCCTCGACGGTAGTCGCTAGGGCACTTAATCTGGGCTAGATCCTGCACCAAGTCGGCGGCGGAGGCGATGTGTTCCTCCAGGTCAACATGCACAACGGCCATCGTGCCATCGACCGCCATCGGCTCCTCGACCTCCATGTGATATGTGGTTGGGCTTGCGCGGTGATGCTCTGGAGGTAGGGGCGGTGGGGATTTGGAAGCCTGAGGATGTTTCGCAGGCGCCATTTAAGCAATCAGGTCGGGGCCGTGATAGAGATCGATGGGTTACCTGATTGGATCGATGTTACTCGGGCATAATGTAGATCTGGTTGAAGTTGTGGTTGCGGTGGCGGTGGTTTGAGCTGCCGGGAGGGGGGCGGCGTGGGGGAAATACTGCAAAAATTTGATTGGCGGGGATGCGGTGGAAGGAATAAATTCTGAAATCGCGCATCTAATGAAAAATTCGCTGCAAAACTTGAAACTTGGTCGGGGGAAACACACAACACAGACGAAGCGCGTAAAATACTCGTGTGCGAGAAAAGAGGAAATTGGGAGATCCTGTCTCCAAAAAGATGTACACATGTAGTTGATTTTTTCGGTCAATGGTACGCTTGCTTTATTAGGAAACACCGCACAAGTAACTGACGTATGGATCATTAACGCAAAAAACGCACATAGGTACGCCATAGAAACCGTGTGTTTTGTGATCTTCTAAAAATTCTTATATCTATCAGCATCTCCAGCCGCACCTAATTTAAAATTCTCTTTCATTGTAGCAGGATTATTCAATGTACATGAACAAGGCAAAGGTGACACACGATAAACAATCATCGGTTTATGAAATGCAATCAAGTGTCAACTTGCCTCGCTCGTATAGCCAGAATTGATCCTATGCAACAAGAGAGAGGCTTGCTACCATCCACCGGTGCGGCTATTTAAGCCGGTGTGCGGCCAAATTGTGCGGCGAGGTGGCACTAAAAACCAGCTGCGGCCAGCTCTAGTCTCCGATGGCTTCCGGTGGCTGCGGGCGGACGTTTCGGGACTATTTAGGGCCGGGGTGCGGCTATAAAACTTCAGTGAACACATGCTAATCAATGCTAAATGCCCTCAAAGGATGCGCTTACCGACATTGTACGTTAATAATAGATAGTACCAACTTAAAGTACTACTGGTAATTTGCTCTAAGACAAGTATGTATGTAGTACTGGTAGATGCTCATAATTAATTATACAAACTTACGGGTGACACACGCACTAACTACTTCTCACATGCTGGCATCAGGGCATGCTAGCCAGATGCCGTCGTTTTCCTTTCCGGCCTTGTCGGTGGCAGCCCACCGTGCTTCGATCTCCGCCAAGCTCTCCTCAGCAGGTGTGCGGCCTCTTCTTTCTTGCGATGGCAGAACTCTCTTTTCTTGACTGCTTTCTGCCTTTTCCGCTCCTTCTGTGCGGTTTTGGCCGCCTCTAGATCCACCGCCCATTCGGCCATGGAGAGAGCTCTGGGACTGACTAGCCAGACAGCCGTACAGTGCGGTGGTTTTTGAGAGCTCAACAACAAACGACGAAGGAAATTTGGCTTCCCTTACAATCTTTCTCATTTATTATCGCACACGGTTCATCTCCGTCGCCTCCGAAAATAGTGTGCGCTGAGTCTACTGTGTGTTGCATATTGATTGGCCGGAACCCCAGCCACGCGCATCATGCGTGTGCACCGTAGGATGCGCCGCGATCGAACGGCAATCCACGTTCCTCTCACCACACCCATGCAGCTGTAGCTGGATTGGATTTATCCGTGCTAAATGCCTAGAAAATGCACATAATCCCCTAAATATGGTAAATGAGCTCGGGAAAGTGCCAAATTTGAACACAGCGATTTGCAGGGTGCATGTTCATCGTAGAAAAAACTCAAGGACAAAGAACGAAGGAAATTTGGATTCCCCTTCAATCTTGGGGATTTCCCTCTCGAAACCATGGAACTTCCCCAGTGATGGTTCAATTTATGAAGGGCGTGCATGACAACATAAGCCAGACCTTCTCAATTTTTTACCAGGGCATGGTGAGGCCATACCATGGCACCATGTTGGTGCAAGAAACCCTGGGTCTGTTCCCAGACTGTGCATAGGCACGAGAACAAGATTGAGGCTCCAACCTAAGTCAGAGTACAAGAGACCAAGAGCACCGAAGGACCAGCGTGCAGATCAAGAGGACCAAAGTCAAGCCGGAGAAGCAAGATACCACCAGGAGAAAAGCATCCCTTGTCGGGCAGGCGAGCTTGACAAGGACGGGGGCACCCCTAGAAGAAGGCATCCGAAACATCTCGGCAGAACCTGCCGGGACTCACGGAGGCAAAACCACCTCACCAACTACACCACGGCCCACGTTGTCAATCAGTGCGGTGTCAAGCCGCAAAGTGAGTAAGTGGCGGCCATTCTCCACATGGCGGCCTCTCTCTACAGGGAATGCCTACAAATGACACCCGTCCTGCAACGTGTCAAGCGAGCAGGCGTGTAGCTGGCAAGACAGCCCGCCAAGGCTTGTCGGGCAACAAACGACGTGACGTTGAGCAGTGCATTTAATGCGCCCTGTCAGCCTACAGAGTTAGATATGATAGCACTGTTGGCTATCTTATCAGTGCATAATGACTACTTTGCCATTGTGGTGACCCCTTAACCTATAAAAGGATGCCCCTGGCAACCGTAGAAAGGGTGAGAAGGTTGGATAACTCACACCCCCATACGCGCGTAGCCACGGCCGGCCTTGCCTGGCAAGTGTACTATGCTCCACCACCACCTTTCCACCATCAATCCACCAAAGCAGGAGTAGGGTTTTACGCCTCGCGGCAGCCCGAACCTGGGTAAAACTGCCTGTGTGATCTCTGTCGTGCTACCCCATGCTCGTCTGCTCTTTGTGCAACGCCACCTTCCCCTGCCGAACCAGCAGGGGGCCCTCCTGTCCCATAGGTGGCCGTGGTTTCCCATGACATGTTTGGCATGCCAGGTAGGGGAATCGCTTGCGCAAACCTGAAGGCGCGTGCAGCGCGTCATCTTCATCACCGTCTTCATCTTCGACGACGCCATTGATCATGTCGCCCAAGAAGAAAACTGGTGCTCCAGCTCATCCATCCACCTCGAAGGCTCCGCCGCCCGCGGCCTATAACGCTGCGGGGGTGTGGAGGCGCGCGAGGATGTGGACGCTGTTGGGGACGTGGTCGGTGCAAGCGGCTCGCTGTTGGGGACGTGGTCGGTGCAGGCGGCTCCATCACCACTTCCCCCGTGACTGACACGGGGGCAGGACACATCGGAGGAGAGCCGCATCAACAACGCCCCGACGGCCACGCTCCACAAGGTACGTGTGTGGGGGTTACTTCGTCTACGCCCCCTCCTCCCGCCGACGGGCACAGCCGCAACAACGGCGCTCAGACTAGGGCAGATCGTCGCCCTCCGGCCGCCCCCAATACGGAACGACCGCGGCGTGTGCGCCTCCCCTGGGACGGGTCGACAAAGTTGTTGCGCCCGATCGAGCCGCTGGCCCACAAGCGCCTTCCCCGCACCACCCTGCCATTCAGGTGGCCGACCAGCAGCATCGGGGGCACGACGCAACCGTCTGTGGCACCGTCAGGAGCCAAGCGACGGTGTGATCTACTTCTTCATCACCCATGCCAAGCATAGCCTCGGAGGCCATGGTGCGGGCTCAGGTGCTGCTAAGGTTTCCGCCAGCGGCCGAGCAGATGGACGAATGGCGAGCCACCATCCAAAGTCTGCTCGGTTTCGCCGAAGCTGGGGGCTCGCAGCGAGCTAGCCCGCCACGGCCTCCCCAAGTGACAACAATGGCTCATGCTACTAGCCGCACAGGAGGGGCCACCCCAACGGTGCAGTCCCCGCCATAGCTGCCAGCACGAGCGCAGCAGAGTCAAGACCCTGACGATGTCTCGATGTCCTCTTCTGACCCTCGAGCGCGTCCAGGCCGACGGCAAGCCCCGAAGGATAGGCGGAGGGGAGATACGCACGTCATTGTCGAGCAATGCCACGACGAGCCCCGCCGAACCTTTGGGTGCGACGGCCCCGACGTCGACGAGCCCACGCTCGGTATTGGCGGGTGCCTACCTTTCGAAGTCAGCTGCCCTACCTTTACTCGTGAGCTGTGGCAAGTCCTTTGGTCGTCCGTTCACACGTTCAAGACAGAGATACCTGAGAAGTACGGCGGGAGGCTGAACCCGGCAGAGTTCCTGAGCATCTACACCATTGTTGTTCAGGCTGCCAGGGGAAGAGATGAGAAGGTGTTTGCCAACTACTCCCCTTTGGCTCTCATGTCCAATGTGAGGTCTTGGCTGATGCACCTGCCGGAGAACTCCATTTCATCATGGGCTGGCATGTGCCATGAGTTCATTGGCGCCTTCACCGGCGGCCATTAAGAACCAGGCCGACCCAGTGACCTGCAGCTTCTCCAACAGAAGGAGGGAGAAACCCTCCGTAAGTATTTACAGAGATTCAACAAAGTTCATAGAAACATCCCAAATATCCATCCGGCAGCTGTGATAGCTGCCTTCCAGTCCGATGTGCGCAACCGCCGGATTCGTTCAAAGATGAACTTGCGGTTGCCCAAGACTGTGAAGGAGCTCTACACCTTAGTGGATAAGTGTGATCGAATGGAGGAGGGAAGGAAGTTGCCCAGATCGAATGGATAAGTGTGACCGAATAGAGGATGATGATGAATGAACCAATCAGAAGAAGAACAAGAAGCATAGTAAGAAGCGGAAGGACAAGGCAGTGACGACTGTTGAAGGATCGGGTACACTTAGTACCGGCAAGAAGGCCAAGGCTGAGACCCCGGGGAAGGAAGCTACCGTGTGTGCTGACTACTGGGATGCCGCGGCTGCCGAGAAGGCCGAGAAAGGTGACGGGCCGTACTGCATGATTCATCGGACCAAAGGCCATGACCTTCAAGAGTGTTATCAGGTTGAGCAGCTTGTTAAGAGACAGAGGGCAGATTATGAGAAGCGTGACAAGGAAAAGGGTCAGAATGTTCCTGGCGGTAAGGGCCGAGGCGTTGAAGTAAATCGCCCTGGAAAACCCTTTCGGAACCAGGGAAAACCTGCTAGAGGTCGAGAGAAGGAAGTCTGTGATAATGAGAGTGATGGAGGGGATGAAGAGGAAACCAGTGAGCAAGAGTTTTAGAAGGCCACTGACGCCCTATGCATTGACGGGGGTGCATCTCTACACACCTCTCACCGCCAGCTCAAGCGATGGGCACGAGAATTCAATGCTGTGGAGCCAGCACCAGAGGCCCTGAAGCCGCTCAAATGGTCCTGCACGCCCATCATCTTTGACGAAGAGGATAACCCTAACCGTATCACTGTGGTAGGATGTTTGCCATTGTTGGTCTCTCCAACAATTCGCAACCTCAAGGTCACAAAAATGTTGGTGGACAGCGGGGCTGGGTTGATTCTGATTTCCCCGACAGTTATTAGCAAGCTTCAGATAGCAACGGAAGACACTACAAAAAAAGACACATCCGTGACATTTTGGGCCGAACGATTTTTTTTCTGTGATGCTTATGACACTTCTATGACGATAATTGTGACAAAACCCGGTATCATCATAGATGTGGTGGGGTCCTACTTCTATGACAGAAAATGGGCTTTTCGTCCTGGGCAGGCTGAGACACAACTGCCTGACATTCTTTGGGCCGTCCATGACGGAGAAAACCGTGGTAGAAGCGAGGGCGAGGAAAATATCAGGGGAGTTCCCGATTGCGGTGGGTCGTCGGGGGCCGAGCGATGCGCGTTTCTCTCGTACGTACGCGCGTGTGTGCGAGGCGTTGCGCTCTAACTGAACCCGAGCGAGGCATTGGGCTCTAACTGAACCTGAGCGATTGCACTGCAGGCTACTCATTACTGAACCCGAGCGATCGATCGATCCCTTGCTGTTAACTGGACCGGAGTGATTCCTTCGCTACTGCTGCTAACTGAAGCCGATCGATGCTGCCTCTGGATGAACAGTGAGCATTGTTGGGGGGTTTGGATGAATAGCTTCCGGTGGGGGTTGGATGAACAGGAACCCGTGGTAGTAGAGGCCGTTGCCGCTGGATGAATAGTACCCCGATTGATCGAGCCGGTGGATGAACAGGACCCTGTGGAGGACTGGATGAACAGGACCCCGTGGAGGGCTGGTTGAATAGTAGCCGGTGGAGGGCTGGTTGAACAGTAGCCGGTGGAGGGCTGGATGAACAGTACCCCGTCGAGGGGTGGTTGAACAGGACCCCGTGGAGAGGGCTGGTTGAACAGTAGCCGGTGGAGGCTGGATGAACAGGAGCCCGTGGATGAACAGTCGCAGATGGAGGCTGGAGGAGGTCGACGGTGGAGATGAACAGTATCCCGTGGAGTCCCGTTTTGCGGTACACCAAACCCCTCCCGATGAACAGGACCCCCGTTTCGACCGTAGCGCTCCAACACAAGTCCGTTCCCTCCGTTTTACGGTACGCCACACCCCTCCCGATCAACAGGACCCCGTTTCGACCATAGGAGGTCCGTTTCCTCTGCTTTGCGGTACGCCAGACCCCTCCCGATGAACAGGATCCCGTTTTGACCGTGGCTAGTCGAACACAAGGCCGTTTCCACCGTTCTGCTGTACGCCAGGCCTCGTTTCCATCGGCTGTTCCGTCCAAGCCGGTTGCCTCCCGATGAACAGCACGCGTTCCGTTGCCTCCCGATGAACACGACGCATTCCGTTGCCTCCCCATGAACACGATGACGACGCAGTTTCTCCGTTCCGAGCCAGCCATGTACACAAGCCCTGGCCGTACGTATGTGCGAGTAGGCGTTCGAGACCCTGCTCGTATGTACGTACGTGGCCGTATTTACATTCTTGCACCCTGGCCGCTGTACGTACGTGTACATGCTACATGCGTGCCTCTACTACGACACGTGCCCTTCCTTACAAGGCAATGGTTCATCGCTGCAGCCTGCAGACAAACCGATCGTCTGTATGTACATGTTCGCGACCAAAATGACAACGCTACGTACACTTTGACCGGGTGGGTCCCGACTGTCAGGCACTTCCTTGCGTGCGAAGATATAGCTGGTGGGTCCCAGCAGTCAGGGGGTAATGTTTTTTCATGAAATACGGTGGCCCGTCCGGTGGGTCCCTGCTGTCAGGTGGAGGAATCATTATTTTCCGCGTAATAAGGAGGCACTACCTTGTTGCAGCCGTGGACCCAGCTGTCAGCCTCTCAACGTACAGTACTCTTCTGATTGAAGTCGTTCATTGACCACATTGACCATGCCGCGCCGAGCACACCAGGGCGGTGGACGACGGCGAGGCCTAGGAAGGGGACGACGCGGAACCGGGGAAGACGCGCCAGTGGATGCCCACGCGGAGGGGAGTACGTGGGTTGACTGCTTCGGCTGCGGTGTGAGGTTGCCATTGCCGGAGAATAACATGAGGTGTGGGTGAGTATAGAGGGATGGCATGGCCAGCGGTGCCAGCACAGCCGGACACGGGAGGCAGGGGCCGGCGGCACGGCTGACGCTTGTTTGGGCGGTTGGAGCAAGAAGACGAGAGATTGAAGAAGCACTACGGCCGTTGGATGGACATCGTATAGTCACTGGAGCTAGAATCGTTCATATTGACTAAGTTGACAAAGCCCTCCGTCCCCGTCATCTTAGTAGGCCCACAAGTCAGCCTCCCACTATGGTTGGTCCCAGCTAGCAGGGGAGTATTCATTTTTTGTGCGTAATAAGGAGGCACTTCCTTGCGTGCGAAGATATAGCTGGTGGGTCCGACCTG